>NC_136426.1:17322500-17637500 GCF_052849685.1 Lactuca virosa
ACTCTATTTATATTTTCATAACGCATCTAATTAAGAAAAGAGAAAATGCAAGTGTTACGAACCAAAACCTCCAACAGTTGCTAATGCCTAAGTTAAAACCAAACTCCCCATGCAAATATATGTAGGTCCATTGATTTAATAATTTATTTATCTCCAAATATTCGAATTCATATGAGTATAAGTTATGTGAACTTTGGCATCTATCCAATCAATCATTGTATTTTATTACAATGGAATTTATTCTCTTTCCAATTATTCGAATTATACCTCATTATCAATCATTGTATGGTGGTATTCTTCAAGTGCGTAATTCAAAAGCTTCAATCATTTTTCTTGGTTATATTTAAGAAACTTGTTGAAAGGAATGTAAACTCTTTCAAGTTTTTTTTTTGTTAATAATTTTAAAGATCAAGAGAATGTCGAAATGTTAAGTTACAACACAATAAGGATGCAAATTTCTTGACTTTTCATGGTTAACTGTACATACGTGCCTTGCTTTAGCTTTAAAGTGTTCGAATTTGCATGATATAAGATTTTATCAAATGCAAGAATTAATTGTGATGCTGAGACAATGTGATTGAATATTGTTAGCGATTAAGCCAATCAAGAAATAGCAAACTAAGAAATGGCAGTTAAATGTTTAATGTTTATTGAATGATGAAAAGTAACAACCGAATGATTTCAGTTGTTGTACAAAGTGTTTTTTCGACTGATTATTATGAAGCTAAAGCAAACCTATTAAATAGATGAAAATAAAAACCGAAAATGAGAAAAACTAGCAACGTTCCTCTTCTAATGTCCAGGACTTCCATGTGCTCCTTATTCTCCTGATTACCTGGTCAACAATTGACTAACATTTCTCCCCCTCAATGTTGACCTTCTTCTGATCTTCAACGCCAATAAGTGCTCTCATTTCAGCAAACTTTATCCTTGGAATTGCCTTTGTCAATGCATAAGCCTTTTGTTGATCCCCACTTACATGTTCCACCTAAATCTGTTCTCTTTCAACACACATACGAATGAAATGATACTTTGTGTCTATATGTTTACTCCTACCATGAAAAATCGGTTCCTTTTGAGAGCAATAGTGGATTGATTGTCTATCAATAACTTCATTTTCTGTTCTTTCCTTCCAATTAGATCACTGAAATGTAACATCCAGATTCCCAAGTATTCTATGTTATTCATTATTTTGAGTTTGAGAGAAGGACTCGACGAGTTGACGCCTAGACTCGTCGAGTAGGATCGCGATTTGCTGACTGGATTAATGAATGGACTCGACGAGTCGGCAGGGTGACTCGACGAGTCCGTGCTGGTGGCTGAAACCCTAAATCTTTGGGCCTGTGCCCTATTTAAGGGTCCTAATAGCCCTCATTTGCGGCTACCAGTCCAGAGAGAGAAACCCTAGAGAGCTTGGGCGAGTTGTGTGTGAGAGCAAGCCATTTTAATCCTTTTTGGTGCTGTTTTGAAAAGAAGAAGGTGTTTCCAGCTAGAGGAGGTCAAGAGGATTGCTAATCCGTGGTTTTCAAGCTTGGATCTGCAGTATTGAGGTAGCAAATCGAACTCTCCTTTTGTTTTGGTTAAGATCTATGAATCTAGGGTTTTCTATACCCTTTTTATGGCTTGAATTGATAAGTTTATGGTCCCTTTATGTGTTAGACTTTAGATCTGGACCCATAGAGGTCCAGAGAGCATTATCCATCTTGCTTTATGAAGTGTTATGGAAGGAATGAACATAGGTTGTCATTTTTTAGGCTATTTCTTCAAAAGGAACCATATATGTGTTGCATGAGTGTAAAGGCTTCACCTTTACGTGATTAGTGGGTATGGAAATGTCAGATCTATAGGTTAGAGAAGCGGATCTGACCTCAGAAGGTCATTTGAGTGTTGCCATGGACGCTACTCGCCGAGTTCATAAGTGGACTCGACGAGTCGAGTCGGGGTTGCCCCGCGATTCGTGACAGGAGTAACCCGTCGAGTGAAGGGATGACTCGACGTGCCAAGTGAGGCTAGAAGGATTCAGAGGACCCGCATGGACTCGCCGAGTCGCCCATGTGCAATCGACGAGTCGGGTCAAAGTTTGACCGTTGACTTCAGTTGACCTTAGGGTTTTGGTCAAGCTAATTCAAGAGAGTTCAAGGAGGGGTAGAATGGCCTTCTACCCAATCTTTAGAGATGAGACTATGAGAGGGTATTGATCAGGAATGTTATTCGGATGATAGGAGGAGGCTAGGTCGGGACGTCAAGCACGAGAGTTTATCCGACTTCGTACGAGGTGAGTCTTCTCACTATACTGTACCTAGGATGGTACCTATGTGTGACAGGAAGGTCTTATATGCTATGAGATGTATGTGTTGTATGCTGTTATATGATATGTATGTGTTATGTATGTTATGAATGAGAAGGACCGGAAGGTCATTATGATGTGGACCGGAAGGGCATGATGATATGGACCGGAAGGTCATTACGGGTAGGACCGGAAGGTCTACCAGGGTTGTGGGACGGAAGTCCTCTGAGACACAGTGACCGGAAGGTCTTATAGCCTTGAGTGGCGTATGTGCATATGTGGTATTTTGGGGAACTCACTAAGCATTTATGCTTACAGTTGTTGTATTATGTGTTTCAGGTACTAGCGAGGATCGCGGGAAGGCGCCGACATGATCCGTACACGCTCATGGAGTTTATGTCTTGAGATTCTGGGATATGTTTTGTTATGATAACATTGGATACATTATGTTTTGATATTACCATATGAATAAAAGTATGTTTTAAAAATGAAAAATTGTTTTGGAAATTTACGTTGTACAAGTTGGTATCAGAGCCTTGGTTTGAGGGATTCGGATGCACCTTCGGGTGTATTTGAACTCAAACTGAGGATTTAAGAAAGTTTTTCGTAAACTAAACAATTTTTCTAAAAAGTAAAAGGATTTGAGAAAAGCAGAAGGAAGTAGTGTGTACGATCAGCCAACACCCGAACGGTGATTTCCCAAATTACCCTTACATTACGTGTTATGAGATATGTTATTATATGTTATGCATGCTAGAGTAGGCTAGGTATTCATATTAGGACTAGAGTGGCCTGATTTGTGATGCCTTAGCCTAGGAAGATTTCTGCTGCTATGTAATGCTTGAGAGTGAGTAGGTAGCAGTGAAGAGCTTATGAGAGGTCTATCGAAGGGTAGCCTATGCTAGCGAGATGTAGAGTACTTGTGATATGGGATCCTAGGAGGAGGACTTGGGGTGAATACTGATGCGGTGTGGACGGTAGTATAGGGCCCGTACTACTGAAGACACCGGATCAGTGCGCAGTCCAAGTAAGAATCCTTAGGGTACTAGGGAACAAGTAGGGTTGAGTGATCGAGTGCGAGTATACTCGAGCGAGTCTCTGATATTTTATGTTGTATTTCAGAGACATCATGGTTGGGACACGCCACAGACCTGAGAAGAGCAGCGTGAGTGACGAGGAGCTTCGTCAGATGATCCACGATGAGTTGGCTGCGGCGATCCGAGCCGAGATTCCGGAGATGTTTGGGTCTATCAAGACCACATTGATTGAGACCTTTGATGAGCGGTATGCAGCGGTTACTGAGGCTGCGGCTGCTGCAGCTACTGCAGCTGTTGCTGCTGCTAGACCTCAGGGGGGTGACTCGATGTTGTTCCGGAAGTTCAGCAACACGAAGCCACCGGAGTTTGATGGGACGCAGGATCCGATTGCTGCGATAAGATGAATTTATGATATCGAGGGATGCTTCTACACCTGTTCGTGTCCGGAGCATTTTAGGGTTCGGTTTGCACTGAACCAGCTTCGCTTGGGAGCGAAGGACTGGTGGAAGTTTGTGACGGCGAACTTCACTCTTGCAGAGATTTCGGAGGTGACCTGGGAGAGGTTCACCATCATGTTCAGAGATGAGTACGTTCCCCCGGTGGAGAGGGAACGGTTGGCAAAAGAGTTTTTGTCCCTCAAGCAGGGGACGGAGTCAATGACTGTGATCACACGGATGTTCCATGAGAGGGCGTTGTTTTGCCCTGAGCACGTGTCGTCTGAGCAGGCACGCATGAGTCGGTACTTGAGCATTTTGAGGAGGGATATCAGGGAGTTCGTGGCGAACTCGTCATACCGAACATTTGCTGAGCTCCAGGTAAATGCCCGGAAGAGGGAGATCGAGCTGGAGACTCAGGCCCGGGAGGAGGCCGAGTCTCAGGGGAAGGATCGGCGGCCGGCATAGTCTCAGCCGACAGCCAAGCGGGCAAAGCCTGCCGATTCGAGATCTGGAGGCCAGAAGGGCCGCACTTGTGGGAAGTGCGGCAAGGGACATGATGGGGTTTGTCGATCAGGTGCTTGCTACAAATGTGGCAAGGAGGGGCACATAGCCAAGGATTGCCCCAAGGGGTTCATGGTTTGCTTTCATTGCAACCAAACCGGACACCGGAAGGCCGAGTGTCCGCAGCTGCGGGGGACAGCACAGGGAGTACCGCAGGGATCTGCCCCTGCTGCCGTGCGAGCTACTGAGGTTCAGCCGGTGAAGGCCGAGGCACCAAAGGCTCGTGGGAGAGCCTTCCAGTTGACAGCGGTGGAGGTCCGCGCAGCGCCCGATGTCGTGGCTGGTATGTATTCTTTCATTTATTTATGCTGAGTTTGAGATATTGTGCTTATATTATGATATGCGTAGGTACTTTTCTTGTGAGTTCTGTACCTGCTTTGGTGTTATTTGACTCGGGTGCGAGTCGTTCATTTGTGTCTTTAGTGTTTAGTCAGCACATCAGTATCCAGCGGGAGGCGTTGAGTTGACCTCTACGAGTTTCCATAGCTGACGAGCGAGCGGTGTATGCTACGGATGTGATTCGAGGATGTGTACTTGAGATCTTCGGTGTTGAGTTCCCGATAGATCTGGTCCCGATTGCGATGGGGGACGTGTGTGTCATAGTGGGCATGGATTGGTTGAGCCGATTTGGGGCTGTTATAGACTGCGAGCGACAGTTGGTGACGATACGAGACCCTAGTGGGGGAGTACTTACGGTGTACGACGAGGGTACCCGTTCTGGGTCAGCATTTTGTTCGGCTGCTAGAGCGAGGCGGAGCCTACAGCATGGATGTAGCGGGTTTGTGGCTTATGTTATGGATTCACGGGTGGCCGCAGAGGGGCCGGGTTCGGTTAGTGATGTGCCGATAGTGCGTGAGTTCCCAGATGTTTTCCTCGAGGAGTTGCAGGGTGTGCCTCCCGTGAGGCAATTGGAGTTTCGCATCGATTTGGTTCCGGGAGCGGCGCCTATCGCCAAGGCGCCCTATCGCCTTGCGCCACCAGAGATGCAGGAGTTATCCTCACAGCTTCAGGAGCTGTTGGGGAAAGGATTTATCAGGCCGAGTAGCTCACCTTGGGGAGCGCCGATCCTTTTTTTCAAGAAAAAGGATGGTTCACACCGGATGTGCATTGATTACCGGGAGTTGAACAAGTTGACGGTCAAGAACCGTTATCCACTACCGAGGATTGATGATCTGTTCGATCAGTTGCAGGGAGCATCTTGGTTCTCCAAGATAGATTTGAGGTCTGGATATCACCAGATGAGGGTGCGAGATGAGGATATCCAGAAGACGGTGTTTAGGACTCGTTATGGGCACTACGAGTTTGTGGTGATGCCTTTTGGGCTCACCAATGCACCAGCAACGTTCATGGATCTTATGAACAGGGTATGCAGACAGATGTTGGACAGGTCGGTGATTGTATTCATCGACGATATCCTGGTGTATTCGAGATCTAGAGAGCAGCATGAGGAGCATCTGAGAGAGATTCTCGGAGTTTTGAGATCGGAGAGGCTCTATGCCAAATTCTCCAAGTGCGAGTTCTGGTTATGGGAGGTCCAGTTCTTGGGGCATCTCGTTAACCAGAATGGGATATTGGTCGATCCGGCCAAGATTGAGGCTGTGATGAGTTGGGAGGTGCCGAGATCACCCACCGAGATCAGGAGTTTTCTGGGGTTGGCCGGCTACTATCGGAGATTTATCAAGGATTTCTCCAAGATTGCCATGCCTCTCACCAAGTTGACCCGGAAGGGCGTTGCTTTTTCGTGGGGTCCGGAGCAGCAGACCTCGTTTGAGACTCTTCGCCAGAGGTTGTGCGAAGCCCCGATGTTATCCCTTCCAGAGGGAATGGAGGATTTTGTGGTGTACTGCGACGCATCGATATCGGGGTTGGGTGCGGTGCTTATGCAGAGAGGGCATGTGATAGCGTATGAATCGAGGCAGCTGAAGCCTCATGAGACGAGGTATCCCACCCACGATCTGGAGTTGGGGGCAGTGGTGTTCGCCCTCAAGATCTGGCGTCACTATCTGTATGGGGTTCGGTGTACCATATACACGGACCACAAGAGTTTGAAGTATTTGATGGATCAGCCCAACCTGAATATGCGCCAGAGGAGATAGTTGGATGTGGTAAAGGATTACGATTGTGAGATCCTGTACCACCCGGGCAAAGCTAATGTTGTAGCTGATGCTCTGAGCCGTAGGGCAGAGAGTGCCCCAATTCGAGACACTTGTATGCGATTGACAGTGATGACTCCGGTGTTGGACACCATTCGGGAGGCCCAGGCAGAGGCCGTGATACCAGAGAACCGCAAGAGGGAGCGGGTGATCGGGCAAGTGTCTGAGTTCGTTACCGATAGCCGAGGGCTGATGACCTTTCAAGGTCGGATTTAGGTGTCGTATGCAGGCGGGGCACGTACCATTCTGATGGAGGAGGCGCACAGATCGAGGTTCTCGATCCATCCCGGGGCCACTAAGATGTATTTGGATCTGAAGAGAGACTATTGGTGGCCCTGTATGAAGAGGGATGTTGCGTGGTTCGTTGAGAGGTGCTTGACCTGTCACCGGGTTAAGGCCGAGCACCAGCGTCCGCATGGCAAGTTGCAGCCACTTGAGGTTCCCCTGTGGAAGTGGGAACAAATTTCTATGGATTTTATCACCAAATTGCCGAGGACCGCGAGGGGCGTCGATGCAATTTGGGTAATCACTGACTGGCTGACGAAGAGCGCTCACTTCATTTCCATTAGTGAGAGCACTTCCGCAGAGAGGCTGGCTGAGTTGTATGTGAGAGAGGTGGTATCGCGTCATGGAGTACCGATCTCGATTGTGTCAGATCGAGATGTACGTTTCACTTCCAGGTTCTGGAAGATGTTCCATGAGGAGTTGGGTACGAGGTTGCATTTTAGTACCGCCTACCACCCACAGACGGACGGACAGAGTGAGCGGACGATTCAGACGCTCGAGGACGAAGTCTGATTCTAGTGGGGGAGAATTGTAACATCCGGATTCCCAGGTATTCTATGTTATTCATTATTTTGAGTTTGAGAGAAGGACTCGATGAGTCGACGCCTAGACTCGTCGAGTAGGATCGCGATTTGCTGACTGGATTAATGAATGGACTCGACGAGTCGGCAGGGTGACTCGACGAGTCCGTGCTGGTGGCTGAAACCCTAAATCTTTGGGCTTGTGCCCTATTTAAGGGTCCTTATAGCCCTCATTTGCGGCTACCAGTCCAGAGAGAGAAACCCTAGAGAGCTTGGGCGAGTTTGTGTGTGAGAGCAAGCCATTTTAATCCTTATTGGTGTTGTTTTGCAAAGAAGAAGGTGTTTCCAGCTAGAGGAGGTCAAGAGGATTGCTAATCCGTGGTTTTCAAGCTTGGATCTGCAGTATTGAGGTAGCAAATCGAACTCTCCTTCTGTTTTGGTTAAGATCTATGAATCTAGGGTTTTCTATACCCTTTTTATGGCTTGAATTGATAAGTTTATGGTCCCTTTATGTGTTAGAATTCAGATCTGGACCCATAGAGGTCCAGAGAGCATTATCCATCTTGCTTTATGAAGTGTTATGGAAGGAATGAACTTAGGTTGCCATTTTTGAGGCTATTTCTTCAAAAGGAACCATATATGTGTTGCATGAGTGTAAAGGTTTCACCTTTACGTGATTAGTGGGTATGGAAAGGTCAGATCTATAGGTTAGAGAAGCGGATCTGACCTCAGATAGTCATTTGAGTGTTGCCATGGACGCTACTCGCCGAGTTCATAAGTGGACTCGACGAGTCGAGTCGGGGTTACCCCGCGATTCGTGACAGGAGTAACCCATCGAGTGAAGGGATGACTCGACGTGCCAAGTGAGGCTAGAAGGATTCAGAGGACCCGCATGGACTCGCCGAGTCGCCCATGTGCACTCGACGAGTCGGGTCAAAGTTTGACCGTTGACTTCAGTTGACCTTAGGGTTTTGGTCAAGCTAATTCAAGAGAGTTCAGGGAGGGGTAGAATGGCCTTCTACACAATCTTTAGAGATGAGACTGTGAGAGGGTATTAATTAGGAATGTTATTCGGATGATAGGAGGAGGCTAGGTCGGGACGTCAAGCACGAGAGTTTATCTGAGTTCGTACGAGGTGAGTATTCTCACTATATTGTACCTAGGATGGTACCTATGTGTGACCGGAAGGTCTTATATGCTATGAGATGTATGTTCTGTATGCTGTTATATGATATGTATGTGTTATGTATGTTATGAATGAGAAGGACCGGAAGGTCATTATGATGTGGACCGGAAGGTCATGATGATATGGACCGGAAGGTCATTACGGGTAGGACCGGAAGGTCTACCAGGGTTGTGGGACGGAAGTCCTCTGAGACACAGTGACCGGAAGGTCTTATAGCCTTGAGTGGCGTATGTGCGTATGTGGACCAGATACCTTAGACTCCCAACAAGTTTCCTATACATTGTTGCATTCACAGATTCCCCATCTTTATCCTTGGTCAATTGAAGCTTTGGCTCCATTGGATACTATGAAGTGTTGAAACCATCCATTCCTGATACCTCTAGGATCTTTTGTGCATATATTTTTTGTGTGAGCATTATTCCATCCTTCCCTTGAGACACTTCAATTCCCAGATAGTAGGATAGCAGTCCCAAATCACTCATGTCAACCATCTGTTTCATCTTCTTCTTGAACTCTAGAATTCCTTTTTCATTTGAGTCGGTAACTATAAGGTCATCTATATATACACCAACAATGAGGATTAGATTGGGTTTATGTACCTTATAGACAACTTGTTCTTGTGCACATCTGGTGAATCCTAGTCTTTTGAGTGATTGATCCAGTTTCACATTCTAGGCTTTTGGCGCCTGTGTTAACCCATACAATGCCTTGTATAGACGATAGACCATATCTTATTTTCCTTTGACTGAGAATCCAATTGGATGTGAGACATAAACTTCCTCCTTAAGATCTCCATGTAGAAATGCCGACTTGACATCTAAGTGATGTACAAGCCAGTTTTCTTTTGTTGCCAATGCAAGAATCAGTCTGATTGTTTCCAATCTGGCGACTGGTGCGAAGGTTTCTTCAAAGTCGATACATCTTTCTTGGACATACCCTTTGGTGACTAATCGGGCCTTATGTTTGATCACGTTTCCAGATGCATCTCTTTTTAGCTTGAATACCCACTTTAGCCCTATTTCCTTACGATTTGGTGTCAATTGGGTTAAAGTCCAGGTGTTATTTCTTTTAATTGACTTCAATTCTGATTCCATGGCGTGTTTCCTGTTCCTTTCAACCGATGCTTCTTCAAACGTCGTGGGTTCATCATCAACCGGTAATAACTCTTGCTTTCTTTCATACAGCTCCTGTATCTCCGCATCCCCCAATCTTGTTATATTCTCATAGATTTCATTGAGTGATTGAAACCCCTTTGTTGAAGTGTCGTCATACGAAGCTACCGACCCACTTCCTTCATAATTTCTCGATGCTTGACTTGGAGGAGTTGATCGTGAATTGAATATGTGCGAATTTGATAGCGGCGTACTCGCAGTAGACGAATTACCTGGTAAATGATCAAGGTGAGAGTCTTCGTTTAGCGGCCTCAATGGGTCTTCATTCACTTCATATTTTTGTTCGAGTTCATGGACCGGCTGGGATTAGGCTATCACACTGACCACAACATTGGTCCAATAGGGTGTTGTAAGGGTCTCCCCCATTGTTTCATTGTTCCAGACCCAACGTTTTGCCTCGTCAAAGACCACGTCCCTTGCTACTACGATTCGTCGATTGCTGGGATGGTACAATCGATATCCCTTTGTTCCTTCTTCCGTTCCCAGATGCGCCATTGTTTCACTTCGATCACTCAGCTTGGTCAAACCATGTGGCTTCTTGACAAATCCCACACACCCAAAAACCCTCAGGTGTGAAATCGAAGGTTTAGAGCCCTTCCATGCCTCATACGGTGTCACCTCCTTTGCTGCCTTTGTTCCAGTTCTGTTCAAAAAATAAACAGAGTGTGGCACCGCCTCACCCCAGAATTGATCTGGTACCACCATGGCCTTGAGCAAGGATCTTGTCATCTCCAAGATTGTTCTATTGCGATGTTCCACAACGCCATTCTGTTGTGGCGTGTGTGGTGTCGCCAACTGCCTCTTTACTCCAGCTTGCTCACATAACTCCAAGAACTGATTAGAGTTGAATTCACCCCCACGGTCATTTCTTAGCATTTTGACTCTATGACTACTCTCCTTCTCGACTTGTAACATGAATTTTTGGAACATATTCAAGGCCTCATCTTTGGTTTTAAGTAGATACACCCATATGTACCGTGAATAGTCATCCACTATCAATATGAAGTATTGATTTCCTCCCTTTGTTGCAGGTGTGATGGGACCACACAAATCTACATGTAACAACTGGAGTCGTTCTTTGGCTCTCAACCGGGTCACTTTTAGGAAGCTTTTTCTTGCTTGCTTGGCTATCATACAACCTTCTCATACTTGTGATGGATGGGTTAATTGGGGAATACCTGTCACCATTCCCTTTCGTGTCATCTCCTCAAGCATCTTGAAGTTTGTGTGACCCATATGTGCATGCCATAACCATGAGTCATCATCTATGCTCATGGCCAAGCATACAGATTTCCCAAGTGTGAATCTTGTTTTATAGTCTGTTCTTAGATCTTTGTACCTTCATGACTATGCATCCTACCTCATCATATATTCTTAAGAATTCTTTCTTCATCCCTATATCATACCCTTCCTCAGTCATTTGTCCTAGACTGATTATATTGCTATGTACGGTTGGGATGCAGTACACATCCGGGATGACAAATTGGTCGCCATTTTTGCAGTCAAACAATAGTGTACCCTTTCCTTTGATCGGAACCTTAGATCTATCTCCGAATCGAACCTACCCGTTCACATTTTCTTCAAGCTCTGCAAATAGAACATTGGATCTGGTCATATGGTTACTAGCCCCGTTGTCTAAGTACCACATGTTGTCATCATCAATATCCTTTATTTGGCTTGGGTACAATTTTTCTTCGTTCAAGAGGACCACATGTTCATCATCATTTGCATCTAAATTCACCTCCTGGTCCTGTTGTTTCTTTGCTTTGCATTTAGAGGCAAAGTGACCAAATTCTTGGCACTCGAAACATTTTATGTGACTCTTGTTACGAGGCTTTTTGTTGGTGCTGCTTGTTTCTTGTCGTCAGTTGCTACCCCATCGCCCACCTCTACCACGAGTCGACCCTCGTCCTCGTGAGTTGCCTCTTCCACCTTTGTTGTTACTTCCACCTCTTCCTCGACCCCCCGTCGTGTTTGTCTTACTTGGACTTCGATGAGTAGAGGAGATTTATACCTTAGCAAGTAACAGAGCATTATCTTCTTGTGTGCTTGCCTTCCGGAGTCGAAGCCGATCTTCATATGCCTTTAGATGCCCAATTGCTTCTTCGAATGACATGGATTCCATATCTGAACTTTGTTCAATCGATGCCATTAGGTTTATGAACCTTTCAGGGACGGTATCAAACAGTTTTCTTACAAGTTCCTCATCATCCAATGTCCCCCATGCACTTCCAAATTTGAGATCATGGCTGATATCTTCCCTTCATAATCATCTATGGACTCTGTATCTTTCATTTGAAGTGCTTCAAATTCACTTTTCAATACCCGTAACCTTGCCTTCTGGACTCGTTCTGCACCCACATACCGTGACTTTAGGGAGTCCCACACCTCTTTGGCTATCTTCTTCTTGGCATCTTGTGCAAGCATCTCTTTTGGGATCGATTGGAAGATGAAGGCTCAAACTTGCGTGCTCTTTTTCTCGTCCATAACCACACTGGTTAGTGGCTCGATGACATCCCATAACCCATGGGCATCCATGATGGCTTCCTTCTTAATCGACCATGTATTGTAATTCAACGAGGTCAACATCAGGCATTGAATAGGGAATTGACTATCTTTGGGCGGATTGGATGAGGATGCAACTGTCATGGTGTTGAATCGAAGGATTTTGGGCATACAAACTGACCAAAAACTCAGGCTATGATACCAAATGTTAGCGATTAAGCCAATCAAACAGGAAATAACAAACTAAGAAATGACATTCGAATGTTTAATGTTTATTGAATGATGAAAGGTAACAATTGAATGATTTTAGTTGTTATACAAAGTTTTTTTTTCGATTGATTATTATGAAGCTAAAGCAAAGTATTGAGTTGAAAAACTCTTAGATCGATTAGATCTTCAACAGGTTAAACAATAAAATCAAATAAACACAAACAACACAATATAGAATCAAATGATGCTTAATGATTCAAATGTAGTCACGCCTCAGCAGAGCTCGACAAAGAACTTCCACTGTAGAGGTGAGATAGGGTTTGTAGTACAAAAACAATAATAATAATCAAAGCGCTAATCAGAAAGGCTGCATGCATGCACCTTAAATACTAAACCCTAAACAAAACAATCACGGTTGGACAGGCCCAAACCGGATAGCAAAACTGGGCTAAGGACCGAGCCCATGACGCAACACTTATTCAACCCAACAATCTCCCCCTTTGCGTCAAATGAGGCGAGAGATTATTTCTGTTGTGTAGCCTTCACTTTCTTCACAACCTTGAACAGCCGAGGAATGATAGCAAGAAGTGTCTGCCGAAATTGGATGTACCAGCGTAGCATATCAGTAAACAACTTCTTGTCAGCTGCAGAGTTCTGATTACACCTGTGAATGATCTCCAAAATATGCTCCAAGCAAGCAGTTGAGAACAAGTGCTTATCAATAAGAGCAAAAAGACATTTTTGACTTTCGCCCCTAACGAACATCACTGTGTGAAATTTTGGGTCGATTTTACCCTTGACCATCGCGTTCACATTGCCAGTTCTTCCAATAGGTTTGATCGTTGGTCGCTTGTGAATGGCAGATGCGATATCTTGATCCATTTTTGCTACCTCATGAATGTAGCAAACAAGCATTCGCTTGATGTGGTCAATGATCGGCTGATACTCCTGAGGATTGGACAACAAAATATTGTTGAGGAGTATCCAGTCGTGAGGGTTAAGGTTCGGTAGATCAGCGAGGGAAAAATTATGAACCGAGCTATCAGAGCTTCGGGTCACTTTAAACTTGACATTGACAAATTTTCCAGCTGAATAAGGCTTCAGTACCTTGACCGTAGTAATCTTCTGTGAGCTCCAGGTCAAGTACTGTGGCTGAGCGAACTCCAGATAAAATTCTAACATATCCCGATCTACCTTCGGGTCCGGAGAAGGAATAACAGCAGTTGAGTTGAAGCAATGAAATATAAATGCCTTTCATGTGATTGGCATATCAAATTGAGCGTCCTTCGACTTCTCAAGACCGAACGACATAACAGGTTCTAGCCAATGAGTACTCGGTTCATCTATAGCTTCTCTCTGGAGCGATTCAATGGTCCATTCTGGAAATATGGACTTCTTTTTCTCCAAGAGCTCCTTTTCTTTTTGCTTCTTCTCGAACTCAACCGTTTCCTTTTCAATCTTTTTCTCAAGCTCCTTATCAGTAGGCTTAGTTTTCTGAAAAGGCTTAGAGGAATTTTCACCCAAGATATCTTCAAAATCATCATCATCATCATCCACATCATCTTCTCCAATCTTCTTCTTCTTCTTATCCCTTTTGCTGACCGAAGCTACATTATCCTTCGGTGCAGCTGTTGATTTGGGTTCGGGAGGAGGTTGTGTATCATCCTTGCCAGCTTGAGTAACCTTTTCTCCCCCTTGTTTCGGCTTGACAGAAGTCACTGGAACACCCTCTATCCGACTCAAGATATCCAACGCAGGTCTGAGTTTTTCGGCTAAATGGCGTCTAATGGATATAGTCAGAACAGAGTCGTGGGTGTCGAGAAGGTGTAACAGAATGGAATGAACGTCACCCACGGAACTTCGAATAACTTCTCTTTCAGACTTTAAATCATCAAGCTCTTTTGTGGCAGAGCGAAGCTTGATGTTTTGAATTTTTAGCTGAGAAGTACGCTTGTCTAGCTCATCCATAATCCGATTTTCAATGACAAGTTCGGCTTCCAGCTGAGTCAAACGGTCATTAACATTATTATGAAGGTTTTCGTTGGCAGCTTCAATGGCCCTGCGAGCGACTTCAAGATTAGTCCTTTCAGCTTCGAGAGAACGCGTGAGAGTATCAACCGAAGCATTCACAGTCTGGGAGTTCTTTTGAGCGGCAGCTTGCAAAGAATCTAGGAATAGTCGAGCCTCAGAAATTAGTTTTTCGACTTTTGCGGTCGCATCTTTGCATTCTTTTGTGGAGGCCTCAACAGCAAGCGAGGCCTTCTGACATTGAGATGTAGAAGCATCAATAGCCTTTGCTGCGGCAGAGAGAGAGGCATCATGCTCTTGAACAACCGAAGAAAACAAAGCCTTGAGAGCAGTTTCGGAGTAAGCACCACTGGAGGAGGAAGCGAGCAGTTGGTCGAGCTAATTAGTAACCGTCTTGAGATGGCGCTTGGTAACTGGAGCATCGTCATCATCATCACTTTGGACACGGTAGGGACTGAAGTAAGTGGAATCAAACTCCAAGTCCTCACCTCCAAGAACAGTGTTGGTTTCAGTGGATTGGGTAGGTGACGGTGGATTGGTAGTAACTGGGGGTTCGGGAGCTGAAGAACGAGCCCCCATATCAGATACGTTGGTTCGAACTCCAGAAGTGGTGGTAGTAGTAGCCTCAGTGAAGATGGGTGCAGAAATGGGAATGGTAGAGGATGGTTGAGAGGTGATGATGGGAAAAATAGGAGGGATGGAGACAGGAACAGAAACAGGTGAAGGAGAAGGTGCTTGGGAACTAACAGGTACCTCTGGTGTAGGCGAACGAGGTGGTGTATCACCACGAACTGAACCTTCTTCCTTTGAGCTTTCGCTGTCAGACTCACGAGGAGGTGTTGTGGGATGATTAGGAGGCACGTATTCTGAGTCAGAATCATTTGAGGATTGAAGAATTAGCCGGCGAGCAGGTTTCTTGCCTTTCTTCGGCTTAGGTTGAGATGGTGCTGCCGTCTCAGACTTTCGCTTCCTAGGGGTTTGAACTTTTGAGACTTGACCTGCCTTATCCCCCTTTTTCACTTCTGGCTTCTTGCCTCTCTTTGCAGGTTTGTCTGCATCATCAATTGATTTCACCATGTCAGCAGTGAGTTTCCTTGGACCAGAAGAGGGAAGCTTCTTGTATTCCTGAATAAGATTGCTTGAAGGAGGCACAGAAGCAGACATCGAATCAGGAATGGAACCAACAAAAAGAAACTTTGAAGGATGAGTAACAATAATGTTGGTAGTATGAAACGTAGCAATGGAAGAAAGCATTGAGTCTGCCATGATAGGAACATGGAAACGATCCATTGCCCACTGAGTGATAATAGTCCAGAAGCGAGCACAAGAGATTTCGGTGTGGCGAGAAGAAGATGATAAACTCTGAATAAGCTGAAGCCACAAGACCATACCATAAACCAGATTAAGACCGTGGTACACACCATAAAGCAGAGTCATGAAGGACTTGCTCGCACCGTCAGATCCGACACTCCGTTCAGAAAGCCCTTTGAAGAGTAGAGTGAAGAGGCCATTCCATTGTGGAGGAAGGCAGGACTTTTTGAACTTTGTCACAGTGGTTAGGGTTTCGGTATACCCCATGTTGTAGAATGTTGAGAAGAGCTGACCTGTAGCAATGGAATCGGGATTAACCATGGATTCTTCATATGCAAGCCCTAGAAGAGAGCAGCAACGATTCCTGGAGATCGAGGCTTTCTGGTTTAGAATGTCGAAGAAAATTTTGTCTGCCCCTTTGTCATACGTTGCAGAGGAATAGATTTGAGAGAGACAAGACATCAGAACGACTTCGACTGTGGTTAGAGCTTTGACGAGTGGGGAATATTTCAGGCATTCCACCACTTGATACATATACGTATCGTAGAGAAAAGGTGAGAGATCGATCAGCAAGTTCTGATTGGGCTTGATTGCAAGAAGGGTGGAGCGTGCAGTAGTTTCTTGAACTGAGGATGATTCTGCCATTGATGAAGCTTGTCGAGGAAGAATATGAACAGTGAGAAATTGATCGCCTGCTTTTGCTCTAGAGAATTGAATTGTGGTAAGGAATAGTCGCACTGAAATCAGCCCTTATATACGATCTTGGAGAGAGAAAAATCGTAAGTGATGATTGCTTAAATCTTGGAAACGACTCCTGAAAAGGCGTGATTTGACATCTTGCAACCCCGATAAAGTAGAGATGACACATGATGATAACCGATTCAAATTCTGGCGCCTTCCAAACTTATCCATAAATCAAATTATCACACGTTTGAACTTCCCGCTGAGTCATCGGTGGAATCTTCAATAAAATTGCTATTACCATAATAACCCAAAGACGTTACACCAACCCATCGCTTTTAATTTTGAAACCATCTGCATTAATTCGCCAAAACGGAACAAGACCTCTTTGTGAATATAGAATGTATGTGCGTAAGAGTGTAAAAGATAAAGAAATAAAGCAAACTTTTTGTGGGAATTTGTGATGTCTATTAAGACATTAAGCAGTTGATCCCGGGCACGAATCTCTTCCTTCAAAGTCAAGAGAGACTTCAAAGTGCTTGTTTGGATTCCCATTGAATTACGATCAAGTACTTGTTAAGAAGCATTGAAAGGCATCTTTTTAATTAAGGCTATTAAGGGTGGCTTTCGCTTCAATTCTTGATTTCGATACTTGATATAAGACCGAAACAAAACGAAGTACTTGTGAGACCAATGTGGCCTGTTAAACAAGTAGGTAGGAAACATATTCAGTGACTTGTTGAAAATCGTTAACAGGAAATCTCATAAAAAAACTGGATCCTTTTGGAAGAAAAAGTCTTGGTGAAAAACAATTTCATAAGGATCTCGCAAAAAGAAAATTGGAGATTTCATAAGGTGACAAATAATAGCTAGAACTTTGAAGAGTTCACCGTTAATTCATTATGGGAGTTAGATTTTGGGTTTCACTTAATTCGTGGTGGACGAAACTAAGATCATCAACATAGAAATTGTGTAACCATAAACCTCAGTGGTTATTGCTGAGAGTCTCAAGGGTTACAAAATGTGAATCGAACCGAGATGGAGAAAAATAAGGTGGGTAAGAGAACCGAATGTGCCTCTGCCATAAAAGATTAACAAAGTAGAAAAACTCTTAACTCAGTTTGAGAAGAGTAAGGCAGCTCATGATTAGAGTAAATTTGACAGCCTGATTGGTGAGACAAGATTTGTATATATCAAGTCATTAAGGCTTTACTCAAAATCGTTCGAGGCTTTGGTCAACATACATCAGCATGCTTCTAGGGACACTTAGCTAGTACATAGATTGAGATTGATACCTGCCCCAGCTCCAACAGTGAGAGAAATTCTTGTACAGAAAGTAAGCAAGAAATGAAAATGAAAAGAAAAATATTTTTGGATTTTATGAAATATTCTGAAAAAGAATTAAAAATAGAAAGAAATATTTTTGGATTTTATGAAATATTAAAGAAAGGTATAAAAAAAGTTTCAAGAAAAGAGTATACATACTATACAACCGAAACCATAAGATAGAAATTAGAGGCGAAACGAGACCGGGGAAACCGAACCCGAAATGGACCGAGCATTCGGTGCATTTCGGTTCCAAGAAGATCCGAACCCGAAATGGACCGAGCGTTTGCTCTATTTCGCTTCTAACTTTTATTGAAACATAGGGGATTTCGGTACAGATTCAGCTTCCATCATTCCTAAGCCATGCAGGATTTTATTAAAACTTGCTTCAGGCAAGGCCTTAGTGAAGATGTCAGCCAATTGATCAGTGGTTCTTACAAAATGAATTTCAACGTTACCGTCTTCCACATGATCTTTGATAAAATGATACCTCAGTGCTATGTGTTTCGTCTTTGAGTGTTGCACTGGGTTGTGACAAATCCTAATTGCGCTTTCGGAATCACAATATAGTGGGATTTTCTTCATATTCAGGCCAAATTCACGAAGTTGACTTTGTATCCAGATGACCTGAGATGTGCATGATGCTGCGGCAATATATTCTGCTTCGGCAGTGGAGAGAGATACACATGTTTGTTTCTTCGATTGCCAGCTTACGAGTTTGCCGTCCAGAAATTGACATCCTCCAGTGGTACTTTTCCGGTCTAGTCCACATCCCCCAAGATCAGCATCTAAGAATGCTTTTACAAAGAACCCTGATTTGGCTGGGTACCACAACCCGAGAGAAGTTGTTCGTTTTAGATACCGAAAGATGTTCTTTACTGCCAACAGATGAGGTTCACGTGGATTTGCTTGAAACCTGGCACAATAACAAACAGAGAACATTATATCTGGCCGACTAGTAGTGAGATACATTAGAGACCCTATCATCTGACGATAAAGAGTCATGTCAGCAGCCGGTTTGTCCAGAGAAGGTGTTAGCTTTGTGCCAAACGCCATAGGAACCTTCACTTTTAAATCTCCCAACATTCCAAACTTGGCAAGCAATGTCTTCGTGTAGGCCTCTTGATTAATGAAAATGCCTTCGGGTCCCTGTCTTATATTTAGACCAAGGAAAAAGTTAATAGGACCCATTGAGCTCATTTCAAATTTAGTTTCCATCAACTTTCTGAACTCAGCGGTTAAGCTAGGATTTGTGGAGCCGAATATGATGTCATCAACGTAAATTTGAACGATCATAAGGTGGTTACCCTCTTTCTTGCAAAAGAAGGTTGGGTCAACCGAACCTTGTTTAAATTTAGACATTTTCAAAAATCTAGTTAGAGTTTCATACCAGGCCCTTGGAGCTTGTTTGAGACCATAGACCGCCTTGTCCAGGATGTAGCAGTGATCTGGATATTTTTTGTTCACAAATCCTGGTGGTTGCTCTACATACACAGTTTCTTCCAGTTCACCGTTTAAAAAGGCACACTTTACATCCATTTGGAAGACTTCAAAGTTTTTGTGTGCAACATAGGTGAGAAAAATGCGAACCGATTCTAGCCTTGCTACAGGAGCAAAGGTCTCTTCATAATCTATGCCTTCTTCTTGACAGTAGCCTTTCACAACCAAACTCGCCTTGTTGCGTATCACATTCCCTTCCTTATCTATCTTATTCCTGAACACCCATTTTAATCCAACCACAGAAGCATCCCTTGGTGTTGGAATCAGTCTCCACACTTTATTTCGTTCGAATTCATGTAGTTCGTCCTGCATTGCATGTACCCAATCAGAATGATCAAGTGCAGTCTTGACTGTTTTCGATTCGACTTTTGAGACGAAAGAATTAAACATGTAAAATTCCACTTTGGAAAAGAGTGCTGTTCGTTTCTCTTTTAATTGAGATCGTGTGAGAACTTTTTCTGTGGAATCACCAATAACTTGTGATTGGGGATGATCTTTGGTCCATTTGATGAGCGGAGGATAATTAGATTCGAATGAAGGATCCAGTTCAACGTTCACTTCTACTTCAAACTCTGACTGAGTGTCATCATCGTTAATGTTCACATTCTCCCCCTCGAGCGATGATACTTCCTCTGTTGCAGGATTAGAATCTTTCACTTCGAAAGATGAGACTTCCTCAGTTTCAGGATTAGAATCTCTCCTTTAGAAAGATGATACCACCTCAACTTCAGGCTCAGAATTTTCCACTTGGACTTGAATTTCGGTTGCAGAGCTCTCCCCCTGGAATGTTGAATCTTGGTTGGGAAGATTAGACGAACCCTCCCCCTGAGCATGAGAGCAATCTTTGTGAAGTTCACTCGTGTCTGGCTTGTTGGTTTCAACAGGTTGGTTTTCTTCCATATTCGCTGCAGCTTCATTGATTATCTTCTTCAAGTTATCTACCTTGTTGTCTGCAGCTTCAGATTCAGAGAGAATGGCCTTTTCGGGCTCATCAAACAGCAGCATGTATTGTTCAAATAGGTTCGAAATATGTATTGTAACTTGACCAGAAATACAGAAATACAGAGTCAGTGAAGCGAAGCTCAGCATAGTTCGGGCTGCTTCACACAGAGATCGGTTTCTCCTTTCGACAATACCATTCTGTTGTGGAGTGTATGGAGCCAAGAAATTGTGAGTTGTTCCTTTCTCTGCAAGAAATTCTTCAAAGTCTTTGTTCTTAAACTCCAATCCGTTGTCGCTTCTTATGTTACGAATAACCTTTCTCAGCTGGACTTCGACCTGCTTGATAAAGAGTTTAAGTTTAGGAGTGGCCTCTGATTTCTGCTTTAAAAAGAATACCCAGGTAAATCGAGAGAAGTCATCCACTATGACAAGTATATACTTGTTGCCACCAACACTTTCGATTAAAGATGGACCACATAAATCAATATGAAGTAATTCAAGTGGTTCAATAATTTTTGTATTGATGCGAGAAGGATGACTCTGTCGACTCTGCTTTCCCATTTCACATGCATCACACAAGTATTCTTTATCGAATTTCAGAACAGGAAGACCTCGAACATGATCCCCAAGCACCAATTTATTGATGTCTTTAAAATTCAGATGGGAGAGTCTCCGGTGCCAAAGCCAGCTTTCGTTTGATTGAGCCTTTGATAGCAAGCAGATTGCTGGTTTTCCCCGTATGGGATTGAGGTTCAAAGGATACATTTCTCCTTTTCGCTTTGATTTCAGCAGAATATTGTTTGACTTCTTTTCAGTAATCTCTGATCCCTCATTGTCGAAAGACACCTTTAGCCCAGTTCCAACCACCAGTTGAGAAACACTGATAAGGTTGTGTTGCAAACCCTCAACATACGCCACTTTTCTTATTGAGAACTCGCCATTGGTAATCATACCATAACCTTTGATTGTGCCATAAGAGTTGTTACCATACTTGACACTTCCACCATTTGTAAGGGATCGAAACTCCCTCAGTTCTTCCCTTCTTCTTGTCATGTGACGCGAGCAGCCACTGTCTATGTACCATTCATCATCAAACTGCTCGTCACGTATAACCTGCAAAAATTAAGCAGATTTAGGAACCCAAAGAGTCTTGGGTCCTCGTGAGCCGTTTACAGAATAGGGATTTGTAAGCGAAATATCAACCAAAAAGGTTCTTTTTATTAACGTTGTTTCATCTTTTCTTTTTAAGGTGAGCACTTTGAGTTTATCTATTTTAATCACTTTAGGTGGAGTTGCCGAATATGTGTATTTTACATTAGCATACTTTCGATCAACGTCAGGCTTAATTGTCGAATTCTTTGCATTATCTGGACAAAGTTTTTCTTTTCCTTTTTGATTATTCTGTGAGTGAAGGTTAGAACTAGGGGAATGAGATTTGGAAATGGAGTTAGCTTTTCGGATATGGTTCTTTTGTGATTGAGAGCGAAAATTACTTTCCCTTCGTTTCTGCTCACTGATTAGTCTAGAACCGAAACCACCCTTTTGGTTTTTCTCATCTCGAGAACCGAAGCCTTGCTTTCGGTTGACATTCTTTGGTGGACTGAAACTCTGTTTTTGGTTGGACTGATGATTAGGACCGCTATACTTCTTTCGGTTGGGATGGTTCTGAGGACCGAAACTCTGTTTTCGGTTGTTGTTGCCATGCTGAGTGTAAGTGCTGGGGTTTTCTTTTTCCTTCCTCCTTTTGCTTAGAAGGTTTTTCATAGCGAACGTAGTTGGGATTTTGAGATCGCCAGAACTGCTTCCTTTCATTAAGGTTTTTCTTGTACCTTACATTCCTTTGATGCTTTCGTTCTTTCACCTGTTTTGGATTTCTGTGGATGTTAGCCTTTTTCTCAGATTTTTGAACATAAGCTTCGCTCTTAAGTGAAGAGGTTTCGCTTGAGACTACGACTTGTTCGTCTGAAGGCATTTTGGTACCACTTGTGCTAGGCTCAACGAAACGAGTAGGATCATTAAGTGGTTTGGCTACATATCTTCCTTTCACTCTCCATGAAGTTTTCTGTGACAAACCTACTGTTTCATCTGCTTTGTCAATGGGTGCTGACCAGAAATATTCATCACAGCCTTCAACATTATCTTCTGCAACTATTGCCGTCAGTTCGGCTGTTTGTTGCAAAGTAACTCCATTAACTTTGTATACCTGATTTGTAGTGGTTTGGACCTATTGATACACAACGGCCTTTTCTTTAAGGACTTTGGTCTTGTCTTTGGACAAACGAGCAAACTCAACCGAATTTTCAGAAATAAGATTTTTTTTAGTTTCGGGTTCGCTTTTGACAAATTCGGAACAATCAACCACATCATCCACAAAAATGACACTCATATCATCATCCACATCAAATTCAGAAGTATTTTCAACATCAATTTTATTTTCTGAACTCAACTTAGCATTCAACAAGTCAAATTTCTGTACAGTTTCGGTTTGAATTTTCAATTTGTCATTTTCATCCAACAAATTTTTGAGCATGTCCTTATGGTCTTTGGACTTTATGAAGGACTCTATTTTGTCAAGACCAATTCTGTAAGTAGGAGAAATATCCTCAGAAGAAACAATGTTTTCACAGTTATATGCATCAGCATCGATTTCATCTTCCTTTAACTCAAGGAAGGGTAAAATCATACGATGTATCTTCTTCCCTATTTCACAATCAAGATGCAATTGAGTAATATTGGTATATAACCGCTTAGCAATTAAACAAAAAACATTTCGTTGTTTTAAAAGCTTCAAATTATCTCTTTGCAAATAAATTGTTTCATCCCTAGACCTAATCAACTCCTTCTCCTTCTGCTCAATCCACATTCGCCTCTCCTCACTCTTCGATGACACCCTGCTGATTTGATCAGTCAGGTTAGAGTTTGTGACGCGAGTTTGAGTTAAAATTCCACTTAAACTAGAAAATTTAGATTTTAATCCATTGAGTTCCTTTTCGTAGTCAGTGATAGGAATTTTCAGAGAGATAAGAATAGATTGTACCTTCTGGATCAACTCGTCGCATTCGTTGATTTGCTGACTGACAGGCTTCGCTGCAAAACAACGGTCTTCTCTTTCCTTATCTCCATCATGTCCCCCGTCAGTTGTATAGCCTCTCATGTGTGACACTCCAGAGGTCACCATCAAACACCTTCCTGCAGTATCTTCTTCCTTCACCAACAACGCCCTGCCATGAGTCGGCTTCCTTACTTCTTCGTCCTCTGAATCAGTTGACCAAACTTCAACACCTCCAAATTCATCACCAGCAACATTTCCCTGTACAATGAGAGCATTCATAGTGTTGTTAGATCCTGCTTTCTTCTTCCTGATTTCCTCCAAACGCCTTGTGAGGTTCGCTTCCTCGTCCTCATCTTCGTTCTTCTCAGACATCTTTCTTAGCATGCAGTCTTTGGCGAAGTGATTTTTACCTCCACAGTAGTGACAGGTAAAGCCCGAGTCACCTCCAAGTTTCGGTTCCTTCTTTGGTTCTTCCGTCTGAGAAACAATTTTCGGTTCCTCCTTTACTTTCTCGGCGCTGTAACTGCCATGCCAGTTTCGGTTCTTGTTTGTTGGGAACCTTCTCTTGATGAACTTCTTGGGATTTGACATCATCAGAGCATAATCTTCGCTTGTTAGATCATATTCAGAGAGATCTAAATCTATTTCTTCCTCAGCAGTATTCTTACCTTTTGAGATTAGGGCCAAGGATCCCATGCTAGAAACCATATTCATTTCTTTAGTCAAGGCATTCTCATGCGACTTTAGTATCCCCACCAGTTTTGCAAGAGAATAACTTTTGAACTGTTCATGTGCCTTCATTGTTGACACCACAGCCATCCATTCCGATCTAAGGCCTTCATGAATTATACCTTCTGTTCGATGACCTTCCTTTCAATCCCATGCTTAATCATCTTGCTTAAGAGATGATTGAAGCAATCGAAGGATTGAACAAGCTTCTCTTCAGGCTTCTGCTTGAAATCACCAAATTCTGAGAGCAACAATGTTTGGATTGAGTGCTCAAGATCTTCATCTGTAGAGTACAGTTCCTTCAACCCGACCCATATTTCCTTTGCTGTCGTGCATGAGCTTACCAGCCGAAATGTGTCTGACTGTAACGCAAACTTAGAGCTTTGATATTGCACTGAAACTTTTCCTTCTCATCTTGAGGTATGTCTTTCACGTCACCAATGAGTTGATTATATTCCTTTTGAGTTTTAACAACTCTTGAGGTACTTGCATGAACGAATGGACCAACGGTGATCGCCTCCCAGATTAAGTATCCATTATCTTCTGAGCCAATCACGTAGTCTTCAAAATGATGGGCCCAGACCTCATAATCTTGGGTGTATAAAATAGGAATCCTTGTCATCGATCCTATGTTGTTTGAGATGTTGATTGGGTTTGACTGAAAATCGTCCATGGATGTGTCGATGTTTGTTTAAAAACCTGCTTAAGATCAGACTTGTAAATAACGTTAGGGTAAGATCGAATATTTAATGAAACACGTCAATAGCAGATGACGGCTCTAGTAATATCAATCTAAGCGGAAAACCCTAAGATCTTCTTCAACAGAAGAGATGTGTATGAATTACACAGTCTCCTGCTCTGATACCAATTGTTGAGTTGAAAAACTCTTAGATCGATTAGATCTTCAACAGGTTAAACAATAAAATCAAATAAACACAAAGAACACAATATAGAATCAAATGATGCTTAATGATTCAAATGTAGTCACGCCTCAGCAGAGCTCGACAAAGAACTTCCACTGTAGAGGCGAGCTAGGGTTTGTAGTACAAAAACAATAATAATAATCAAAGCGCTAATCAGAAAGGCTGCATGCATGCACCTTAAATACTAAACCCTAAACAAAACAATCACGGTTGGATAGGCCCAAACCGGATAGCAAAACTGGGCTAAGGACCGAGCCCATGACGCAACACTTATTCAACCCAACACAAAGATATTAAATAGATGAACTAAAAACATAAAATGAGAAAAACTAGCAACGTTCCTCTTCTAACATTCAGGACTTCCATGTGCTCCTTATTCTCCTGATTACCTGGTCATCTATTGAATAACAAATATCTGATCACAACCAAAACCAAATCACCAAAGAATATCCAAAATTAAATTTATCAGTTTCATGCCAATTTGATCAACGATAAAGAGAATAATAAATAAAGCCAATATGATACATATTCCCTCAAGGCCTCACATTGGAGTATCATAGTGCCACTACCTCTCGAATGGGTTGTACCATCCTCGATAGTAACCATTTATCCCACTCGTGGGATGGTGTGTAGACAATCTCAGATGACAACATATGAAATTCACATAGATTCCATGTATGAATAAACAACCACTCTTTTATTTTCATCATCAATTAATTGATATGTATGCAATCCAGTGATGCTACATTTCATGGTGATCTAACATGGCCATAAATATTTCATAAAGTGCTTTTATATATTGAATGAATACATATTAGATTGCAAGTACAGATGCAATCAAAATAGTATAATTTTGTATCATGTACCATGAAAGGGAAAAATTCTTATGTACTCGTCTATGAGAGTGGTAGAAATATTGCCTTAGTCTATTTATCGTGGAATTTGATAGTGTATCATATTTATTCAACACCAAAAATTTCATTCTTGCAATTTGATATTGTATCATATTTATTCAAAACCAAAATTTTTACCACTACTGATTTCATACACATTTCATATTATATTTTAGGTATCAACTACCTAAGTATTAATTTCACAATCTTCTAATTATCCCATTATACTAACTTTTCATATCTCGACAACCTACTTTTAATTATTACATTATACTTTGACCACATGCACTCCATTCAGTTTAATTTTGGCGGGAGAAGAGCTCTGACATGGCGACTAATAGTGACTACTCATCAAAAAAGAATAGAGAAGAAGAAATGGCAAGAGGTTGTTCCTTTGTAAAAGAAGAAGAGAGTTTCCAATGACAGTGACGATCAAGGAGCCAGTGGCAGAGGAGGCCGAAGAAAGGCATCGAGAAAAAAAGATGGCTCGAGTTGCAGCTAACGGAGCCAATTCCAATGAGATAGACGACTACAATGTTGAGAGAGAGAGAGAGAGTGAGATGACTGTAGATCAGATACTTTTCCGATGGAGAAGCTAACATCGGAGGGAGGCAGCAGCAACATCGAAAGAGTATGACTTGGAAAAGAGATACGGAGAAGAAGAGTCCATCCGAGGAGGAGACGAAAGGCTAGGACACAAGGGTGAGAAAACAAGGATTGTGCGGAAAAGGTTTGAAAACTCAAACCTTGAATTAAACACAATAATAATGGTTGTTGGTAATAAAGTTCCAGCCGAGTCTGGTAAACCAGTCAAGCCTTGAAGATGATAACTCAACAAAGTATTCAAGATGATATGATAAGTTATAAAATAAGAACAAGAAGAATATTGAGATGTGGGTGAATGATTCTTGATTTGATATCACAAGGTAAAAGGTGAAAAATGTAGTTTTCAACTTACATGGGGTGGTCCTATTTATACAAACCTAGGACCAATCAAATACTTAGACAATTGTACTATAAAGCTAATACATGAAGGCTTGACCTTATTGACTTCATGCAAAATACAAACATAACATGACAAAATAGGATAACAGAATCATTCAATCTCCTGATAACAAATCACACAAGCTACATCGTAAAACCCATCACTTCAAAAGCTTTATCATCTTTGACATGCATCAGCTCAGATTGGGAACTTCAAATTGCCAAGGATCACTTGTTATGAATTAACAATCCCTAAGGGATCTTGAAAACCATTAAGATTTTACTCTTGATCTCCAAAGATGAACATGTACGCAATCTGCAGCCAGGTTCTGACTTCGATCCACCACCTAAGTTGTTTGATCAACTGTTCCTTGATCTGTTCAGAAGCATCAGATTTGGCTGTTTTGGAAATGATCTTCGAAGCACATTGGTGTGAACAAGGTGCTTCTGTGAAGCACTAAAGAACTCATTTTTCTCTCAATTCTTCTTTTTGTAGATATAGCCAAGCCTTGGCTTCAAAATTAGACCTTTATTTAGCAGATCGATTTCTTTGAGCGACGTGTCAATAGGAGTAAGGAGATTATCGGTTTTGAACAAGGGATCAAACTCGACATCTGATCTACTGAATTCGGCAATATAATCCTTCAAAAAATTTTGAGTTGTACTCAAGGCTCCAATGCTCGTTTCACTATCTTGTTTGTCCTTGAGATGAGCTACAATCATGAGTATATCGTTCAAATTGATTGTTGGGAAGTCAACATCTGAAGTTGTAAGCCTTTTCTGAGAGTTCCGATAAATGTAGTAGTTGTGGAGGAGGTAGTTTACTCCGAACTTGCTTAACACTTTCATTCCATTGCCACTGAATTGAGTGATCCTTCGTTCAAACCACACTTGTTTTTCTAGAAGTGCATTGGTGGCATTGAAAGTGTTCATCCTTTCTCATTATATTTAGATGATGATTTTTGGATCGTCGTTCGGATGGAGCGAATGGAACTTGACATAGAGTTTTTCCTAGGGGACCTCGGCAAGTCAAGTTGATCAACATCTGATATGGGAAGATCATAGCTTATGTACAGAATCATGTGATGTTCATGCAAGATTCTATCACGATAGAGCGGTGAGATTCCAAGGAAAGGATTTTGAGAACCCTTCTGAGATTGAATGTAAAGACTCTCTTTAATAGCTTTGTTGATATGATCCTGTGGCCAACCCTCTGACTTTCGTGACAACTTCATCGAGCTGATTGGATCAAATGTGATTCCCTTCCCCTTTTCTTTAATTGGTACTCCAGGAGTGATTTGAATGAATTGTTGAACAACAGGAGTCACAATTACCTCAAAATTAGTAGGACCAATTCCGGTGCCAGGAGACCGTCATCTTTTCTGATCGGAGATCCTTGATAAATCTCCATAATCTTTGGAGAGGGAGCTAAGAGAGAATTATGTTAGGTGGCTCGAAATGCATCAACATTTTGCTTCATCTTTAATTTTGCCATTTACATGCTTTGTTTAAATGACTCAAAAAGATTAGACGGTCAATTAACTGAGGCACATTTCTTCTTCTCTTCGTCGGAAAAGATTCTTTCGAACGAAGGTTACCTTCTTTCGGATGGAAGAGAAAACACCACTTTATCATTTTTCTATGTCATCATCACTTTCTTTCCTCTCAACTTCATCTTTTTCACTTCCTTCAACACCTTCTACCATAAGCTAATTATAATCTTCATCAGTCAACTCATCTCGGAGCTTGAATTCCAAGCTAGGTTTCCATCCGGTCACCATTTCTCCCCTTCTTGCATAGGAAGGCCTTGCTTCCGATGCAAGCAATGTATTAGGCTTCAGATCGCCTATCGTTTCTAACACCTTTTGAAAGTTTAGATTGATATATTTGGAGAGGTTTTCATACACATCATTAGTCAGACCTTGAGCCTTAAGAGTGTCAAGGGTTGCTTCCATCACCAGAAGGACTTCATCAAATTGTAATTCGGAATGTCCACAAATTTTTGGGCAGACCGAATCACTTTGATCATCACTTGTTGCATTATCATATTCATTCTATGCTTCACTCATATCTCCTTTTCAAGATGTTGAATTGGTTTTTCATGACACACATGTGTCTGCTTGATGAGTTCGTTTGTAGCAGCCACTACATCACCATGAACTTTTAGCATTTTGTTCATCGTTTCAATGTGAGTATCCAAATTTTCCGAGTATCGACGGTTGAATTCCTCAAGAGAATTTTTGAGATGCAAGGAGATGATTTGATCTAGCTGTTGCTCTCGTTATTGAATGGAAGGAGTAACGTTCTTGACTTCTGAAATGGACTTCAGAACTCGTTCGAATTTTGAATCAAGAGGTCCGACCTAAGCATTGACAGAGTCAACCTTAACATCAAATTTATCGATTTGTTCTTGCATATCTAGAACATAAAATGGATCATAAATAAGTTCATCCCATGACCCAGTATCAGAATCGAATTTTTTTTATAGATTTGTTCGATCCATCTTCATTGTTGCCATTGTTATCATATGGATATCCTTGTGTTGTGCCTTGAGCTGGAGGAGATTTGGAAGGTTCTTCATTTCCATCAGCACTTAAATTCATGTCTTTCAAAGAAAATTGAAAATCGAGATCTATTTGGGGTTTAGAGGAAGACGCTTGAAGGAAATGGAACTTTGAACGAGGAGGAAGAATACTTGTAAGATCCAATTTTGCATCAACAAAAACTATTTGAACACTTGTATCATCTTTTTCATTATGGGGAGGATCATACGACGTAGGGTTGAGGTTGGGAATTTCTCATGTAGCAGCTTCGTTGGTCTGAGGAGGCTCTTTCGGGATAAACTTTTGATTGGGCATTTCTCGACTCGGATTATTCTTAGCATCATTGGTCGATAGATCATCCGTGTTATCAGAAAAATCATCGATATCATTTTTGTGCATGGGATTAGGGAGGAGATCATCAATTTCAGAATCCGTTGGTTTCACAATTGTAATCTTGTTTTGAAGAGCTCGATGACGCATTCCAAGAATAACATACTCAATCTGTTTACTTGTTAGATCTGGACGCCTAAGTTGAGCCCTGTCAATATTTTCATTCCAATCTTCGTTAGTAACACCCTAACGTCCTTTACCTGTGGTGGGTATCGGTTTGGTTGAGGCTTCGGTGGCCGGAGGGACTACTCGTTGTTCAGAAATATTAGGAACTATGGCAGGGGCCCCAGTTCATGCTTGTGTTGAAAAGATAGGGTTATTAAGACCTTGTGAGTGTGTTCCAGGGGGTGCAAGGAACTTTGTTCAATGCCAGTACCATCCTTTTGATAGGATGGGGGCAGATTATGGGTGAACTCCCCGTGTGTGTGTGCCTGTGATATTGAAGCTCCGATGGGTGCATCGGAAGAGTGGGAAAGTGGGGTTGGCTGTGACCCAGAGTCAGGTCGGAAACTGATCTATGAATCCTTGTGATAGGGCTCACCGATTTTGGTTCTCTTTTTTTACCTTGGCTATAGGAGGAGGAGAGGCCTGGCAGCCTCCCTTCTTAGATGATTTCTATCCTTTCGAGGAGTGAACATCCGAGATCTGGATAGGAATTGATGGGTTAAGAAATTCTGAAACCTCGAGATGTTGTGCTTTGAATGGAGAGTCAGAAAGGAGAATATCCAACATGTGCTGAGGTAAACATCGGATAGGGCCAAAAGCTGATTGGTTTGGCAGACGATAAGATTTAATAATTTTAAAATTGCAATATACCTCAAGTGGGTCGATCATCAACGGAACATATCCGCATATGTTTGACTAGATCTGTTGAAGTGTGAGTTCCCAGAATCTCGAACTTGAGATCTAGTTTTCTTTTTACGAATGGCGAGCTTCAAAAAATCATGTCATAGAACCTTTGGTAGATCGAATGCATTTGATCGGCCAATATAGATGCTATACACAAGGTACAACCAATTTTTGCTCTTGGACTCTGATCCTCCATGTTTTCTGGACAAGCCCATCTTGACGATATGCATCAATATCATCCAAATCCTAGGAACAACAGACTTCTTGAACTCTTTCGATTTGTAAATCCCTTTGAACCCAATTTGGTTCAAGAAATCCTGAAATTTCTCTGATGTTGGTTCAACTACTAAAAAACCCTTTGTATTTAGGGAAATCCCAATGGCTCTGAGAAAGGTATCTTTAGTTACAGGAACTATCATATCATCAGTAATCAAGCACTCAAGAACTCTGTTGTCGATCTTGATCCTTTCAAAGGCTTGTGAAGCATACGTAGTGGGAAGTTAGGGTTTGGAATTTTGGTTAGTGGAACTACAATGAGATGACACGATTTGAAATCGATCATGATATGAAAAAATTCATCATAATTATTTGGTTTGAGGGAGAAAAGTTGTGTAGTTTCCTTTAGGATGGGTTCAACAGAAGAAGATGATGCAAACCCCTTTGAGGATTTTTTCTTCGATGGTGACTTAGCAATTTTGGATGCCATTATTGAACGCTTGAGGATGAGTGAAGAACACAAAGCTTACAGAGTACAGAGAAAGGTTCTAAGCCAAGAGAGAGAGAGAGAGAGAGATAAAAGCGTGAACTGGGAACATTTTAGGATTCAAAATCCATATATAGTTGGGGTTTGTTCCGGGTCGAGTCGGTGAACCAATAATGAGACCCAAATCCGAAACGTGTTGCATTTAATGTAGGATACTGAATTACTCCCAATAGTGATAGACAATCATAAGATGATAGGACATTTGTTTGTTCAAAAATAGTAACCATCAATTCAATTTAGAAAATACTCAGCCGATTTCTTATTTACTGTGCCAGCGCTTGTTTATTGGCAACTTAAAGATAAACATTTCACTGTTGAAAAAAAATTGGACATTTCAGTTACTCACGATTAAATAAAAATCCGAAAGATCGAAAAATTTATTTGTTTATTCAAAGGATAAGGTTGGATTCAAGAAATTCAGAAAAACAGCTAGACATAAGATATTTCCGAGAAACAAAAACATTCACAAATGCTTGCTATTGATCCGAGAAATGCGACAATTTATAGAATGGATATTAAAGACATGAGTTACATGGAAAATATTAGAGGAGTTAAAATTTTAGAAAATATTTGATAAATTTCAAGAGCTCAAGGAATAGAGCTCGAAAAGAGAGGGAAGCGAATCACATTACCATTCAGATCTAAATTTCGAGATAAGTTTATATGGAAAGATCGAAACACAAAGTTTCTATGTAACATTCCAAGATTTTGCAGGTATTTCCGAATCCTTTATTCTATTATTATTTTGTCATTTGTAGTCCCTGAGGGTTAGAGGAGTCGACCCATGAGAAGCCTAAGGGCTAAAGTTGCAACTTTGGGATCAAGAGAGTACGTTAAGCGTACATAAGGGTACGTTGAGCGTACTAGGTGCGCCCAAGTACGCTGGGCGTACTCACGTCAGGTGGAAACCCTAATATTTAGGGTTTGAGTGCTATATAAACAACCTTATGAGCTCATAACCCTCCCTTACCTCAGCCTCCACTGTTTAGAGCCGGTTTCCCCAAACCCTAATCATTTCCTTGAGTGTGTGAGCTTATAGAGTGTGTTTTGAGTAGTTGGAGAAGAAGGTGCTGCATCAAGAAGTTGGAGAAGGAGAACAAGCTTGTAGATCTGAAGTTGTTTGGTGCCCTAGAAGCTCCAAAAGGTAAAAAGCTTCAAACTTTATGCTTGTATGATATAGATCTAGCCATTCTAGCTTTATGGAACCATTTCTTGTCCTAAAAGTCCCAAGTTGGTGCATGATATGATTTGGACGAGATGAGTTGTCCTTTCAGACCTTAGAGAGGGTCCTAAGTGATTAAAATGAGGTCCCAATGGCTTAAGATGTCCCATGCATGTAGTAGAAAGGTCTTAATGGATTAATACCATGTATTAAGAGCTTTCTGGACGTCCAAAGTCTTAAAGTTTGAGACTTTATGGTTCTAAGACACTTTTGGTCGATGGATCTGAAATATGGGCTTAAGTGCTTAAGCCATTAAGCATTTATTAGAGTTTTGGTGAAACCTCGCCTACACCCCGCGTAGTTTCTGTATGGCCAACGTACTGAGTCAACCACCCCGATGGTGGTCAACCCAAATAGAAGTATGCCCAGCGTACCAGAGGAGTACGCCCCGCGTACGCCCTCTGTTGGGCTTTTGACATTTTGGGCTTCGGGGTTGGGCCGATCTTGGGCCAGTTTGACATGGGCCTTGCTGGGTTTTCTGAGCAATGATGTTTTGCGCCAGTTTTAGTAACAGATTCTAAAATAAGGCCCAATTAGGGAGTGGGGCCCAATTGGGAAAATTAGGCCATTAACGGGCTTATGTATATGGACTTTTGGATAGTGAATTTGATATTGGGCCTTGGCCCAAATTAGAGAAAAAGGCGAAATGGACTATGTAGATTCTTTGTCAAGATTAGTATTCCTATTTATTTACTTAATATTCGTTATTTTGGATAGTTCGGGATTTTTGGTGAGACAGCGATTCGTGAGTTCGATTCATCAGCTGAGATCGACATTGCGAGGTGAGTTCTCCTCACTATATCAACAGGGTCTAAGGCACCAATGCCGACCCTTATCGGATTTGTATTCGGGTTAATTACATGATATGATTGTTGATTTACATCCTGGTAGTTAGGATGGTGATATGCTTAGTGACCTGGTTAGGTCGGTATCTTGGTATATAGGATGATGCTATGTTAGTGATCGGTTAGATCGATATCCTGGTTATAGGGTGGTTTCCATGATTAGTGATCTGTTAGATCTGTATGACTATCTGTACTTGCTAGCTAGCGTATGATATGTATGTGCACATGTTATTTGTTTAGGGAGTGGGTTGAGGCAGGTCCTGCTTCGTGCTGTTGGCCAAGATACCCAGGGCGGTCCGAATAGACTACATGCCCAGGAAGGCATGTCAGTCAGACCGAAGGCCCAACGAGCGGTCTGGATAGCTTGTACGCCCAACGAGGTAGGCCAGACGTTCCGAAGGCTCGGAGAGCGGTCCAGACAGGGTGAAGGCCTGCGAGGCGGTCCAGTCAGGTTGAAGGCTCATTATGTATGTTGCTTTCTTATATGTTATATGATATGGTTATATCTGTATGGCGTTGGTATTTTGGGGGTAACTCACCAAGCCTTCGAGCTTATATTTATCGATTATTGTTTTAGGTACTCCTGATGATTGCGGGAAGGCGAAGGCGTGACCGTACACTTCCACGATTTATGATTATGATTTCTGGGAACTTTGATGTGAAACTATTTTGAAAACAAATTGTAATAACTTAATGATTTATAAATGTTTAAAAAAGATCAAATTTGGCATGATTTTTATGGATGTTACAAGTTGGTATCAGAGCCTTGGTTTGAGTGAATTGGAGGAAACACTCGCGTGTCTCCAGTCTCAAACTGAGGATAATATTTTAAAACGATTTCTTAAAATGTTTTACAAATAATAAAGGAGGATGCAAGTGTACGATCAGCCGGAGATCGCGGATAGACCACAAAATACCTTACGGATTATTTGATTTATGTGATATGTTAGAACGACATGCTAGTACAAGGATAGGGATCTTCAGGAATCGCATGATAGAATTGCCTGATTATATGATGCCTGATAGCCTAGGGTTTTCCTTATATGAAATTGACATAATTACTGTAGTTGCTTAGTGTATGCATTATGACTGTACATAATTAAGATCTTATAGCCTGAGAATGTTTGGTTTGGCCTTATTTCCTGTTCTTGTTTGATGAAGGGCTTAGGGTAGGATCAGGTATTCAAAAGTCTATAGGGTCCATCGTTATGTATGGTTAGCATACACGAGTGCTGCAGGGTTGGTGGAAGTTTCATGGATGGATGGGTTGTTTGGATGAGTCCACCGGTTGTGAGATATTTAGCCTTCCTCTAGGAGTGAGGATTGAGCGCATGCCATGCTTATGTATAGTTTTAGGGTGTTGTGATGATACTTGAGACAAATATGGGTAGGTGTGGAAGGTAGTATGGGCCCGTACTACTGAAAGCACAGGACCCATACGCGTAGCAAGGAAGTCACCACCCCTAGGGTTATGGTTGGGAGTTGGTTCCCGGATTGATATGTGGAATATCTGATATCTTTTTGGTATGTTTTAAGCATGGTGGTTACACGACGGTTCGTGACTGGATCCGAGTAAGGATCAGGAGAGGGCGGACAGGAGGCGCCGACAGCGCCCGAGACTATCGGCCAAATGAGGCCGGATGAGATGGACGACAGGATCCGGGAGATTCTGCATGATGCTTTTGCTGCTATGTTCCGGGCTTAGTTGCCGGAGATGTTTGGGTCTATCAAGACCGCTATTAGGGGTGTAAACGAGCCGGGCCGAGCCCGAGCCTAGCCAAGCTCGAGCTCGGCTCGTTTAATTTTGAAGAAGCTCGAGCTTGATTTTGAGCCTTAAAATGAAGCTCGAGCTCGGCTCGTGAACAATTTAGTGACCTCGCGAGCCTAAGCGAGCATATATATATATATATATATATATATATATATATATATATATAATATATTATATATATATATATATATATATATATATATATATATATATATAGACAAACACACACACACACACACACACACACACACACACACACATATATATATATATATATATATATATATATATATATATATATATATATATATATATATATATATATATATATATATATATATATATATATATATATATATATATATATATATATATATATATGCTCGTTTAGGCTCATTTAGGCTCGCGAGCCCACTAACTGAAGCTCGGCTCGAGCTCGTTTAATAAACGAGCCTCATATTTAGGCTCGAGCTCGGCTCGGGCTCGTTTAATTTGATCTCGATTCGGGCTTTTAAGGAGTCGATCCCGAGTAGCTCACGAGTAGCTCGGCTCACTTACACCCCTAATCGCTATGTTGGAGTATTTCGATGATCGCTATGCAGCCCTCAGTAAAGTGGCTGCCGCAGCAGCCACAACAGCTGTATCGACGGCAGGGATGGGAGCCGGATGGGCTTTTCAGTACCGGGACTTCGAAAACACGAAGCCCCCTACTTTTGATGGGACTCAGGACCCGATCAAAGCCATGAGGTGTCTGTCTGACGTGGAGGGGTGTTTCTTCATGTGCTCGTGTCCTACTGACCAGATGGTCAGATGTGTCCTGAACTTGCTGAGGTCCGGGGCAAAGGACTGGTGGAGACTGATGATTGGGTCGTATTCGGATGAGCAGAGAGCTGCTGTTACTTGGGAGCAGTTCAGGGATATGTTCCGCGCTCGCTACATTCCACAAGTCGAGCGGGAACGGTTAGCCCAGGAGTTTCTGGATCTGCGACAGGATAGTGATACGGTGACTGAGATCACCCGCATGTTCACTGAGAGGGCTATGTTTTACCCGGAGTTTGCTTCTGAGCAGGCTCAGATGACTCGTTATCTGAGCATGCTCAAGACTGATATTCGACAGTTTGTGGCGACCCAGCGTTGTGATACGCTTCTGGATCTACAGGAGGCCACTAGGCGACGTGAGTTGAAGGTTGAGTTGCAGATGACGGAGCAGTGGTAGGTCCCGTAACAGTCACAGCCGGCGCCGAAGCGGTCTAAGACCGCTGATTCCAGGTCAGGGGGACAGCAGGCCGCACTTGTGGCAAGTAAGGGAAGGGTCACTCGGGGGTTTGCAGGTTTAGCAGTGTGTGCCGCAAATGCGGCAAGGAGGGGCATTTTGCACCAGACTGTCGCCAGACGGCCCCGGTTCAGGATATAAGGATCTGCTACCACTGTCATCAGGTTGGTCACGTGAAGACCAACTGTCCACAGCTCGCAGCCAAGCCGACGCAGGCTCCAAGGCCGGCTACACTGAGGACTATTGACGGGAGTCAGGGTCGAGCAGCACCCCCGAGGGCCCAGGGACGCGCCTTCCAGCTTACAGCCGAGGAGGCCAGAGCAGCACCAGATGTTGTCACACCCCAAAACCGGAACGGCGGAAACGTTCAGGGGTGGAGGACGTCATGTTTAGTATCACAAGATATGCATTATAGTAAGCAAGTAATGAACAACCATTTCATTAGAGAGAAAGTGTTTACAATGTGTGTGTCCACAAAACATAGAACTCATAAGCAAATAACAAAACAAGACTTGAAGCTACTATGCTCCATCTTCTGAATTCCCAGCACGAGTACCTGACTATTTGTCTCCTGAGAATACAAGTTATTTGAAAGAGTTGATCAGCAATTAAGCAGGTGAGTTCATAAGATTTTAGTGATCTAAGTAAGTTGTAAAATGTAGTTGAAAATGTAGTTGAAAATGTAGTGAGTTGTAAGTTCTGTTTAGAAAAGTTCACATGTTCCTCTAGAAAATCCTATATTTCCTACTTTAATGAAAGATAAGTAAAAATGACTCTACAACCCTTTCTATGAGTACTAAATGGATACAAGTTATATAAGACTCAGAGTAAACAAACAATCGATTGGGCGCATCTACCCTAAGGCGGAAAGCACACATCCCATTGTTTGTTTGATCATTGTGGTATATAACCCTAGGGTATTCACCTGTTACTCATGGAGTTAATTGTAGTGGTCCCTTTATATTTAATGATAAGATTCTTTAAGAAAACCCTTATTTCTTATAATAAAATGGTAACCACAGTGATCACTTCTATAATAACTTAGTTTATACTGGATATATATGATCTAATATCGGATAGAAAGTTAATTGGGTGAATCTGCCCTAAGCCCACAACCAAACAAGGAACAGGAAGTAAGGCGGAAAACACACATCCAACTACCTATTGGGTATTAGTTATATATAACCATGATGTATAAACTAAAGTATTATAGAGTTAATCACCTAAGGTCCTTTAAGTTTATACTGGTTTAATAAAATGGATTAAACCCTTTACTGGGAAGTTTCTAGTTTTGTATACCAAAGGTTCTGATTTGGAAAGTATGTTTTGTACTTGAAAACTGTGCATTGACTCTGTGTTCTATGAATTGACCCATACCTGGTACCCTTATGATGACTTAATGTATACTGAGCATATATATATATCTAGAATCGAATAGAAAATAGACTGGGTGAGTTCGTTCCAAGCCCACAACCAAACAAGGAACAGGAAATGAAGTGGAGAACACACATCCTATTACCTGTCAGATCCTATTGATATATATATATATCCTTTGATGTATACATTAAGGAATCATAAGGTTAGCATTATGGTCGTCTCTACTAAACGTAGCCTTCTACCAAGGCATCTAATGTTATCTATGTTTGTTTCTTGCATGAGTTGTGTAATTTCCCAAATGAGACTATGATTAACCAAAAATATAGTTTTTACATTACTGTTTATTGTGAGAAGATCACAATGTGAATGAAATGGGGAAATAATAAAGTACTGTAGTGTTATATTATAGTAACTATTGCTGTGCTTTCTACCTTAAACCAATTGATATTTAAGGTATGATGTGGCCTGATTGTACCATACTATCGACTAATAACACGACGATGAAAGACGTCGGAAGAAATGACATTTGGCACCCGTAGACTTGCAAGTCCCACTGTAGCTAACAACAAGGTGTAGGATAGTCAATCCAGTATAGATCTATATGCAAATTCACGCTCTCCCTCTAGGAGATTCTGGCTACAAATCGAGCCATGACAGGTGATGCCATGCCCCGAACGATGGTCCACATTTATGTTATTGTATACTTGTATATGTAATGTATGTACTAGCTGTATTGTATGTTCTCTCTGTCTAGTATGTATGTATGTTCTGTTTGTTTCTCATCATTAGTATGTTTGACTCATGTATGAACTGACTCTTTGTATGCTTCATTCTACTAGAAGTACTGAATAGTATCTTCCTAAACTATACCTATTATAGTTTACTAATGTTTTTACTTGAACTGTTATTGAAAAGACTCATTTTACTACTAAGTTATGCTTGTACTTTAAAAACGGAGTTTGATTAACTATAAAGTAACATAACTTTAAAAGAGTTTTTGAAATGTTTTGATCACTTGTAAAAGACATAAGCAACATTTTGAAAGATGTTTATAACAAAAAATTTACACAATTATCATTGTGTTCAACTTGTATTCCCCCCTTAAAAGCATTTAAAACAGTTTAAAAGATTCATTACGGGGTATGAACTCACCTGATGTGGGTGATTCAACGAATACGCGGGTAAGGATGAGAACTTCCACGAATGAAGTCTCGAGACACAACAAGTCCTAATTGACATATATTGACATATATTGGCATGAATACAGTGTTTATAAGCAACTATATGAAAGGAAACACCTTCCGTCACTAGGAAACACTTTGACCAAGTGTTCGAATCACATGTGATTCATCAAAGGAGAGTGGAATGGCACTAATATGAGTTTACTACCATGGGTTTACGGCCAAAGGGAGTTTACGGCCGTAAACTCATGGTCAAACATGCATAAGTGGGAGTTTGAAGGCTAGGGAAACTTAAAGGACCATTGCTCTACACAAGGATGATAAAGACCATCAAAAGGAAGGCTTTTGATGAGTTTACGGCCAAGCAAGGAGCCTACGGCCGTAAACTCATGGACATTATGAAGTGAGTGCGGTTTAAGGTCTTATACTCATCTATGAATGGTTCTAGGTCACAAGCTTTACACCTAGAAGGGTTTATGGTCCATACATGCTATAACATTGAGTTTACGGCCAAGGAAGATCTTGGGCCGTAAACTCAAGATGTTCTTCGGAAAATGTATGTTTCAAGGGTGTGATTCAAGGCTTCCTAGTAGATATGAAGTATAATGAAGGAATACTTACGATATGGAGGCTTGAAAGGGTTGATTTTGGCCAAAAACACTAGTGTGTGATCTTGGTGTTTCTTGAAGATCTAAGAAAACATGATTTCCATGGATGAATCATGAGGATAAAGCTAGTTAAGAAGGATTAACAACAAACTAGAGAAAGAACACTTACACTTTTGAAGATCTAAGATGAAAAGTTGGATGATACTTGAGAGAGAATGGGACTTTCTTGACTTGGAAATGAGAATAATGAAGAATATGAAGGATATGAGTCTAAAAGGGGGAGTTTACGGCCCACCTTGAGTTTACGGCCGTAAACTCAAGTGTTGTGGCCGTGAACTCTAAATGAAGGGGTTAAGGCTTGATTTGTTGTACAGTGTCTGTACCAGGTTCATTCTAACACTCATTCCTTAAGTGTACTAGGCTTAAAACTCCTTACAATGACCTTTATCTGTTGGATTTTAAGTAAAACAAATAAACTAGAAAAACAATTCCTAAGTTCAGATGCAACCTACTTTGGATCTATGTTTTAACTATTGAACATATAACTTTGAATTGCAAACAAGAACCCTAGAGGAGAGAGGCTAATTTCGAAATTAACAAACTAGGGTTTTAGAATTACATACCTTTCAATTGTTATAGCAAACAATTGTTAATCCTCTTGAACTTGATCTTCTTGGAAGCCTAGCACCACAAATGTAATGCCTCTAATGGAATCACACCCAAGAACTAGCAAGAAGGAATCTTGAAGGAGAGAAAGGCTAGGGTATGCAAAATTCGGCCTAGGGTTTCTTCCAAGGTAGGAGTGGCCGAATTTAGGGGCTGGGAGGCTCCTTATATAGCTGAGGGACCTAGGGTTTAGGGAAAACCCTAATACTCCTTTGCTTAGGGCCTAAGCTAACCCAAAGGCCTTATCCAAAGCCTCTAGGACGAAATCCTTAGGGTTTACCCTATAGATTTCATCCACCTCCTTCCAAGGAGGTTCTGGAGCCTTCCACTCAACTATTAGATAATTGCAAACTAGTCCCTGCACTTTATAATTAATACTTTTAATCCCAAAATTAATTCTGATTAATTTCTGGCTAACTATTAATTAAACATAATGATTTCTAATTAATATATTAATCTTTTAACATATTAATAAATCATTTATATTAATTTATTAATCTTATAAATTAATATCTCTCCTTTCATAATTTCCTTGTCCAGTTGCTAGGTTGAGGGCAACCCAAAAGGATTGTGCTGCTATCAATTCAAGTACATACCAATTATAGTTATGGGCTTAGACACCTAATCCAACAGTCTCCCACTTGGATAAGTCTGTAACTATAATTGCTAGTATGCCTTCTAAATTTGACCAGCAATCTGTAGCTTCCAAAAGCTGCTGCTGAACTCTGACCCAGTCAGTTACATGTCCTTAGATAAGTGATCATGTAATCCTTCGTTCTGCAAGATATCCCCAGACATAAGACATGGAATGTAATCAATCTCTTTGTCCAGAATCTATGTTTCCCGATTTCTGATTTGTGATGATGTAGGACTTCTAATTGAACACATCAATTTAGTCCTGGCTGGGCCCAGCACATAAGTCAACACCAAATCATCGAGGGGCCCACATATATCGCTTTTCCGGTTAGGGCAAAAGGAACGAATAAACGTTGACTCATATGCTTGTATCTTTTACTCATCAAATTATACATGACAATACGTTTTATAACACCAAGTTACTGATGCGTTTTCGTATCACCAATGCATGACCGACTTGTAAATTACAACTCATATATCTTCGTTTCAAGATTATAAGATATTATCGTCTCAGTATTACTCGTGATGAATTTTCCATGAAGTGATACTCTGAGCGAGGGTTTATCCAATACTCAAATCTCAATTTCTGAGTACTCATGAACATTGCAGCAATTCTATTGCCATGTCTATCCTCAGACAATCTGCAATCCAATTCACGACAGTCTTAATTCACTACTTACTTCCAAAAGTACGAGCGACTGTGGAGTTTGAATAATCTTATTATTCGGGAAGTAAAACATGCAAAAATGAAACACAATAATAAAAAATTGACAAAAGGCAGTAACCAAACTTATAAATAATACTTTATTATTTAATCACCAAAAGTCAATTACATTTACTTTGTTACAAGTTTCAGAACAAAACTAATCTAACTACTAAAACTAATATCATCTTTCAGTCCTATGCTCCGAGCATGCTGAATATGCTTAGCCCTACTCAGACCCTTTGTGAGGGGGTCTGCTGGGTTATCTTCAGATGACACCCTCTTTACTACAAGATGGCCTTCTTCTACTCTATGTCTGATAAAATGGTACTTTCTGTCGATATTTCTGGTTTTACCATGATCTCTCGGTTCCTTTGTTAAGGCAACCGCTCACTCATTATCGCAGAACAGTTCCATAGGCTCCTGGATGGTTGGAACAACTCCGAGATCTCCGATGAAGTTCCTTAACCAAGCTGCTTCTTTCGATGCTTCACTTGCTGCTATGTACTCTGATTCACAAGTAGAATCAGCCACTGTATCTTGCTTGGAACTTTTCCAAGTAACCGCTCCTCCATTCAGTAAAAATACCCAGCCAGATTGAGAACGGAAGTTATCTCTATCCGTTTGAAAACTGGCATCACTGTAACCATCTACTCTCAAAGTATCATTGCCACCAAGCACAAGGACCCAGTCCTTTGTACTTCGCAAATACTTGAGTATATTCTTAACCGCTATCCAATGAGCTCTACCTGGGTTTCCCTGATAGCGACTGACCATGCTCAAAGCAAATGCCACATCAGGGCGAGTACATGTCATAGCGTACATGATCGATCCGACAGCGGAAGCATAAGGTACATGACTCATGTCTGCTATTTCCTCATCTGTACTCGGGCATTGAGTCTTACTCAATTTGGTATTGCTTTGGATAGGTAGCTCTCCCTTCTTGGAATTTTCCATACTAAACCTCTTTAGTACCTTATCCAAGTATGTGCTCTGACTAAGTCCAATTAGTCTCTTCTTTCTATCTCTCAATATTCTAATCCCAAGAATATAGGCAGCTTCTCCAAGGTCTTTCATGGCAAAACACTTTCCAAGCCAAGACTTAACATCTTTCAAGGTTGGAACGTCGTTACCAATGAGTAATATGTCATCGACATATAACACCAGAAAAGTTACTATACTCCCACTAGCCTTGATATACACACAAAACTCATCTTCACTTCTAGAGAAACCAAACTCTTTGACTTTCTCATGGAAGCAAAGATTCCAGCTGCGAGATGCTTGTTTCAATCCATAAATGGATTTCACAAGCTTGCACACTCTATTGGGAAACTTTGCATCAACAAAACCCTCTGGTTGATTCATGTAAACATCCTCAGCCAACTTCCCGTTAAGGAAAGCAGTCTTGACATCCATCTGCCAGATTTCATAGTCATGAAAGGCAGCTATGGCGAGCAATATCCTAATAGATTTAATCTTGGCTACTGGCGAAAAGGTCTCATCATAGTCAACCCTTGGGGTTTGAGTGAAACCTTTTGCAACCAGTCGAGCCTTGAATGTGTGCACATTTCCATCGATGTCTGTCTTCTTCTTGAAGATCCATTTGCACCCAACTGTCTTACGACCTGGTACACTATCAACCAAATTCCAAACTTGGTTGTTATACATGGACTTAATCTCGCTGTCCGTTTCCTCTTTCCATTTGGAAGCCTCTGGGCCTGTCATTGCTTCTTTATAAGTGACTGGTTCATCTAAATTTACCAGTGTCCTATCACTGATGAATGTGTCACCGTCTGAAGTAATATGAAAACCATACAACTCAGGTGGCACACTCACCCTAGTGGATCTTCGAAGAGGTAATGAGTTATCAATTGGTTCAACAGGAACTGTTTCCTCTGGTTGAGTGCTAGTGTCATCTAAGGTTCCTTCATTGGCTAACTCTTGAATTTCTTCAAGGTCAATGGTGCTCCCACTGTCCTCTTTGAATATGAGCTCTCTTTCTAGAAAGACTCCTCTTTGTGCTACAAAGACCACGTTTTCACTAGGTCTGTAGAACAAATATCCAAAAGACTGCTTTGGGTAACCAATGAAAACACATTTCTCACTTCTAGCTGCTAGCTTGTCGTGAGTCTCCCGTCTTACGAAAGCTTAACAACCCCAGACTTTAATATGTGCTAACGAGGGAACTTTCCCCGTCCACATTTCGTGAGGTGTTTTGGCAACCTTCTTTGTAGGGACAAGATTGAGGATGTGGGCGGCTGTTTCTAAGGCATACCCCCAGAAGTGAATAGGAAGCGAAGCACGACTCATCATAGAACCAATCGTGTCTAACAAGGTTCGATTACGCCTCTCAGCTACACCATTTAACTGTGGTGTCCTAGGAGGAGTTAATTGTGAGACTATCCCACATTCTTTTAGATAGTCGTTGAACTCGATACTAAGATACTCCCCGCCTCTATCGGATCTAAGTACCTTTATCTTCCTGCCCAATTGATTTTCGACCTCATGCTTAAACTCTTTGAACTTTTCAAAGGTTTATGACTTATGTTTGATTAAGTTGATATAGCCATATCTGCTATAATCATCAGTGAAAGTCACATAGAATCGATTAGCATCCCTTGTAGTTGATCTGAAGGGCCCACACACATCTGTGTGTATGAGATCCAACAGACCTTCACCTCTTTCACAAGACCCTGTGAATGGTGATTTTGTCATCTTTCCCAAAAGACAAGATTCGCACATATCATCTGATTTTAGGTCAAATGATTCGAACACTCCATCCTTTTGGAGTTGGGCTATGCGTTTCTTGTTAATGTGTCCAAGACGACAATGCCACAAGCATGCCTTGTCTACACTATTAGACAAGTCAATATTAAATACACTATTTCCTAAGCTATCAACACAAGTGACTGTTTCATACACACCATCACAAGGCAAAGCTTCAAATACAAAAACACCATTCTTATAAACAGAAATTGAACCATTCAAATCATTAAAAGAATATTTAAAACCTTGTCTGAACAATGCATGAAATGAAATAATGTTTCTCGTCATCTCAGACGAATAGCAACAATATAATAAATCTAATCTAACATCATTACTAAGCAAAAGTTGATAAACTCCGATCTTGGTCACTGGTGAAGACTTCTTGTTTCCCATGATCAAGTTTATCCTTCCTCACTCTATCTCCTCACTTTCTTTTAGCCCCTGTAAATCAGAACAGATGTGAAAACCACATCCTGTATCAAGGACCCATGAACGAGAAGATAATGAGTTATTAGAAGAAATAGTGTAAATACCTGCTGAAGATGGCTTCACTTTGCCATCTTTGATATCCTGCAGATATTTTGGGCAGCTTCTCTTCCAATGCCCTTTGTCATTGCAATAAAAGCAATCTGCATCTTTTGGATCAGAAACATGGGGAATGGTAGCATTGGGCTTAGCCTTTGGGCCATTACTAGATGACCCAGCTTGAGCCTTGTTCTTCCAGTTTTTCTTAGGAGGACCTTTCCTCTTTTTCCCCTTTCCCTGTCCAACAGCCAAGACAGGGGCACTTGCAGGAGTGGAGGCTATACTTTTACCCTTCATCCCTGCTTCAGCTGTCTGCAACAAGTTGTGCAATTGGGCCAGTGTCTGCTCAGTGTTGTTCAAATGGTAAGTTAGAATAAACTGACCATAACAATCAGGTAATGAGTTCAAGACCATGTCAATGGCCAATTCCTCATCAAAGTGAATGTTGAGCTTGACCAAACGCTCTATGTAGCGCTGCATTCTTTGCACATGAGACACAACCGACTCCCCTTCTTTCATCTTGCAAGCCATGAGTGACTTGACTACTTCAAACTTTTCTTGACGAGCTCGCTTATGGTACTTCTCCATAAGGTCCTTGTTCATCTCAAAGGGCCAGTAGTCCTCATAGTACCTCTGCAGTTCTGGGGACATGGTTGCGACCATGATGCATGCCACTTTGGTAGCATCATCATAATGTTTCTTGTAGGCAGCATATTCTTCAGGAGTAGCTTTAGACTCATCAAGCTCTTTGAGCTCCTTTTCAAGGACATATTCTTTGTCCTCAAATCGAAGCGCCATCTTGATGTTACGCATCCAATCGTTATAGTTAGAGCCATACATAACGACTTTGGAGCAAATGTTGAGCAAAGAGAAGTTGTGGTTGGAGGATGATGAAGCAGAAGTGTTTCCAGGAGTAGACATCTGAAAGGAAAGAAAGTTTTAGTTAGATTTCAAGATACCTTAATATAATAACCCAAAGATACAATATTAAGGTTAGGATCCAACTATGAAGATTCACAACTTAGAAATGGAATGCCGAGATCCAAGTGTAAATTTCATAAAGGTAGGTGAATGACGATTCACCAATTCCATCATTAGACGAAATAAACGAAGTGAAATTCCTAATTCTTTTGAGATACATTGAAACTATTCAATGACATGTTTTAATCTCAGATTATGCTCTTCTATTTGTGACTGGGATGCCGAGGATCACAGACAAGATGTGAATAACCATGCAAATGTGCTTGGTAACCTCATTGTCTTTATCATTAACTATTGATGTGCTGGTAAACCACACACGCTCCATCAAAATGACAATTATGAGATACCCATTACTACTCTTTATTAGTGCCTTTTAGTGTGCTGGTTAACCACACACGCTCCACTAACGACCAATAAAGCATAATGTGCAATTTCATGGATTAGCATACTTTTCACATTTTTCCTAAAGTAACTAGAGTTGGGATTTTGTAAAATAATGTTCTAGTACTTTCTTTAATAACATTATACTTTTAATGAGATGTAGTTGTCCTATCAAATCTGTTCTGCTAACGACCCTCCACTAATCAAGGAAGCGGTGGGTGAGAGTGGACACCCATTGGTGAGAGTGGCATACTAGCGATTTGACTGACCATATTATTATACATATATAATATTAAACTTTTAATTATAATACATATATAAGGTGTGTTTTAAACTTTTTAAAACTTTAAGGTTTATATATAAATTTCGAAAAATTAAACTATTAATTTAAATTTAAAATAAACCAAATAACTAGATTTAATAATTATCTATTAATTAACTTTTAATTAATCTATTAAATCTTGTAAGGATTATCTAATCAAATTAAACAACTAATTTAATTCTAATCCTTATCCCTCTAGATTTCGAAAATTAGGGTAAAGGATAATTTCCTTATTTTTCTCAATTATCCAATTAGGCAATAATTATCCAATCAAGTAATAATTATCCAAAATAAGATAAAACCCTAAAACAACAAGCAAATTTCGAAATTCAAGGGAGGAGGCTAGGGTTTTCCAAAACCCTAACCCTAATTTCGATTAGGGTTCATGGAGGCTAGGGTTTTTCGAAAGACCCTTTGAACCAAAAACCCTAAAAAAACGAAAATTTTGGCCTTTAGGGTTTAATGGCTATAAACCCTAATTTGCAATTCAACTATTATAGCAATTCAATTTAAAAGAAATAATGTCTCTGATACCACTGTTGTGTTTTAAGTAAAACAAATAAACTAGAAAAACAATTCCTAAGTTCACATGCAACCTACTTTGGATCTATGTTTTAACTATTGAACATATAACTTTGAATTGCAAACAAGAACCCTAGAGGAGAGAGGCTAATTTCGAAATTAACAAACTAGGGTTTTAGAATTACATACCTTTCAATTGTTATAGCAAACAATTGTTAATCCTCTTGAACGTGATCTTCTTGGAAGCCTAGCACCACAAATGTAATGCCTCTAATGGAATCACACCCAAGAACTAGCAAGAAGGAAACTTGAAGGAGAGAGAGGCTAGGGTATGCAAAATTCGGCCTAGGGTTTCTTCCAAGGTAGGAGTGGCCGAATTTAGGAGCTGGGAGGCTCCTTATATAGCTGAGGGATCTAGGGTTTAGGGAAAACCCTAATACTCCTTTGCTTAGGGCCTAAGCTAACCCAAAGGCCTTATCCAAAGCACCTAGGACGAAATCCATAGGGTTTCCCCTATAGATTTCGTCCACCTCCTTCCAAGGAGGTTCTGAAGCCTTCCACTCAACTATTAGATAATTGCAAACTAGTCCCTGCACTTTATAATTAATACTTTTAACCCCAAAATTAATTCTGATTAATTTCTGGCTAACTATTAATTAAACATAATGATTTCTAATTAATATATTAATCTTTTAACATATTAATAAATCATTTATATTAATTTATTAATCTTATAAATTAATATCTCTCCTTTCATAATTTCCTTGTCCAGTTGCTAGGTTGAGGGCAACCCAAAAGGACTGTGCTGCTATCAATTCAAGTACATACCAATTATAGTTATGGGCTTAGACACCTAATCCAACATTATCAAGGCTAGAACTCATTACCAATGAGTCTGATACTCACTTGGGTTGACTGACTGAGCTTTCAAAGCAAAACGTTTTCGGGTTGTCACAGATGTGGTTGCTGGTATGTTTCTATCTCTTATCTTACTGATTATATCTGTTATATGCTTATATGTTTGTACTTGTGATTGGGTACGTTTTTAGTGAACTCGTTACCTGCTTTGATATTATTTAACTCGGGGGCGAGTCGGTCATTTGTTTCTCAGACCTTCAGTAGGGAGTTCGGGTTGCCAGTGGGAGAGTTAGAATGTCCGCTGTGAGTCTCCATCGCCAACGAACACGAGATTTCTGCTTTTTCGGTCTATCGGGGTTGCGTATTGGAGATTTTTGGAGTATTTTTTCCGATAGACCTGATTTCGATTCCCATGGGGGATGTATGTGTGATTGTAGGTATGGACTGGCTTAGTCACTTTGGGGCTATGATCGATTGCGAGGGTCAGCGAGTGGTGGTTTGAACCCCAAGTGAGGGAGAACTGATTGTCTATGGCGAGGGTACCAGATTGGGATCAAGGTTTTGTTCAGCCGCCAGGGCCCGGCAGTACATTCAGCACGGGTGTGCGGGTTATCTAGCGTATGTGGTAGATACGCGGGTCGGAGATCAGATTTCAGTTTTGGAGGTTCCGGTGGTCAGGGAGTTTGCGGATGTGTTCCCGGAGGAGTTACCTGGAGTGCCTGCGGAGAGGCAGGTCGAGTTTAGGATCGACCTAGTGCCAGGTGCGGCCCCTATCGCCAAGGCGTCGTACCGGTTGGCACCACCAAAGATGCATGAGCTGTTATCACAGTTGCAGGAACTGTTGGGAAAGCATTTCATTCGTCCGAGCAGTTCCCCCTGGGGAGCGCCAATACTCTTCGTCAGGAAGAAGGATGGTTCACACCGGATGTGCATCGACTACCGACAGTTGAAAAAGTTGACGGTGAAGAACCGTTATTCGGTCCCGAGGATAGATGATCTATTTGATCAATTGCAGGGTGCATCTTGGTTTTCCAAGATAGACTTGAGGACCGGGTATCATCTGGTCAGGGTTAGAGAGGAGGACGTGGAGAAGACCGCGTTCCGAACTCTTTATGGACATTACGAGTTTGTGGTGATGCCGTTTGGGCTCACCAACGCGCCATCAGTGTTTATGGACCTGATGAATCGGGTTTGCAAACCGATGCTCGATCGCTCGGTCATAGTATTCATCGACGATATCTTGGTGTATTCCAAGACCCGAGAGCAGCACGAGGAACATCTTCGGGAATTATTGGGAGTTCTGAGGCGAGAACGGCTTTATGCCAAGTTATTGAAATGCGAGTTTTGGTTACGAGAGGTCCAGTTCTTGGGACATCTTGTTAACCAGGAGGGGATTTTGGTCGATCCAGCCAAAATCGAGGCGGTCATGCAGTAGTAGGTCCCGAAATCTCCCTCAGACATTAGGAGCTTTTTGGGATTGGCAAGGTACTACCGGAGATTCATACAATATTTCTCCAAGATTGTAGTACCCCTCACTCGTCTGACAAGGAAGGGGGTGGATTTGCGGTGGGGCCCTGAGCAGCAGAGGGCATTTGAGACCCTCAGACAGCGGTTGTGCGAGGCTCCAGTCTTGACCCTCCCTGAGGGAGTGGAGGATTTTGTGGTTTACTGTGATGCATCTATCACAGGTCTGGGAGCGGTCCTTATGCAGAGAGGACGAGTGATAGCCTACGCATCTCGGCAACTGAAGCCGCACGAGACGAGATACCTTACTCATGATCTGGTGTTGGGAGCGGTGGTATTCTCTCTCAAGATTTGGAGACATTATCTCTATGGGGTCCGCTGTACCATTTACATGGACCACAAGAGCCTGAGACACATCATGGATCAGCCGAACCTGAACATGAGGCAGCGCAGGTGGCTGGATGTAATCAAGGACTACGACTGTGAGATCCTTTACCACCCAGGTAAAGCGAACGTGGTTGGGGTTGCTCTGAGCCGCAAGTCAGCTGGGTCTTCCACTCCGGCAATATGTATGAGGATATCAGTGGATTCTCCACTTGTGGGCTTGATCAGGGAAGCCCAGGCAGAGGGTATGCGTCAAGAGAATTGGAAGCTGGAGAGGATTAGGGGTGAGAACACCCGGTTTTTTTAGGATAGCTGGGGATTATTGACCCGGTGCGGTCGGGTGTGGGTTCCGATGTCTGGTGGGGTCAGACAGATGGTTATGGAGGAGGCTCACAAGTCTCACTTCTCTATTCACCCGAGGGCCACTAAGATGTACCGGGATTTGAGTTTGAGCTACTGGTGGTCGTGCATGAAGCGAGAAATCGCTTGGTATGCTTGAACTGCAGGATGGTCAAGGCCGAGCATCAGAGGCCACAAGGCAAGCTACAGCCTCTAGAGATTCCCATGTGGAAATAGGAACAGATCACAATGGACTTCATTACGAAGTTGCCAAGGACGGCGAAGGGATTCGATGCTATATGGGTCATCGTGGATCTATTGACCAAGAGTGCCCATTTCCTGGCCATACTGGAGAGCTCATCGGCCGAGAAGCTGGCCGACGTGTATGTCCGCGAGATCGTTACTCGCCACGGAGTTCCGGTCTCTATTGTTTCCGACCGTGATGTTAGGTTGACCTCCCGTTTCAGGCAGAAGTTCCACGAGGAACTGGGAACGCGGCTGCACTTTAGTACAACTTATCATCCGCAGAGCGACGACCAGAGTGAGCGGATCATACAGACCCTCGAGGACATGATGAGGGCTTGTGTCATTGATTTCGGTGGGAGCTGGGATTCCAACCTACCCCTTGCAGAGTTCGCCTACAACAACAACTATCATTCCAGCATTGGCACCCCACCTTTTGAGATGTTGTACGGGTGGAGATGTCGCACCCCGATTTGTTGGGGTGAGGTTGGTCACAGAGTGATGGGACGGACAGAGGTAGTCTTGCAAACTACCGAGAAGATTCAGCAGATTAGACAGCGACTGCAGACCGCTAAGAGTCGGCAGAAGAGTTACGCCGACAGACGCCGATCTGAGTTGGAGTTCTAGGTAGGTGACATGATATTACTGAAGGTTTCACCCTGGAAGGGTGTGATTCGCTTCAGAAAGAGGGGAAAGTTGGGTTCCTGATACATTGGACCATTTCGGGTTATTGCCAGGGTTGGCAAGGTTGCATACAGACTGGATCTTCCGGAGGAGCTCCGTCAGATACACAACACTTTCCACGTTTCCCAGTTGCGGAAGTGCATATTGGACGAGGATGCAGTAGTGTCGTTGGATGATGTTCGGGTTGACGAGCGCCAGAACTATGTGGAGCAGCGGGTGGCTATTTTGGAAAGAAAGGTAAAGGTTCTGCGCAACAAGGAGATACCTCTGGTAAAGGTGCAGTGGCGACATCGGAGGGGATCTGAGTGGACATGGGAGCCAGAGTCTGAGATGCGGGAGCATTACCCGGATCTGTTTACCACCGCAGACTTCGAGGACGAAGTCTAGGTTAAGTGGGGGAGAATTGAAACATCCCGAGATTTTGCAGGTATTTCTGAATCCTCTCTTCTATTAATATTTTGTCATTTGTAGTCCCTGAGGGTTAGAGGAGTCGACCCATGACAAGCCGAAGGGCTAAAGTTGCAACTTTGGGATCAAGAGAGTACGCTAAGCGTACATAAGGGTACGCTGAGCGTACTAGGCGTGACCTAGTACGCTGGGCGTACACTTGTGTATGTTGGGCGTACTCACGTCAGGTGGAAACCCTAATATTTAGGGTTTGAGTGATATATAAAAACCTTATGAGCTCATAACCCCCATTACCTCAGCCTCCACTGTTTAGAGCCGTATTGCCCAAACCCTAATCATTTCCTTGAGTGTGTGAGCTTATAGAGTGTGTTTTGAGTAGTTGGAGAAGAAGGTGTTGCATCAAGAAGTTGGAGAATGAGAACAAGCTTGTAGATCTGAAGTTGTTTGGTGCCCTAGAAGCTTAAGAAGGTAAAAAGCTTCAAACTTTAAGCTTGTATGAAATAGATCTAGCCATTCTAGCTTTATGAAACCATTTCTTGTCCCAAAAGTCCCAAGTTGGTGCATGATATGATTTGGCCGAGATGAGCTATCGTTTCGGACCTTAGAGAGGGTCCTAAGTGATAAAAATGAGGTCCCAATGGCTTAATATGTCGCATGCATATAGTAGAAAGGTCTTAATGGATTAAGACCATGTATTAAGAGCTTTCTGGACGTCCAAAGTCTTAAAGTTCGAGACTTTATGGTTCTAAGACACTTTTGGTAGATGGATCTGAAATATGGGCTTAAGTGCTTAAGTCATTAAGCACTTATTAGAGTTTTGGTGAAACCTCGCGTACGCCCCACATAGTTTCTGTACGCCCAGCGTACCGAGTCAACCACTCCGATGGTGGTCAACGCAAATGGAAGTACGCCCAACGCACCAGAGGAGTACGCCCCGCGTACGCCCTCTGTTGGTGTCACAACTAGCATTTTTGCTAGGAAATTCTACTCTCATGTAATCATTCACCTAGTGTAATAACTTTTACTCTAAGAGAATATCATACTCTATGCTCATCCAAATATATCTCATATGTTCAACTAAGGGTTGGGAACCTTAGAAATCACGGTTCAAGTTCTGTATGGACTAGGACTCTCTTATTAGACCCAATTCACAAATCTATAACATTTTGGACCATTTGGGCCTAGAATGATTCATTCTAACCCTAATGGGCCTTATTGGGCCATAGCTAATCCAATTAAACCTAGTAAGCCATAAATCTATTCTTTTATACCATATTGGGCCGTGAATCTCCTTAAGAGCCCAATGGGCCGAAAAATAATATTGGGCTTATGGAATTCGAGCAAGCCAAGAAAAAGGAGCCCAAACCAATTAATTTTCATTCCTTATAGCCCAATTCTCGGCCCAAAGGAATTATTAGACAAAAAAAAAAAGGAAAATGAATGATTTATGTAGTATTGACACCTCATGTTTGCATGCTGGGTATCCATGCAAACATCACCTCAATCTCTTCTCTTTCCCCCCTCTTCTACTACCCTTGGCTGAAATCCCCACCACACTTCTCTCATTTCTCCTTTCAAACATCTTCAAAACACTCTCTAGATCACCTTCCTTTTCTTCCAAGATTTCGAGTTTTTGGGTGTAGTTTCAAGAGAAATCTTCTCCAAGAATCATCATCTTGGGTAAGTTCTTATTTAGATCTATGGGTTAACTTCTTGAATTCATCAAAAACCTCTTCTTAACCCACATTATTTCATGATCCATACTCTAGAACTTCACAGAACTCGAGATCTACTCAAGGAAGGCTTGTTAGAGCCAAAATCTCTCTCTTTTCTTCACCAAACCGAAACATCAAAGCAAAGGTGAGTTCATACCCCCTATTTTCGATTTTTACTTTGTTTTGGGAGAGAATACAAGTTGTTTTGTGTAGATCTATGTGTGTATGCATGAATATGTGTGTTTTTCATGATTTATTTGGTGGTTATGTGTTATTTACTTCATAAATCTAAAAATATGTTAAGAATATTAAGTTTATCACTTGGATCTACATGAAAACCTTGAGAAAAGTATGTGTTATCACATATAATACATGTAAACTAGTAGATCTGGGATTTATCCACTCAAAATAGTAAAAATGAGTGTTGTGTTCCAAGATCTATAAACTTAACTCAAAAATCAGCCTTTCACAGGAAAGTTTTGGCTCAATCTCGAACTGTTTTGACCACCTAAATGATAATATTTTTCAAAACTGTTTTACATGCAATAAGTTCAGGTTTCTACCTTTAAAATGACTACGCTCACGTTTTCATACGATTTTTCTACAATGTTTGGCGAATTTTACAAAACTGCCTATCAGATTTGAAATAATTTCGGAGCAGCCTGTGAAGGTGAGCAATTTCATACTTGTTAGAAGCCATTAAAAATTATGAGAAAAATTACGAACAAAGTAGACAAAATTTCCAAACTTCCAGAATTTACGGATCCAAATTTCGACTTACGATGATTTTTTAAAATTTTTTCCAACAACTAGGTCGGAAAAGCCCAAAACCAGAAAAATGTGTATTTTCACAAAAATCAAGCCAAAAATGGGTTTAAAATGTTATTTTTACCACAAACTAGTCATCAACACAAGTTTTGAACAAAATGGAGACTAAAGTGTTATTCTTACAAAAATTGGGCCTTAATTGTAAATTTTTGGCTTATTGGGCCAATAACGTCATTTTTACAAAAAGTGGGCTTTTATGCTATTTTAGTGAATACTTGAACCAAATCCAACGATAAACTAACAAACAGATTAATTTGATCATTTTCTAGGTTATTGGGCCTCAGTGGCCCATTTATATGTTTGATAGGTCCTGTATACTATTTATATGTTTATTGGGCCTCATTGACCCATTAACATGTGCGACGGACATTGAATACTATTTGTGTGCTATTTGGGCCTGTAAATACCTTACATGTGAAATGGGCATTAGTTGTCCTTTCATATATATTTCGGTCCCATGTTATATAATCTCATTCCAATTGGGCCTTGAAATCATCTACATGTTTAGCGATGCCTTAGTGGTTCACTTACATGGTTCATTGGGCCTGGAATGAGTTTATACTTTTCTTCGCGTAAATTCGATTAAGGATCTAGTGAGTTTTGTCGGTTGGCACCTATTAAGTGTACGATCGTAGCCTGTAGTTATAACCAGAGTCTCTTGGAGGGAGAGCGGGGATTTGTGTATAGATCTATACGGGGATGACACCCCACACCTGAGCTGTTCGCTACAGTTAGTCTAACTCAGTCTAGGGTGACGAAAACCTTATAATCAAAACCTTATAATCAAAATCGGCGTCCAAAAACGCCAAGACAGGCGAAATTGTCATTATTTAGTATGGTTATGACGGCTCACTTAGAGGAATTAAAGTTATGAAGTTTACGGAAGACCATTCTCTTTTATTTTGGATTACTTGGAAACATACTCGTACTGGTACTCAACCTCGGGGGTTGGTATGGCAACTTTCTCTTTTACAGACAACATCGTGTTGTCTGGGAACATTCTCTTTACATGCTCTTTACATTCTCTCTACGTTCTCTTTACCCTTTTATTCAAATAAACAATAACATACATGCATTAATACAAGATCTGACACAAACATTCTAAACAGTTTTCAGAAAATATAGGATTTTCTGGTGGTTTCAAAGTTATACAAATCATTTTCACAAACATGCTTATGAACTCACAAACATTTTTATGTTGACCTTTTTAAATTAACTTGAATTCTCAGGAAACCGTTGAAGCAGGATGAACGAAACAAACTAATGGATATTGTGTTATATTTTGTTTCATCATAATCTGACTATTTTGGCATGTAATATTCAAATACAATACTCAATGTAAACAATGAATGTTGTTATATTACATGTGTGATGATGATGATGTTATGTTTCAATTATATACTCTGTAATAATACTACAATGTTGAAAGTCACACCAAGCCCCCGGACGTTTCCGCCGTCTGGTTCGGGGGTGTGACAGATTGGTATCAGAGCATTGTTTATAGTGAACTAGTATATCTAATCATACATGATATGCAACTATAAATACAATGGGACTAAACTACTCTTAACATAATAATTAAAATACATACCTATGTGTGCATTTTAGAGTAATAACACAACAAGAACAGTAAAAGTCTTTGGAGGATTTGAACATCACGATTAAACTCGGGCAATTATGTAGTCGTATTGGGGGTGAATGTAGCCTGATCAACTACGTTCATTCAAAACACGACCAACACGTGTTTGGGAGTAATCGTGATGGACAATGAATCAAAAACTTACCATTTCATTATCCAAAGAGCTTATGGAACCAAACCTAAACAAAATTAAAATACTATAGGAGTATTTGGTGTAATATTTGTTTCTAGTATTTATACCCCTTCGTGCAGACACTATGGACAGGCATCATTAGTCAGGAGACCCCTATCTCCTTAGTCAGGGGAATGCAGGGTGGGTTGACCCAGAAGAAGACTCAGAGGAAGAACCAGAGGAGGAACATGAAGTAGAACTTACAGATGAACCCACCGAGCCAGTAGTGAACCTCGAAGAGGAAGAGCTCGAGGTCGATGATGATGATGACTCGGATGCAGAGTCTGAGGACATCAATCCTCCATACATGGCCAGAGTACCAGCTTATCGTATGGTCCCTGATGGCCCCACGCCCCCATGGGCAAACTATATTTGGAGATGGAGTCACCAGCAGGGGATACGACCACCCTACGGTAGGAACCGAGGTTTCTTCGATCTTAGTCATAGAGGACCAGCTGACCGGGCCCTCCTAGTCATGGTCCGGCGCACCCGAGACATTGGCAACCAAGCTCAGGACACTCCAAATCAAACGGACCAAATGCAGTTGCTGTTGAGAGAGATGAGAGACAAAAACAGGAAGTGAACGGAGACTCCCGAGCAAGACAGTTAGTTTGGGAGGTACGACTACGAGATACCGAGCGACAAGTAGCTCGTCTCCGAGGTGCATCCACTTCATCAACACCACCACGAGACACTTTTCGCCATAATTAGGATCAGCTTTTCCCCCCACTATTATCTGTTATGACTCTCTTTCGTGTACTAAGATGGTTCTCACCAATGAAACAATTATGTGCTATCTTTATTTCATGTTATTGCATAAGTTCAATTATATGCACAACCGAACCCTCGAAACTGCTAGATACTTAAGGACCTCGAAACCAAAACAACCCATATACTCTAAGGATAGACGTAACGATCGTGCCAAATCTGGGATTACCTACTACCGTAAATACATAATAGGGATGTAGATGGAAACAATGAGAATCATCCGACAAGACGCGAAAGTTATAGAGTACAACCAGGAATGACGACCATCACTTACGATATGGTTTAACATCATGCAGCAGGAAAAATGTCATCCCACAGAAATAACAAGCACACCCGCAAGACACCGTTCCTGCAGATGGACTCTGCTACATTCCAAGCTGCAGTAACAACGGCAGTAACTGCTGCTATGGCACAACTCAATGCAAACAACACCAATAGAGGTGGAAATAGCATCGACAACTCCAGCCAAAGGAACGAGCACGGAAACCAACAAGTGACAGCTTATCAAAGCACTCCAAACCCCAAACTTAAGAGCAAGAAGCGAAAGTCAGGAGGTAAGAGAAAGGGACAACCAACTCAAGGGTTCTCGAAAAAGCAACATGTTGTTGTTGTCCATGCGACCATGACACCTACTACATCAACACCAGCGAGATCATATGCTGGGAGCCTTCCAAAATGCAACCAGTGCAATTTCCATCATAAGGGAGCCTGCCGGGAGCCGTATTGTAAGAGATGCAACCGAAAGAGTCATACCACCAAATACTGTAGAACTTATCCACGACAGAATCAGCAGCCGAACAACAACAACAACAATCACAACAACCGTAACAACAACATCAATGTTGGGGCCACTCACACCTGCTATGGGTGTGGAGGAACCGGCCACTTCCGACTCAATTGCCCCAAGGCTAACAATCAAGGGGCGGAAGGATCAGGAAGAGTCCTAACCCTAGGTCAAGGCGAAGCAATTCAAGTCCTGACGGTTGTTACTGGTACGTTCCCACTTAACAACTCATTCTCTTGCATCTTACTCGATAGTGGAGCTGAGCGGAGTTTTCATTAGTAACAAATTCAAGCACTTACTAAAACGACAACCCCAGAAGCTAAACGAAGCCTTCACGGTGGAGATGGCTAATGGGAAAAACCTAATCAACCAAAGATATTTATGTAAGGTGTACCTTAACACTAAACAGCCATTCATTTCAAATAAATTTAATGCCAGTAAATATTAGGAGTTTTGATGTGATAATCGGCATGGTTGGATTAAGTCCCCACCATGCTGATGCTATGTGTCGCGAGAAGGCCGTTTGCCTTCACCTCCTCAATCACGAAAACTCTAATAATCTATGGCGATAAACCTGGCGCCAATCCTCGTCTTATCTCGTGCATCAAGGCACAAAAGTGCCTGCACCAGATGAAATACGTTTTCCTCGCTCACGTTGTGGACAAGGCCAAGGAAGAAGTAAGCATACAAGGTATTCCAGTAGCATGCGATTTTCCAGATGTATTTCCCGGAGAACTTCCGGGAATACCCCAGAGAGACAAGTCGAATTTCGAATCGACCTCATACCGGGAACCACATGAATTGCCAATTCACCCTATAATTGACTCCCGCCGAAATTCAGAAGTTATCCAGTCAATTAAGAAAATTTTTGAGCAAAGGATCCATCGGACCAAGCTTCTCACCCTGGGAAGCTCCGCTCTTGTTCGTCAAGAAGACAGATCCTTCAGAATGTGCAGCGATTTTAGGGAATTGAATAAGCTCACTATCAAAAACCGATACCCACTTCTTCGGATTGACGTCCTATTTGACCAGCTTTAAGGAGCTAGTTACTTCTCCAAATAGATCTAAGATTCGGTTATCAGCGGCTCCGAATCCGAGAAGAGGACATTCCAAAAACTACCTTTTGAACTCGATACGACCATTTCAAATTCGTTGTCATACCCTTCGGTCTAACGAATTCCCCCACGGTATTCATGAACCCTACTAACCGAGTTTACCCAACCATTCCTAGTCAGCCTTTTCATTATTTTCATCAATAACATACTCGTCTGCCCACGAAGCGAGAATGAAACACTGTCAGCATCTACGACCAACCTTGAAAGCATCAAAGCCGGAGAATATCGCGAAGAAAGCACTACATGGATGGATAAAACTCTCGAAGTCGAAAGACGAAGCTTATTGTTATGAGAGTTGAGTTGGGCGTTATCTGGGTGATCGTCGATAGGTAAACCCAATCTGCCCATTTCCTGCTAGTACAAAAATCAAACAAGACGAAAAGATTAGCTTGGATCTATATCGAGGAGATCGTGAGACTCCATGAAATATCGGTATCTACTATCTCGGATCGAGATAACGGAATTTCTTCAAGACTTTGACAGTCACTTCAGAGGGCTATGGGAACATAGCTAGATATGAGCGTTGCTTACCACCTTCAAACCAATAGCCAAAGCGAACGGACCATTCAACCACTCGAAGTCATGCTCCGAGCCTGAGTGTTTGAATTCAGCAAGTCATGGGATACCCGGTTGCCCTTGATTGAATTCTCACGCAATAACAATTATCGCACGAGCATCAAGGATGCTCCTTTCGAGACTCTTTATGGTCAAAAGTGCAGATCATTTGCCAGTACTCTCATGGGACCATAAACCATTCGCGAAACGACAGAGAAGATAATCCAAATCAAAGCTCGACTTCAAGCATCGCGAGACCGACAGAAGAGCTATGCTGACAAGCGGCGTAAGCCATTAGAATATCAAGTCGGAGCTCGCGTGTTATTAAAGGACTCTCCTTGGAAGGGAATGATTCGCTATGGGAAACGAGGAAAATTGAACCCGTGATACATTGGACCGTTCGAGATTCTTGCCCGGATTGGTCCAATGGCTTATAGGCTGCAGCTACCTGCCAAACTCAGCAACGTACACCCCGTGTTCCGCGTCTCGAATCTGAAAAGATGCATATCAGATGAGACTGCTATCATTCCTTTAGAAGAGATTGAGATAAGCAAGAATCTTCTGTTCTTCGAAGAGTAGGTTGAGGTTATGGACAGAGAAGTGAAGCATACTAAACAAAGTCGCATTCCGATTGTGAAGATTCGATGGAACGTTAAGCGTAGACCAGAATTCACTTGGGAACGCAAGGACCAGATAAAGCAGAAGTACCCTCACCTATTCTCTCATTCATGAACCTATCTTTCGAAAGAATTTCGGGACGAAATTCCCTCTAACCGGGGGGGGGGGGATGATGTCACAACTAGCATTTTTGCTAGGAAATGCTACTCTCATGTAATCATTCACCTAGTGTAATAACTTTTACTCTAAGAGAATATCATACTCTATGCTCATCCAAATACATCTCATATGTTGAACTAAGGGTTGGGAACCTTAGAAATCATGGTTCAAGTTCTGTATGGACTAGGCCTCTCTTATTAGACCCAATTCACAAATCTATAACATTTTGGACCATTTGGGCCTAGAATGATTCATTCTAACCCTAATGGGCCTTATTGGGCCATAGCTAATCAAATTAAACCTAGTAAGCCATAAATCTATTCTTTTATACCATATTGGGCCGTGAATCCCCTTAAGAGCCCAATGGGCCGAAAAATAATATTGGGCATATGGAATTCGAGCAACCCACGAAAAAGGAGCCCAAACCAATTCATTTTCATTCCTTATAGCCCAATTCTCGGCCCAAAGGATTTATTAGACAAAAAAAAGGAAAATGAAGGATTTATGTAGTATTGATACCTCATGTTTGCATGGTGGGTATCCATGCAAACATCACCTCAATCTCTTCTCTTTCCCCCCTCTTCTACTACCCTTGGCTGAAATCCCCACCACACTTCTCTCATTTCTCCTTTCAAACATCTTCAAAACACTCTCTAGATCACCTTCCTTTTCCTCCAAGATTTCGAGTTTTTGGGTGTAGCTTCAAGAGAAATCTTCTCCAAGAATCATCATCTTGGGTAAGTTCTTATTTAGATCTATGGGTTAACTTCTTGAATTCATCAAAAACCTCTTCTTAACCCACATTATTTCATGATCCATACTATAGAACTTCATAGAACTCGAGATCTACTCAAAGAAGGCTTGTTAGAGCCAAAATCTCTCGCTTTTCTTCACCAAACCGAAATATCAAAGCAAAGGTGAGTTCATACCCCCTATTTTCGATTTTTACTTTGTTTTGGGGGAGAATACAAGTTGTGTTGTGTAGATCTATGTGTGTATGCATGAATATGTGTGTTTTTCATGATTTATTTGGTGGTTATGTGTTATTTACTTCATAAATCTGAAAATATGTTAAGAATATTAAGTTTATCACTTGGATCTACATGAAAACCTTGAGAAAAGTATGTGTTATCACATATAATACATGTAAACTAGTAGATCTGGGATTTATCCACTCAAAATAGTAAAAATGAGTGTTGTGTTCGAAGATCTATAAACATACCTCAAAAATCAGCCTTTCACAGGAAAGTTTTGGCTCAATCCTGAACTTGTTTGACCACCTAAATGATAATATTTTTCAAAACTGTTTTACATGCAATAAGTTCAGGTTTCTACCTTTAAAATGACTACTCTCACGTTTTCATATGATTTTTCTACAATGTTTGGTGAATTTTACAAAACTGCCTATCAGATTTGAAATAAATTCGGACCAGCCTGTGAAGGTGAGCAATTTCATACTTGTTAGAAGCCATTAAAAATTATGAGAACAATTGTGAACAAAGTAGACAAAATTTCCAAACTTCCAGAATTTACGGATCCAAATTTCGACTTACGATGGGTTTTCTACAAATTTTCCAACAACTAGGTCAGAAAAGCCCAAAACCAGAAAAATGTGTATTTTCACAAAAATCAAGCCAAAAATGATATTTTTGACAAAAATGGGTTTAAAATGTTATTTTTACCACAAACTAGTCATCAACACAAGTTTTGAACAAAATGGAGACTAAAGTGTTATTCTTACAAAAATTGGGCCTTAATTGTAAATTTTTGGCTTATTGGGCCAATAACGTCATTTTTACAAAAAGTGGGCTTTTATGCTATTTTAGTGAATACTTGAACCAAATCCAACGATAAACTAACAAACAGATTAATTTGATCATTTTCTAGGTTATTGGGCCTCAGTGGCCCATTTATATGTTTGATAGGTCCTGTATACTATTTATATGTTTATTGGGCCTCATTGACCCATTAACATGTGCGACAGACATTGAATACTATTTGTGTGCTATTTGGGCCTGTAAATACCTTACATGTGAAATGGGCATTAGTTGTCCTTTCATATATATTTCGGTCCCATGTTATATAATCTCATTCCAATTGGGCCTTGAAATCATCTACATGTTTAGCGATGCCTTAGTGGTTCACTTACATGGTTCATTGGGCCTGGAATGAGTTTATACTTTTCTTCGCGTAAATTCGATTAAGGATCTAGTGAGTTTTGTCGGTTGGCACCTATTAAGTGTACGATCGTAGCCTGTAGTTATAACCAGAGTCTCTTGGAGGGAGAGCGGGGATTTGTGTATAGATCTATACGGGGATGACACCCCACACCTGAGCTGTTCGCTACAGTTAGTCTAACTCAGTCTAGGGTGACGAAAACCTTATAATCAAAACCGGCGTCCAACAACTTCAAGACAGGCAAAATTGTCATTATTTAGTATGGTTATGACGGCTCACTTAGAGGAATTAAAGTTATGAAGTTTACGGAAGACCATTCTCTTTTATTTTGGATTACTCGGAAACATACTCGTACTGGTACTCAACCTCGGGGGTTGGTATGGCAACTTTCTCTTTTACAGACAACATCGGTTTGTCTGGGAACATTCTCTTTACATGCTCTTTACATTCTCTCTACGTTCTCTTTACCCTTTTATTCAAATAAACAATAACATACATGCATTAATACAAGATCTGACACAAACATTCTAAACAGTTTTCAGAAAATATAGGATTTTCTGGTGGTTTCAAAGTTATACAAATCATTTTCACAAACATGCTTATGAACTCACAAACATTTTTATGTTGACCTTTTTAAATTAACTTGAATTCTCAGGAAACCGTTGAAGCAGGATGAACGAAACAAACTAATGGATATTGTGTTATATTTTGTTTCATCATAATCTGACTATTTTGGCATGTAATATTCAAATACAATACTCAATGTAAACAATGAATGTTGTTATATTACATGTGTGATGATGATGATGTTATGTTTCAATTATATACTCTGTAATAATACTACAATGTTGAAAGTCACACCAAGCCCCCGGACGTTTCCGCCGTCTGGTTCGGGGGTGTGACAGATTGGTATCAGAGCATTGTTTATAGTGAACTAGTATATCTAATCATACATGATATGCAACTATAAATACAATGGGACTAAACTACTCTTAACATAATAATTAAAATACATACCTATGTGTGCATTTTAGAGTAATAACACAACAAGAACAGTAAAAGTCTTTGGAGGATTTGAACATCACGATTAAACTCGGGCAATTATGTAGTCGTATTGGGGGTGAATGTAGCCTGATCAACTACGTTCATTCAAAACACGACCAACATGTGTTTGGGAGTAATCGTGATGGACAATGAATCAAAAACTTACCATTTCATTATCCAAAGAGCTTATGGAACCAAACCTAAACAAAATTAAAATACTATAGGAGTATTTGGTGTAATATTTGTTTCTAGTATTTATACCCCTTCGTGCAGACACTATGGACAGGCATCATTAGTCAGGAGACCCCTATCTCCTTAGTCAGGGGAATGCAGGGTGGGTTGACCCAGAAGAAGACTCAGAGGAAGAACCAGAGAAGGAACATGAAGTAGAACTTACAGATGAACCCACCGAGCCAGTAGTGAACCTCGAAGAGGAAGAGCTCGAGGTCGATGATGATGATGACTCGGATGCAGAGTCTGAGGACATCAATCCTCCATACATGGCCAGAGTACCAGCTTATCGTATGGTCCCTGATGGCCCCACGCCCCCATGGGCAAACTATATTTGGAGATGGAGTCACCAGCAGGGGATACGACCACCCTACGGTAGGAACCGAGGTTTCTTCGATCTTAGTCATAGAGGACCAGCTGACCGGGCCCTCCTAGTCATGGTCCGGCGCACCCGAGACATTGGAAACCAAGCTCAGGACACTCCAAATCAAACGGACCAAATGCAGTTGCTGTTGAGAGAGATGAGAGACAAAAACAGGAAGTGAACGGAGACTCCCGAGCAAGACAGTTAGTTTGGGAGGTACGACTACGAGATACCGAGCGACAAGTAGCTCGTCTCCGAGGTGCATCCACTTCATCAACACCACCACGAGACACTTTTCGCCATAATTAGGATCAGCTTTTCCCCCCACTATTATCTGTTATGACTCTCTTTCGTGTACTAAGATGGTTCTCACCAATGAAACAATTATGTGCTATCTTTATTTCATGTTATTGCATAAGTTCAATTATATGCACAACCGAACCCTCGAAACTGCTAGATACTTAAGGACCTCGAAACCAAAACAACCCATATACTCTAAGGATAGACGTAACGATCGTGCCAAATCTGGGATTACCTACTACCGTAAATACATAATAGGGATGTAGATGGAAACAATGAGAATCATACGACAAGACGCGAAAGTTATAGAGTACAACCAGGAATGACGACCATCACTTACGATATGGTTTAACATCATGCAGCAGGAAAAATGTCATCCCACAGAAATAACAAGCACACCCGCAAGACACCGTTCCTGCAGATGGACTCTGCTACATTCCAAGCTGCAGTAACAATGGCAGTAACTGCTGCTATGGCACAACTCAATGCAAACAACACCAATAGAGGTGGAAATAGCATCGACAACTCCAGCCAAAGGAACGAGCACGGAAACCAACAAGTGACAGCTTATCAAAGCACTCCAAACCCCAAACTTAAGAGCAAGAAGCGAAAGTCAGGAGGTAAGAGAAAGGGACAACCAACTCAAGGGTTCTCGAAAAAGCAACATGTTGTTGTTGTCCATGCGACGATGACACCTACTACATCAACAACAGCGAGATCATATGCTGGGAGCCTTCCAAAATGCAACCAGTGCAATTTCCATCATAAGGGAGCCTGCCGGGAGCCGTATTGTAAGAGATGCAACCGAAAGAGTCATACCACCAAATACTGTAGAACTTATCCACGACAGAATCAGCAGCCGAACAACAACAACAACAATCACAACAACCGTAACAACAACATCAATGTTGGGGCCACTCACACCTGCTATGGGTGTGGAGGAACCGGCCACTTCCGACTCAATTGCCCCAAGGCTAACAATCAAGGGGCGGAAGGATCAGGAAGAGTCCTAACCCTAGGTCAAGGCGAAGCAATTCAAGTCCTGACGGTTGTTACTGGTACGTTCCCACTTAACAACTCATTCTCTTGCATCTTACTCGATAGTGGAGCTGAGCGGAGTTTTCATTAGTAACAAATTCAAGCACTTACTAAAACGACAACCCCAGAAGCTAAACGAAGCCTTCACGGTGGAGATGGCTAATGGGAAAAACCTAATCAACCAAAGATATTTATGTAAGGTGTACCTTAACACTAAACAGCCATTCATTTCAAATAAATTTAATGCCAGTAAATATTAGGAGTTTTGATGTGATAATCGGCATGGTTGGATTAAGTCCCCACCATGCTGATGCTATGTGTCGCGAGAAGGCCGTTTGCCTTCACCTCCTCAATCACGAAAACTCTAATAATCTATGGCGATAAACCTGGCGCCAATCCTCGTCTTATCTCGTGCATCAAGGCACAAAAGTGCCTGCACCAGATGAAATACGTTTTCCTCGCTCACGTTGTGGACAAGGCCAAGGAAGAAGTAAGCATACAAGGTATTCCAGTAGCATGCGATTTTCCAGATGTATTTCCCGAAGAACTTCCGGGAATACCCCAGAGAGACAAGTCGAATTTCGAATCGACCTCATACCGGGAACCACATGAATTGCCAATTCACCCTATAATTGACTCCCGCCGAAATTCAGAAGTTATCCAGTCAATTAAGAAAATTTTTGAGCAAAGGATCCATCGGACCAAGCTTCTCACCCTGGGAAGCTCCGCTCTTGTTCGTCAAGAAGACAGATCCTTCAGAATGTGCAGCGATTTTAGGGAATTGAATAAGCTCACTATCAAAAACCGATACCCACTTCTTCGGATTGACGTCCTATTTGACCAGCTTTAAGGAGCTAGTTACTTCTCCAAATAGATCTAAGATTCGGTTATCAGCGGCTCCGAATCCGAGAAGAGGACATTCCAAAAACTACCTTTTGAACTCGATACGACCATTTCAAATTCGTTGTCATACCCTTCGGTCTAACGAATTCCCCCACGGTATTCATGAACCCTACTAACCGAGTTTACCCAACCATTCCTAGTCAGCCTTTTCATTATTTTCATCAATAACATACTCGTCTGCCCACGAAGCGAGAATGAAACACTGTCAGCATCTACGACCAGCCTTGAAAGCATCAAAGCCGGAGAATATCGCGAAGAAAGCACTACATGGATGGATAAAACTCTCGAAGTCGAAAGACGAAGCTTATTGTTATGAGAGTTGAGTTGGGCGTTATCTGGGTGATCGTCGATAGGTAAACCCAATCTGCCCATTTCCTGCTAGTACAAAAATCAAACAAGACGAAAAGATTAGCTTGGATCTATATCGAGGAGATCGTGAGACTCCATGAAATATCGGTATCTACTATCTCGGATCGAGATAACGGAATTTCTTCAAGACTTTGACAGTCACTTCAGAGGGCTATGGGAACATAGCTAGATATGAGCGTTGCTTACCACCTTCAAACCAATAGCCAAAGCGAACGGACCATTCAACCACTCGAAGTCATGCTCCGAGCCTGAGTGTTTGAATTCAGCAAGTCATGGGATACCCGGTTGCCCTTGATTGAATTCTCACGCAATAACAGTTATCGCACGAGCATCAAGGATGCTCCTTTCGAGACTCTTTATGGTCAAAAGTGCAGATCATTTGCCAGTACTCTCATGGGACCATAAACCATTCGCGAAACGACAGAGAAGATAATCCAAATCAAAGCTCGACTTCAAGCATCGCGAGACCGACAGAAGAGCTATGCTGACAAGCGGCGTAAGCCATTAGAATATCAAGTCGGAGCTCGCGTGTTATTAAAGGACTCTCCTTGGAAGGGAATGATTCGCTATGGGAAACGAGGAAAATCGAACCCGTGATACATTGGACCGTTCGAGATTCTTGCCCGGATTGGTCCAATGGCTTATAGGCTGCAGCTACCTGCCAAACTCAGCAACGTACACCCCGTGTTCCGCGTCTCGAATCTGAAAAGATGCATATCAGATGAGACTGCTATCATTCCTTTAGAAGAGATTGAGATAAGCAAGAATCTTCTGTTCTTCGAAGAGTAGGTTGAGGTTATGGACAGAGAAGTGAAGCATACTAAACAAAGTCGCATTCCGATTGTGAAGATTCGATGGAACGTTAAGCGTAGACCAGAATTCACTTGGGAACGCAAGGACCAGATAAAGCAGAAGTACCCTCACCTATTCTCTCATTCATGAACCTATCTTTCGAAAGAATTTCGGGACGAAATTCCCTCTAACCGGGGGGGGGGGGATGATGTCACAACTAGCATTTTTGCTAGGAAATGCTACTCTCATGTAATCATTCACCTAGTGTAATAACTTTTACTCTAAGAGAATATCATACTCTATGCTCATCCAAATACATCTCATATGTTGAACTAAGGGTTGGGAACCTTAGAAATCATGGTTCAAGTTCTGTATGGACTAGGCCTCTCTTATTAGACCCAATTCACAAATCTATAACATTTTGGACCATTTGGGCCTAGAATGATTCATTCTAACCCTAATGGGCCTTATTGGGCCATAGCTAATCAAATTAAACCTAGTAAGCCATAAATCTATTCTTTTATACCATATTGGGCCGTGAATCCCGTTAAGAGCCCAATGGGCCGAAAAATAATATTGGGCATATGGAATTCGAGCAACCCACGAAAAAGGAGCCCAAACCAATTCATTTTCATTCCTTATAGCCCAATTCTCGGCCCAAAGGATTTATTAGACAAAAAAAAGGAAAATGAAGGATTTATGTAGTATTGATACCTCATGTTTGCATGGTGGGTATCCATGCAAACATCACCTCAATCTCTTCTCTTTCCCCCCTCTTCTACTACCCTTGGCTGAAATCCCCACCACACTTCTCTCATTTCTCCTTTCAAACATCTTCAAAACACTCTCTAGATCACCTTCCTTTTCCTCCAAGATTTCGAGTTTTTGGGTGTAGCTTCAAGAGAAATCTTCTCCAAGAATCATCATCTTGGGTAAGTTCTTATTTAGATCTATGGGTTAACTTCTTGAATTCATCAAAAACCTCTTCTTAACCCACATTATTTCATGATCCATACTATAGAACTTCATAGAACTCGAGATCTACTCAAAGAAGGCTTGTTAGAGCCAAAATCTCTCGCTTTTCTTCACCAAACCGAAATATCAAAGCAAAGGTGAGTTCATACCCCCTATTTTCGATTTTTACTTTGTTTTGGGGGAGAATACAAGTTGTGTTGTGTAGATCTATGTGTGTATGCATGAATATGTGTGTTTTTCATGATTTATTTGGTGGTTATGTGTTATTTACTTCATAAATCTGAAAATATGTTAAGAATATTAAGTTTATCACTTGGATCTACATGAAAACCTTGAGAAAAGTATGTGTTATCACATATAATACATGTAAACTAGTAGATCTGGGATTTATCCACTCAAAATAGTAAAAATGAGTGTTGTGTTCGAAGATCTATAAACATACCTCAAAAATCAGCCTTTCACAGGAAAGTTTTGGCTCAATCCTGAACTTGTTTGACCACCTAAATGATAATATTTTTCAAAACTGTTTTACATGCAATAAGTTCAGGTTTCTACCTTTAAAATGACTACTCTCACGTTTCCATATGATTTTTCTACAATGTTTGGTGAATTTTACAAAACTGCCTATCAGATTTGAAATAAATTCGGACCAGCCTGTGAAGGTGAGCAATTTCATACTTGTTAGAAGCCATTAAAAATTATGAGAACAATTGTGAACAAAGTAGACAAAATTTCCAAACTTCCAGAATTTACGGATCCAAATTTCGACTTACGATGGGTTTTCTACAAATTTTCCAACAACTAGGTCAGAAAAGCCCAAAACCAGAAAAATGTGTATTTTCACAAAAATCAAGCCAAAAATGATATTTTTGACAAAAATGGGTTTAAAATGTTATTTTTACCACAAACTAGTCATCAACACAAGTTTTGAACAAAATGGAGACTAAAGTGTTATTCTTACAAAAATTGGGCCTTAATTGTAAATTTTTGGCTTATTGGGCCAATAACGTCATTTTTACAAAAAGTGGGCTTTTATGCTATTTTAGTGAATACTTGAACCAAATCCAACGATAAACTAACAAACAGATTAATTTGATCATTTTCTAGGTTATTGGGCCTCAGTGGCCCATTTATATGTTTGATAGGTCCTGTATACTATTTATATGTTTATTGGGCCTCATTGACCCATTAACATGTGCGACAGACATTGAATACTATTTGTGTGCTATTTGGGCCTGTAAATACCTTACATGTGAAATGGGCATTAGTTGTCCTTTCATATATATTTCGGTCCCATGTTATATAATCTCATTCCAATTGGGCCTTGAAATCATCTACATGTTTAGCGATGCCTTAGTGGTTCACTTACATGGTTCATTGGGCCTGGAATGAGTTTATACTTTTCTTCGCGTAAATTCGATTAAGGATCTAGTGAGTTTTGTCGGTTGGCACCTATTAAGTGTACGATCGTAGCCTGTAGTTATAACCAGAGTCTCTTGGAGGGAGAGCGGGGATTTGTGTATAGATCTATACGGGGATGACACCCCACACCTGAGCTGTTCGCTACAGTTAGTCTAACTCAGTCTAGGGTGACGAAAACCTTATAATCAAAACCGGCGTCCAACAACTTCAAGACAGGCAAAATTGTCATTATTTAGTATGGTTATGACGGCTCACTTAGAGGAATTAAAGTTATGAAGTTTACGGAAGACCATTCTCTTTTATTTTGGATTACTCGGAAACATACTCGTACTGGTACTCAACCTCGGGGGTTGGTATGGCAACTTTCTCTTTTACAGACAACATCGGTTTGTCTGGGAACATTCTCTTTACATGCTCTTTACATTCTCTCTACGTTCTCTTTACCCTTTTATTCAAATAAACAATAACATACATGCATTAATACAAGATCTGACACAAACATTCTAAACAGTTTTCAGAAAATATAGGATTTTCTGGTGGTTTCAAAGTTATACAAATCATTTTCACAAACATGCTTATGAACTCACAAACATTTTTATGTTGACCTTTTTAAATTAACTTGAATTCTCAGGAAACCGTTGAAGCAGGATGAACGAAACAAACTAATGGATATTGTGTTATATTTTGTTTCATCATAATCTGACTATTTTGGCATGTAATATTCAAATACAATACTCAATGTAAACAATGAATGTTATTATATTACATGTGTGATGATGATGATGTTATGTTTCAATTATATACTCTGTAATGATACTACAATGTTGAAAGTCACACCAAACCCCCGGACGTTTCCGCCGTTTGGTTCGGGGGTGTGACAGTTGGGCTTTTAACATTTTGGGCTTCAGGGTTGGGCCACACTTGGGCCAGTTTGACTTGGGCCTTGCTGGGATTTCTGAGAAATGATGTTTTGGGCCAGTTTTAGTAACAAATTCTAGAGTAAGGCCCAATTGGGAAAATTAGGCCATTAATGGGCTTATGTATATGGACTTTTGGATAGTGAATTTGATATTGGGCCTTGGCCCAAATTAAAGAAAAAGGCGAAATGGACTATGTGGATTCTTAGTCAAGATTAGTATTCCTATTTATTGACTCAAAATTCGTTATTTTGGATAGTTCGGGATTTTTGGTGAGACAGCGATTCGGGAGTTCGATTCATCAGTTGAGATCGACATTGCGAGGTGAGTTCTCCTCACTATATCAACAGGGTCTAAGGCACCAATGCCGACCCTTATCGGATTTGTATCCGGGTTTATTACATGACATGCTTATTGATTTACATCCTGGTAGTTAGGATGGTGATATGTATAGTGACCTGGTTAGGTCGGTATCCTGGTATATAGGATGATGCTATGTTAGTGATCGGTAGGTTCATATCCTGGTTATAGGGTGGTTGCCATGATTAGTGATCTATTAGATATGTATGACTATGTGTACTTGCTAGCTAGCGTATGATATGTATGTGCACATGTTGTTGGTTTAGGGAATGGGTTGAGGCAGGTCCTGCTTTGTGCCGTAGGCCAAGATACTCAGGGCGGTCCGGATAGACTACATGCCCAGGAAGGCATGTCAGTCAGACCGAAGTCCCGGGGAGCGGTCCGGATAGGCTGTAGGCCCTGCGAGGCGGTCCAGAAGTGCTGAAGGCTCAGAGAGCGGTCTAGATAGGCTAAAGGCCTGCGAGGCTGTCCAGTCAGGCTGAAGGCTCATTATGCATGCTTTTTGCTTATATGTTTATATTATATGGTTATATATGTATGGCATTGGTATTTTGGGGGTAACTCACTAAGCCTTCGAGCTTAGATTTATCGATTATTGTTTCAGGTACTTCTGATGATCGCAGGAAGGCGAAGGTGTGGTTGTACACTTCCTTGATTTATGACTATGATTTCTAGGAACTTTGATGTGAAACTATTTTGAAAATAAATTGTAATAACTTAATGATTTTTAAATGTTTAAAAAAGTTCAATTTTGGAATCATTTTTATGGATGTTACATTCTACAATCAAAATCTTTCTCATCATCATTGAGCAAGAATTTCCAGAATGACTTGCTTCGATCATAACAACCTGAAAGAGCTAAATACTAGATGAAAGGTTAGAAAAAACATATAAGGATCCTTTATTTTTAGAGAAGAAGTATTTCCGAAGAGAAAGATATTTAGCTCGGAATTATTTAACTTTCTGATGTTGCCATAAGAAAGTATAGACTATTGGATTAGGTGTCTAAGCCATAACTATATTTGGTATGTACTTGACCCGGTTGTAGCATGGTCCTTTTGGGTTGCCTTCACCAAAGCAACTTGACTGGAAGAATAATAGAGAAAGAGGTTATTATGGTTTATTAATATATTATTTGAATAATATATTAAAAGGGAAATCATATTATTTAATTAACATTGGTCAAGAATTAATTTTGTGGTCAAAAGAGGTTAATTGAATTAAGGGGACTGATATTGTAATTATGTGATAGTTGCAATATGGGCTGAGGATCCCTAAATATAGGGGTGGACGAAATCTTATGGATAGCTCATAAGAATTCGTCCAAGGCTAGGGTTCTGGAATATTGCTATGGACTGCTTAGAGCCTAAGCAACCGGATTAGGTCTTTGATTGAGACCCTAATTCCTCACGTATATAAGGAACCCCTGGCTTCACAATTTCGGCTAGCAGAAACCCTAGAAGGATTCCAAGAGCCGAAATTTAGCCTTCCACCTCTCCCTCTCTCTTGTATTCTCCAATTGCTTTGGTGTTTGTGACTACTAGAGGCATCACACTTGAGGTGCTAAAGTTCTCAAAAGCTTAAGATCTTCAAGCTACAATCAAAGGTAATATCTTAACTCTTCATTAGATGTAGATTTCGATTTTTATTGTATGCTAGATTAGGGTTTGCAATACTTGGACAATTATTGCATGTACTTTTAGAAAAACTAGATCCAAGCATTAGGGTTTGCATGTGCACCATAGGATTGATGTAATGCTCATAACCCAACAGTGGTATCAGAGCTTAGATCGTTTTTCTTTTGTATTTGATGCATTGCTAATTTGTTCAAAGCTTGAAAATGGAAAAATTGTGCCTCGGACTGATGAACTCGTCGAGTCACCTGATGAACTCGACGAGTTAAATTAGTGACTCGGCGAGTCGGGTCGTCTGGTGGCTGATTTTTCGGGATTTTGACTGAAATTAAATTAGGATAATTACCAAAAACGTTTTTGACTGATAAAATTCGATTTTTCATTAAGGTATTGATTATCCTAATGCAATTCAAAGATAATTGTCATAAATAAGATAATTACTTGTTTTATATGATAAAGATTGATTATATGTATTTTGATTTGAATTATCTTGTCAAGTAAATAGATTAGGTCAAATTATGTGATAAAGATTACTAATATGATTAATTTTGATCTAAAAGACGTTTTGAAATGTTTCAAAATTTGCCCTCAAGTTTTGGAATTTAAATTTTGATTAATAGTTTTAATTTAGAAATATTCAAATTCTAAATCCTAGACTTTTAAAAGTTAAAATTCAACCCTTATACTATTACAATATTAAAAGATTAATAATATATATATATATATACATATATATATATATATATATATATATATATATATATATATATATATATAAAGCTAGTCTTACCGTTAGTAGGCCTCATTCACGAACCCGATCTATAAGGGGGGGGGGTATAAGGTTGCTGCCTATAAAATGGTAGTTTAATGGGTGTCCACTTTCACCCACCGCTTCCTTGATTGGTGGAGGGTCGTTAGCCGAACGGGTAGGATAGGGCAACCAATTCCTCATTAACAAGTATAATGATTATATAAAGTAACTAAATGTTTTTTTATAAATTCTCAATCTTAGTTACTTAAGGAAAAATGTGAAAATGTATGCTATTCCATTAAATTACACTTTGCACCTTGCCAAGTCGTTAGTGGAGCGTGTATGGTTAACCGACATACTAATTTGGGACTAGCAAAGGTGGTAAAGGGTAACTTGATTTTTATCATAGATCAATGGAGCGTGTGTGGTTAACCGGCACATTGATTAGGTGGTAAATGACATCGAGAGTACCAAGTACATTTGCATGGTTATTCACACCTTGTTTATGATCCTCGGTATCCCAGTCACAAACTTCAAGGGCATAATCGAGATTTAAACATGCCATTGAAAAGTTCAATGAATCTCAAAAGAATCTAGGAATTTCAATTCATTTAAAACATAAATCCTTTTCGTTTTTCATGGTGGAAATTGGTAAATCGTCATTTACCTACCTTCATATTATTTGCAATTAGATTACGGAATCCATCTTCTGAATTGTAAATAATCATGTTGGATCCTAGCCCTAATTTCTCATTTGGGTGTTTAATTGGGGATTATTATCCAATCTAAACTTTGTTCCTTTTCTATTTCAGATGTCTACTCAAAACAACAACGTTTCTGGCTCGACCCCTTCTGGCTCATTCTCACTCATGAACTTGTGTGGGAGGGTAATATTTGATGGGACCAATTTCAATTATTGGATCCGCAACATTCGTATGGTCACCCGCTACGAGGACAAAGAGTATGTTCTCGACAAGGAGCTGAAAGAAGTCAACATGAACACTGCTACTCCCGAAGAAATTGCTGCGTACGAAACTCATGAGTGAGATGCTACGAAGGTTCATTGCATCATGCTCGCAAAAATGCTGCTGAACTCCAAAAGTCCTACGAGGACTACTATCCCTACGAGATGCACCAAGATTTGATGGAAAGTTCCCATCAAAGTGCCATGCAGGAGAGGTATGAGATCATCGCCTCGATGATCACTACCAAAATGAAGGATGGAGAGTCCAGCACGGCCCACTTGCAGAAAATGCAGAGATTCGTGGACCACTAGCTGAAGCTGAATGTCAACTTCGATGAGGAGCTAGCCATAGATATCATTCTTCACTCATTGCCTCCTTGTTACGACCAGTTTCGTATGACTTATCATATGAACAAGGAGGAGGTCACTCTGAACAAGCTTCAAGGCCTGCTAAGAAATGCTGAGAGTAGTCTGAAAGGAAAATCTACTGCATCTACTCCTACTACTGATGCCCCTGTTTTGGCTATTGGGAAAAGGAAAGGAAAGAAGTGGAAGGCTCCTTCTAAGCCACAAGGGTAAACCCCATGATGGATCCTCTTCTAGTGGGACCAAAGCTGGTTCTGCTACCCCCTGTTCCAACCCAAAAGAAACATAGTGTTTCTACTGTCACGACAAAGGGCATTGGAAACTAATCTACCCGAAGTATCTGCAGGACATCAAGGATGGGAAGATAAAGCCATCCTTCACAGGTATTTATACTATTCAATTTAACAACTCATCACATGCTATTTATTGGGTCCTTGATACAAGATGTGGTTTTTACATTTGTTCTGATTTGCAGGGTCTAAGAAGAAGTAGGGATGTGGAGCATGGGAAGATAAACCTAATCATAGGGAATAGGAAAGCGTCGCCTGTCACCAAGACTGGAGTTTACTCTTTAGTGCTTAGTAGTGGGTTAGGTTTAAATTTAAATGATTGTTGCTATTCTTCAGAAATGGCAAGAAACATTATTTCTTTTCATGGTTTGTACAGACAAGGTTTTAGATTTTCGTTTAATAATGAAATTGGTTCTATTAATGCTTTCTTGAATGGTACTTTCTATTTTGAAGTATTGCCTTGTAATGAAGTATATGAAACTGTGAATGTTGTAGATAACTTAGGAAATAATATGTTGCACATTGATTCGTCCAATGGTTTGGACAACGCATGCTTGTGGCATTGTTGTCTTGGACATGTCAACAAGAAGCGCATATCCCAACTCCAAAAGGATGGAGTGTTGGAGTCATTCAACCTCAAATCGGATAATATGTGCGAATCTTGTTTACTTGGAAAGATGACCAAGTCACCCGTCACTGGTACTTGTGAAAGGGGTGAGGGTTTATTGGATCTCATACATACGGATGCATGTGGACCCTTTAGATCCACCACAAGGAATGCAAACCGCTTCTATGTGACTTTTACTGATGATTATAATAGATATAGGTATATCTACTTAATCAAGCACAAATCATAAACCTTTGAAAAGTTCAAAGAGTTTAAGCAAGAAGTGGAGAATCAGCTGGGTAGGAAAATTAAGATGCTCCGATCCGATCGAGGAGGTGAGTACCTTAGTATTGAATTCCACGACTACCTCAAGGAATGCAGAATCGTTTCGCAATTGACGCTACCTAGGACACCGCAGTTGAATGGTGTGGCTGAGAGGCGCAATCGAACCTTGTTGGACATGGTTCGTTCCATGATGAGTTGAGCTTCGTTACCTATCTCATTCTGGGGGTATGCCTTAGAGACTGCCGCCCATATCCTTAATCTAGTCCCAACTAAGAAGGTTGCCAAAACACCTCACGAAATGAGGACAAGGAAAGTTCCCTCGTTGGCACATATCAAGGTTTGGGGTTGCGAGGCTTTCGTAAGACGAGAGACTCGAGACAAGCTCGAACCTCATAGTGAGCGGTGTATTTTCATCGGCTATCCACATAAGTCCTTTGTATATCTCTTCTATAAACCGAGTGACAATGTTGTCTTTGTTGCGAGGAGAGGGGTTTTCCGAGAGAGAGAGAACTCATATGCCAAGAGGACAGTGGGAGGAAAATTGATCTTGAAGAGCTTCAAGAATCAAGCGAAGGAACCTCTAACACTGGCGCTCAACCCGAGGAGGAAACTCCTCTTGAACCGATTGACGAGTCCCCACCTCTTAGACGTTCCAATAGAGTTAGTGTTCCACCTGAGTTTTATGGTTTCCATATTACTACTGAAGGTGATACGTTTATCAGTGATAGCGCACTGATAAATTTGGATGAACCTAACAACTACAAGGAAGCCATGGCAGGCCCAGAGTCTGCGAAATGGAAAGAGGCTATGGACAACGAGATTTAGTCCATGTGTGACAATCAAGTTTGGAACTTGGTTGACAATGTGCCAGGTCGTAAGACGGTCGGGTGCAAATGGATCTTCAAGAAGAAGACCGACATGGATGGGAAAGTACACACATATAAGGCGCGATTGGTTGCGAATGGCTTTACTCAAACTCCTAGAGTTGACTATGATGAGACCTTCTCACTAGTAGCGAAGATTAAGTCTATAAGGGTTATGCTAGCCATAACTACGTTTCATGATTAGGAAATATGGAAGATGGATGTCAAAACCGCTTTCCTTAATGGGAAGTTGGCTGAAGATGTTTACGTGAGTCAGCTAGAGGGTTTTGTCGATGCGAAGCACCCTAATAGAGTGTGTAAGCTTGAGAAATCCATCTATGGATTGACACCAGCGTCTCGCAGATGGAATCTTTGTTTTGATGAGAAAGTCAAAGAGTTTGGTTTCTCAAGAAGCGAGGATGAGTCCTGTGTATATGTCAAAGCAAGTGGGAGTATAGTTAGCTTTCTCATCTTATATGTGGATGACATACTGCTCATAGGAAACGACGTCCCAACCTTGCAGGAGGTTAAGTCCTGGCTTGGGAAGTGCTTCGCTATGAAGGACCTCGAAGAAGCTGCCAATATTCTAGGGATAAGGATATTGAGAAATAGGAGTAAAAGGCTAATAGGACTTAGTCAAAGTACTTACTTGGATAAAGTGTTGAAATGTTTTAGCATGGAAAATTCGAAGAAAGGGGAGTTACCAATCCAAAGCAATACCAAGTTGAGTAAGACTCAGAGTTCGAGTACTTATATCGAGATAGCAGAAATGAGCCGAGTACCTTATGCTTCCGCTGTTGGCTCGATCATGTATGGTATGACGTGTACTTGTCATGATGTAGCCTTCGCTTTGAGCATGGTCAGCAGATATCAAGGGAACCCTGGTAGAGCACATTGGACTGTGGTAAAGAACATTATTAAGTACATGTGGAGGACCAAAGACTGGGCTCTTGTCCTCGGTGGGAGCGATGACTTGAGAGTGCGAGGGTATAGTGACGCTAGTTTTCAGACCGGCCGGGATAATTTCCCATCTCAGTCGGGCTGGGTCTTTACCCTAAATGGAGGAGCAGTGACCTGGAAGAGTTCCAAGCAGGAGACCATAGATGATTCAATGTGTGAATCAGAGTACATAGCAGCGAGCGAAGCGTCGAAGGAAGCAATATGGCTAAAGAACTTCATCGGAGACCTTGGGGTTGTACTGGCCATAAAGGAGCCTATGGAGATTTTCTGTGATAATGAAGGTGCGGTTGCCTTGACCAAGGAACCGATGGATCATGGCAGATCCAGACATATCGATAGGAAATATCATTTCATTAGACATTGGGTAGAAGAAGGACTCCTCGTAGTAAAGAGGGTACGTCAGAGGATAACCCAACAGATCCCCTTACGAAGGGACTAAGTAGGGTTAAGCACTTGCAGCACGCTAGGAGCATTGGGCTGAAGGACGATATTAGTTTTAGTGATTAAATAGCTTTTAGCAACTTGTAATAGATAAATTGTAATTAAAATTTGATGATTAAATAAAAGAGTGTTATTTATATGTAATGTTACTGTCTTATGTTAATTATTTACTATTATTTCACATTGCATGTTTTGACTTCCTAAATAATAAGATTATTTAAACTATCCACAGTCGATCATACGTTGGAAGTAAGTATGAAAGAAGACTGTCATGAATTGGCTTGTAGATTGTCTAAGGGTTTAGACATAGCAAAAGTTTGCTGCAACGTTCATGAGTGCTTCTAAAAAATGATTTGAGTATTGGGTTAAACCCACGCTCACATAAATCACTTCATGGAATTTAATCACGAGTGATTGTCAGATGATAATATCATATAGTCTTTAAACCTAGATATATGAGTTGTTGTTTACGAGTCGGCTGTGCATTGATAATGTGTAAACGCATCAGTAACTTGATGTTATAAAACGTATTGTTGTGTACGATTTGATGAGTAAATAGTACAAGCATATAAGTCGAAGTTTATCTATTCCTTTTATCCTATGAGGCTAAAAGCGATATCTTGGGCCTCTCGATGATTTTGTTTTGACTTATGTGTCGGGCCCGGTCAGGACTGAATTGATGTGTTCAATTAAGTTCTATGTCAGACAAATCAGAGATCGAGAAACAAACTGCTGGACAATGAGTATGACTATGTTCCATGTAAAAGCGATATCTTGGGCCCCTCGATGATTTTGTTTTGACTTATGTGTCGGGCCCGGTCAGGACTGAATTGATGTGTTCAATTAAGTTATATGTCAGACAAATCAGAGATCAAGAAACAAACTACTGGACAATGAGTATGACTATGTTCCATGTGATTGTCCACAAGATATCTTGAGAACAGAGGACTACACGATCCCTTATCTATAGGACGTGTCAGAGTTCGACAACAGCTTTTGAGAGCTACGATTGCTAATCGGATTTTGAAGTCGTACTTGCATTTATAGTTATTAGAGTTATCCATGTAGGAGACTTTTGGATTAGGTGTCTAAGCCATAACTATATTTGGTATGTACTTGACCCGGTTGTAGCATGGTCCTTTTGGGTTGCCTTCACCAAAGAAACTTGATTGGAAGATTAATAAAGAAAAGAGGTTATTATGGTTTATTAATATATTATGTGAATAATATATTAAAAGAGAAATCATATTATTTAATTAACATTGGTCAAGAATTAATTTTGTGGTCAAAAGAGGTTAATTGAATTAAGGGGACTGATATTGTAATTATGTGATAGTTGCAATATGGGTTGAGGATCCCTAAATATAGGGGTGGACGAAATCTTATGGATAGCCCATAAGAATCCTTCCAAGGCTAGGGTTCTGAAATATTGCTATGGGCTGCTTAGAGCCTAAGAAACCAGATTAGGTCTTTGACTGAAACCCTAATTCCTCACCTATATAAGGAACCCCTGGCTTCACAATTTCGGCTAGCAGAAACCCTAGAAGGATTCCAAGAGCCGAAATTTAGCCTTCCCCCTCTCTCTCTTGCATTCTCCAATTGCTTTGGTGTTTGTGATCTACTAGAGGCATCACACTTGAGGTGCTAAAGTTCTCAAAAGCTCAAGATCTTCAAGCTACAATCAAAGGTAATATCTTAACTCTTCATTAGATGTAGATTTCGATTTTTATTGTATTCTAGATTAGGGTTTGCAAGTCTTGGACAATTATTGCATGTACAATTAGAAAAACTAGATCCAAGCATACGGGTTTGCATGTGCACCATAGGATTGATGTAATGCTCATAACCCAACATAGACTTCTTGAAAAAACTGAGGATTAGGTAGCATCATTCCCATTTTGTTTACGAAGCTATTGAATTTGGTCTCGTCCAATACTTTGGTAAAGACATCAAGAATTGTATCATCAATAGTGCCAAAAATGAGTTCAATGTTCCTATTCAAAACATAATCTTTAATATAATGGCACCGAATATAATTGGAGTGCTGGATTTGATTGTGTGAGATCGCAATAGCACTCTGTGCGTCGCAGTAGATCGGTATCTATTGAAATCGGAAACCATAATCTGGAAGCTGTGATTTCATCCAAAGAACTTGTGATGAATAGCTAGCAGCAACGTTGTATTCTGTTTTAGCTATTGAGAGGGAAATGTAGTTATTTTTCTTGGACGACCAACTAACTAATATTCCACCCAGGAATTGACAACCACCATATGTGCTCTTCCGATCAAGTGGCAGACCACCATAATTTGAATCCAAATAAGCTTGCAACAAAAAACTTTAGTTTGCAGGGTACTAAATTCTGAGGCTCTTTGTTCCTTTAAGATACCGAAAGATTTTCTTTACAGCCAAGAGGTGATACATTTTCGGATTAGCCTGGAATCTCGCATAAAAGGCATGTCAAGAACATGATATCAGAGAAACTTGAAGTGAGGTATAGTTACGATCTAATCATTCCCTTAAACTTCTTCTGTTCAAATGGTTCACCTGATGGGTCGGAAAAGATATTGTGTTCGAAGCCCATTGGAACTTTTGAAGAGGCACATGAATCCATTGGATATTTCTTCAGAAGTTCAGAAATGTAATTCTCTTGGTGAATAAAGATTCCTTTATTTTTTTTGTTTGACTAGTAGTCCTAGGAAGAAGCTCAATTCACGATTCACACTTATTTGGAATCGACTAACCATCAAATTGGCAAAGTTGGGAACCCTCGCCGGATCAGGTGACCCAAAGATGATATCATCGACATATATCTGGACCAACATGAGATGCTTCCCATTGGTTTTTCAGAAAAGGGTAGGATCAAGTATTCCATGATGAAAACCAGAACATTTCAAACAAGTGAGAGTCTCGTAGCACGCGTGATAAGCTTCCTTAAGGCCATGCACAACTATCTAGAGTTTGTAGCAATAGTTCAGATAGGCTAGATTTGCAAAACCAGGAGGCTATTTTATATATACTTCACCGCCAAGTTCACCATTGAGGAATACACATTCGACATCCAGCTGGTAAAGTTTGAAGGCCTTGTAAGCTGCATATGCAAGAAAGATTCGGATGGCTTCAAGAAGAGCAACATGTGCAAAGGTCTTATCGTAATCTAGACCTTCAATATGAGTGAACCCTTTAGCCACTAATCTTGCTTTGTTTATGATAATGACTCCTGCATCATCGAGTTTTTTCGGAAAACCTAATGAGTTCCGACAATTAGGTGATCCTGAGGAGGAGGGACAAGAGTCCAAACTTGATTTCTGTCACACTCGGCTAGCTCTTCTTGCGTGGCTGTAATCCAATCAGAATGTTCTAGAGCTTCTTTGATGGATTTGGGTTCAACCATTGAAATAAAGGCCGAGAAGTGACATTCATTTTGAATGTTGGTAGTAGAGCAAGTTTGAACTTTGGCATTTATATTTCTGATGACATGAACCGCATGACGATCCTTTGTCCAGACATGTAATCTTAGAAGTTCTTGTGCAACAAATGATCCGACATCAAGAATTGGGTTGTGTTTCTTCCCTTGAATGGTTTTTCTTTTGAGGATGATGCTCCCCATGAACTTCTGAACCAAATATACGAAAATCATCTTCGTTCAGAAAGTCAAAGCAATTAGCATCATTGTCGTTGTTGTATGGAATAGGATCAATTTCTGCAAATTGATCTGCTACATCTTGAAAGCCTTCAACATTTGATTCGAGGGTTGGATTACTTCCTTGAACTTGAGGCATGGAAGTGGATGCATTCTCCCCGTCAACCTAAGACAATAATACTTCAGAATAAAATAGAGGAAAACTTGGAGTCGGACCAGAGATGGGTTGAGAAACAGGTGGAATTTGAGTTGAAGAGGATCGTGATTGAGATTACGAGTCAAGAGCTGTTTTTATTGGTTGAACAAGCTTTCAAAGTCAACTTTGTAAATAATTTGAGGATTCACAGACTTGGGAGGTGGAGCATTGGACTCCATGATGTAAGTTGGTTCTGATTTCCGAAAGAAGTTATCATCAAAGGTTATATCAAAGCTTTCTTTAATCACATGGGTCTGGCAATTAAGAAACCGATAAGCCTTTGATTTAGTAGAGTATCCTTAAAAGATGGCTTCATTAGCTTTTGGTTGAAACTTAGTGATTTGATCACAAATATTTTTGATGAAACATACATCTCAAGATGTGTAAAAATGAGATACTTGGCTTCCGACCATTCATGGCATCATAAGGTGTCATGTTGAGTTGTCGATTGATGATGCTTCGATTTTAAGTAAAGCAAGTTGTGGAGACTGCTTCAGCCCAAAGATAGAGAGGTAGATTTGAAAAGTTCAACATCGAACGAAGAAACTTCGACTAGAGTTCAGTTTCTCCTTTCAATGACACCATTTTATTGTGGAGTGTAGGGAGCAAAAAGGTTGTGTTAAATGCCTTTGGTAATTAGGAATGCTTCAAGAGTGACATTTGTGAACTTAGTTCCATTGTCACTATGAACTCTTCGGACATGAACTTTTGTTAGAATTTCGATTCCCTTGATGAAATTGATAAGCTCGGAAGCTGTTTCTGAATTCAACCCCAAAAACAAAACCCAAGTAAACCTTGTGCATTCGTTAACAATCACAAGAACGCATTTCTTGTGGAGTAAACTTTCAACGGTAGATGAACCACACAAATCGATATCAAAAAGTTCATGAGGTTCGGAAATGGATTTTTTGATCAAAATTGGATGACCTTTCTTAGATTGCTTCCCACACTCACATGCAACACATTGATAATAATTTTCAAACTTGAGGAGTTACAAACCTCATACCATTTCTCCGGAAACTAGATCATTCATGTATCGTAAATTCAGATGAGCCAGGTACTTCCTTTGTGAGAAAACATATATGAGGCTTTCTGACAATTATGTTGATATCCAATGGATACATATTTGTGTTCCGATTCGATTTGATGAGACGTTCTTTCTGATCTTATGTCATGACTTAGCTGTGCTTTTTGCAGAACTCAACTTGTCGATTTGCATCAGTAACTTGGGCTATAATGATTAGATTGTGCTTGAGATCAGCCACATAAGCCACATTTGAGATAGAGAAATTTCCATTGGTCAGGATTCCATAACCTCGAATATGATAATTCATGTTGTTGTTGTATGTAATGTAACCAGCTTTTGTAGTTAACTTGAGATCATGCAGAAAATCCTTCTGTCCATTCATGTGCATGGAATAAGAACTATCAATATACCATATTGTATCTTGTTCCGACGCACAAAATTCCTATAAAATCAGTGAGTTTTGGAGATTTTAGGCTCCAAGTTAGAACGATGGACTTTAGCATGGGCTTTGGACTTTGCTTTGGATTTCAGAATAGCTAGGATCTCAGATTGCACTTTTCGAGATTCTTTTGGAAAGATGCAGAATGTCAGAGTCCTTTCGTTAATCCATAAATCATATACTACTTTTAGTGACTCAGACACAACTTTCTTCGAAATGACAGTTTTCCAAGAAGTTTTTGGAAGAATTAGTTTTCGAGATACATTCAAATTGCCATTCACTTTAACTTTCCATTGAAATTTTGGATTTGAACCATTTGAAGATTTTATTGAAAAATAATTTTGAGCATCCTTTCCATTAGTCACTATTTCTGTAGGCACATTTGATGTTGGAATGTGTTTTGATTTAAAAATCTTGCCTTCTGATGTAGAAGTAAGTATTGGAGAGGACACTTTCTGAGGAGAGTTACTTTTTTTGGTGAGGTCTCAACATTAACAAATTTTCTTTCTTTTTAGTCATGGTGTCATGGTTATCAGAGCTAACAGGAATGGATGGTCATTTGAGAATCTTAACTGGAGCAAAAGTATTATGATTCCTAGTTGCTGGACTGACAACTTTCTGATACCCTTTCAATTCAAACTTTTCAATGAATCAAGAGCATTGTCTGAACCTAGTTTCTTTTTTAAGATCTTCTCTAGCCTCTATCTTTGGATGAACAATATCCTTCTTGTTCAACCATGGATTCTTCTTAGAGTCAGATGTTGACTTAGAAGACTGTCAGACATATGTATTGTTGAAACAAGACTTAATCGGAACAGAGGAATCGGACGATGATTCATTGCCACACCAAATTTATTCATCAAAACCACTATTTAAAGATGCCCAAAGTGAATTATCACTCTCTATTGGTTTTTCAGGATCATGTCAAGATATTTCAGGAATGATTTCCTCGATAACACATTTTTTTGGAGGTCCAGAGTTTTGAAAATAAACTCCAGTCCCTTCTATGCCACACGGAACATCCTGAGGTTGATTCAGGTCCATGGATATCAGATGTGGAGGTTACGTGGAATCAGGACATTTGATAGTGATTGTTTTAAACTCAGGGATCAAGGATTGATATCCTTCCGTAGTCTCTAGAAGGGACGACAATCATGAGACTAGAGTATCAGAATAGGTGTGGTTCAGAATGTCTCCCATAAAATTCATATTTTGAAGTTCCTTTAGGGGACTAGGAATAGGTTTTAGAAACTCACTTTTAAGACCAAGTGCTTAGACCAAGGATGAAAAAAATTACGAGTCATTCGTCTGTTCGATTCAATCATATCAATGGAATTATGCAGACTATCAATATTAGCATTAAGACATATATTATCATTAACCACAAGATTTCTTTCACTAACTGAAATGCCACATTTTTCATTCAAGATAATACATTCATCCTTAGCTATTACAAGTTCACGTTCTAAGGACTCTACCTTAAGCTTGCGATCTTCAAAATGTAATCTAAATCTGGTTAATTCATTGTCCATCTTCTCACTCACATCTATGGAAGACTCATAGGCTTTAAGACTAACTGTCATATCTAATTTGATTTGAGATAGATAAGGTTCACAGACAGATAAATTAAAATTATTTTCAGTAATCATAGATTTTACTTGCTGGATGATGTTTCTGCATGGTGAGTCGTTGGTTTCCATGTAGCACTAGTTAGGCTCAACATCCTTATTTTCAGCTTTAGAACTAGAAGACCAGTACCCTTCATCACATTCAATAGTTTGCCTTGCCATAAAACACAAATTATTATTAGACCTTCCTTCATCGTCATCACCAGATGACCAATACCCATCAACATTCCGAGAAGCTATGGTAACAAAAGCTTTCTCACTCTCTACTAGCTCTTGTGCATGACGAGCATAGTAAGAAGATCCTTTCAGTTTTGGTTTCTATGGAATTTCAGCCAAACAATCTATAACGTAGTGGTTCTGGGACCACATTTGTGACAAATAAACTTGGATTTGACTGAAGTCGAAACCTCTTGAGATTCTGAAGTATGATTTAGAAGGTTAGGTCGATAAGCTGGTGGATTTTCTACAGGCTTGAGATAAGGTTGAGGATTGTTTTGGTGATGAGCTTTAAATTTTTTCGTCGGAAGATTTTGATTTGGGTTCCGTGGCCGCTTGTATTTCATGGATAACAAAGCGAACTCTTGCTGAAAATGAATTTTTGCATCAACAACATCTGGATCAAAGTTTTCTTCAAACGAGAAGTTCGGAATAGGTTGAGTATGTGGAATTGGTTGTGTAGGTGGAACAACTCTGAATGGATCTGAAACAGTGGGGTTTGGAAGAAGTGCATTTGTTGAACTGATGAGGGCAAGAGGACTATCAGAGAGTTCTCTTAAGGTTTGAGTGACGTTGGAGTCATGACCTTGCAGTTCGTCAAACAACTGATAGATCTTATGTTTCTTCAGTGATCCTTTACTTTGAAGGCATGACTTGATGTTTCCCCATCCTTTTCCGAGACTGTTGATGAATTTTAAGTTGTACTCGAGTGGAGTTCGAACAACTCCATGTACAGTCATGTTGTTCACCATGATTTTGTAGCGATTAGAAACCAAGGCTATAAATTGACCGGGATTTGTAGTGAATGTATAATAGTCATTCACCATAGAGTTCAGGCGCTTGTATTTCATGTTTTAGGAGCCTTCAAACAGATCTTGAAATGTATCCTATATCTCTTTAATTGATTTGCACAACTTGATGTACTCAAAGAGAGATGGTGGGACACCGAACACTATTTCAGAAAAAGCTAATTGATCATCATGGAGCTTTTGTATGTTGTTAGCTGCTAGAGGTGCAGGTATGAGTTCATCTTGACCTATGATAGTAGCAACAACATCTCTAACCATTTGCCTAACAGAGACATGAGGACATTCTTTTACAGATCTCCATACTTCACCTTTTTCTTTACCAACCAAGAACCTCTCCATTCTTACTTTCCAGTGAGCATATTCTTCAACAATTAACAATGGGGATCTAGTAGGGAAACCCACACTATTTGCTATTTGCATTGAATACATTTGTTGAGATTGATTAGGAGTAGCCATTGCTGTTAGATATTAGAGTGAAGTGGTATATATAAAAACTTTTATCATAAACACAAAAATGATTGAGATACCAAGGTAATCTCAACCAACTATTATCTAATCTTATGGATTCAAAGGACAACCGCTTAGGCTCTTATACCAATTGAGAGAATAAGGACTGCGCGGACAAGGTTTGAAAACTCAAACCTTGAATTAAACACAACAATAATGGTTGCTAATAATAAATTTCCAGTTAAGTCTGGTAAACCCGTCAAGCCTTGAAGATGATAACTCAACAAAGTATTCAAGATGATATGATAAGTTATAAAATAAGAACAATAAGAATGTTGAGATGTGACTGAATGATTCTTGATTTGATATCACAAGGTTAAATGTGAAAAGGTAGTTTGCAATTTACATGGGGTGGTCCTATTTATACAAGCATAGGACCAATCAAATACTTAGACAATAGTACTATAAAGCTGACACATGAAGGTTTGAGCTTATCGAATTCATGAAAAATACAAACATAGCATGAAAAAATAGTACAACAAAATCATTCAATCCTTTAACAACAAATCACACAAGCTACATCGGAAAACTCATCACTTCGGAAGCTTCATCATCTCAGACATGCATTAGCTCGAATTGGGAACTTCAGATTGTCAAGGATCACTTGTTATGAACTAACAAATGGTCATCCGAGGAGGAGGTAGAAGAAGACGAGGCATTAGAAAAGTCGAGGAAGGAACTCTGGTTTGGTGTTGACGATTGTATTATTATTTAGGAGGAGAAATAAGAAAAAGAAGAATAGTGAGCATAATGAAGGCACCTCCGAAGACTATTTGAGATGGTCGATAGAGGTGGAGAGTAGTGGACACAGGTTGTGGTCAACAGTAGTGTTTTAACGTAGAGCTCTAATACCATTATAGATAATGAGTTGGTTATTACTTACAAGACAATTATGTATGAATGTATAAAGAATATCTACACTTTAGTGGCTAAACCCTAAGAGGCTTGAGCCTAAACCCTAATCACTAACATTACTAAACTAAATACTTAAAAATTGTTTTTCTAATGTCTCATGAAATTCAAGTAAAATATTTATAATTAGACAACATACTTTCTTTATAAACATATTATTTCATATTTTGCATTTTTCCTTTCAGCCTCTAACCACTTAATGGCTATTCTTAACTTATTTATTCAAACATCATTCTAACTATATTCCAATTGTTATACATGTTTCTTAAAAGAATCATATTTTATCTTTAGCATTTTTCCATACTTCAAACAAGTAAGCAAATTTTATATAAACTATAATTACTTTCGGTCTTGTGTTTTATTATTTTTAGAAAGTCATGATTGTGTTTTACTAAATGACTAGTTGTAAGACCTGTGTACGACATGGGTTGATTAAAAAAAGATTAAACATCAAAGTGTAAATAATAAGTGTTTTTCAAAATAAACGTTCGAAATAAAGAATGAAGAAACGTATTAATTACAATTTAATATCACGTTTATTACATTTAATACTTATATATATAAATATAAGTATTATATGGCTTTTTAATTCTGAAATTTGAAAAAAAAAACAAGAAAGTGACATGTGTATATTATTTATTTAAAAAATATCACAAAATAACAAGTCTTAAAATTAATGAGAGATTGACATGTGACAAAATAGATCTTTTTTTTATTATAGTAGATATTTACTGAAAATACTTACCGATATTTAACAAAACATGTGTAAGGCCAAAAGCACATTTTGAACAAATATTTATTTTGACATTGTTTCTCATTTAGAATCCTTTTTTATTAATCATTTTCATGCATATTCAGATTTATATCAAGTACTTATATATATATGAGGTTAATTTATTGCAAAGACTTAAAGATTTGCAAGAACTCGAGAACTCCTAATTTGCTTATCATTTTTGAAAATCAAGATCACCATTGGACTCATAGGTTTGCGTCTAAGATAAATCCATGCAAAAAAAAGATTTGACGAATTTTTTTTTTACGAAATGTGCATATATACACATTTGAATGTTCATATATGCGCATGTGTGCACATTTAATGTTTTTTTTTTCAAAAATTTCAAAACCAACACAAGAATGAGACTTTAATACCATCGTCTAAGAGAATCACAACTCGAAATCGTAAAAAACATAGGAAACATAAATGTGCATGTATGCACATTTCCTAATAAAAAGTTTGTCAAATCTTGTTTTGGACCTTGGATCTCTCTTAGACGAAGCTCTTGAAGTCCAATGGTGTGTTGGGTTTTGAAAACTGATGAGCAGATTAGGAGTTTTTGAGTTCTTGCAATTCTTTAAGTTCTCAATAGAACTTACCTCATTCATCTTCATCATCTCACCGTCAGCATCGACCACCACCAAGTTTTCCATAACACTATTTCTGGTTATAATCAAGTTAATCTGCCTTGATCCGCCCTCTCTTTAGGTATATATATCTAGATAATCAACAACCCCCATCATCTTTATTGTTTACCACATCACCCTCACACCAATGCCAATGTCTCACCATCACAATCCTATAACAGTTGCACATCATTTATGTCACAATCATCCGTTGTAAGTTGAAAAAAGAAGCAAACAAATAGTGTGTGTTTATGAGAAAGAGAGAGGGAGAGAGAGATGTAGAGAGGAAGATAAGCACAAGGATTGTTGATCATTGTGTTTGGGTTTACACACACACCGAAAAAGAAAAATAATAATTTTGGTTCATCTTTTCACCATCTACACTGTAAGTCCATGAACTCGGATCTATCAAAGTATCAATGTAATTATTTGATGTAATGCGGAATCTTAATCAAACAATAACACGAAACAATCAATAAGATATATCAAGAACACGTTTCAAATGAATGCACATAATTCTATTGAATAATTGTCAAGTACATTCAATCACTCTTTAGCCGTGAATCAATCGTGTTCACGAAAACGCATTAACCTAGAAAGGCTTTAAACAGACCATATATATACTAACTGATAACCTAAAGCCCATACTAAATAAGCCCACTAAGAACACACTAAGCCTACCGAAATCACATGGTAATTTCGGTCAAAACAGAGAACCATATAATACATTCAAAGAAAAGCATAAACCACTAAATATAGCCCAACAATCTCCCCCTTGGTTTATTGCTTTCTGTACTCTTCAAGGCTTCTCAACGAGATGCTCGTCTGCTTGGTCAAAAGCCCCTGCCCACAGCTTCTTGTCAATTATTATAGCTACCATTCCAGTGAAGGCTTTTGCAGCAGCTTCAAACAGTTCATTCTCAACAATTATTTGAAACTTTGACAAAGTGCGAATATCACGTTCTCTAAACTTCAACAAATCTTTGGAATCAACAATACGAAACTAGTTTTTCTTCAGCTTGATCACCACAATAGCAGTAGCCTCATCATAAACCCAGAGTTGTATTGTATCCAAAGTTCCTTCAGGTAAGCGTTTGGGAAGAGGAATCCTTTTAGCTTGCTTTGTGGGTGGCCACATGACATTCATCATGGTTTTGTTGGTGTGTACTACTAGAAAAACATCCTTTTACGACGCGCATTGTGTGTCAAGGAAGGCTCTGTCATAACGAAAGACGACACGCTTTTGCGCGTCGTCTATTTACGACGCGCATTTACGACGCGTATTTACAACGCGCATTTACGACACACATTTACGGCGCTCATTTACGACACGCAATGCGTATCAAGGAAGTCCCTGTCATAAAGGAAGACGACACGCATTTGCGTGTCGTAACCTTACGACGCGCATTTAGGACATGCATTGTGTATCATTAAAGCCTCTGTCATAAATGAAGATGACACGAATTTGCGTGTCATAATTTTGAATGTTTTAAAAATATATATATTTTTGATAGAATTACTAAGTTTCAAATTAAACAACAGATTGAAATTATCATAATACAAAAGAAAATACCATACATAAGACGATAATTCATTTCAAAAAAATATCACATGTCAAACAAGTGACCTAACATTACATGTCAAACAACACTACATGTCAACTCTAATAACACTTAAAAACATGCTTTTTCCTGCATTTGGAGCACCCACTATTCCTATATCAGCAACCAACTTTAGGTCCAATTCCAACCACCTGTAAAAGAACAACATTGTAAGAGAACAACATTAGAAGTGATTAATGATTCAATGTTATGGAAATTGATTTAGTGATGTAAAAAATTGAAAGTGAACCTTGAGAGCACAGGTGCCTAAGCTTTGACAACATGGAGATTTTGGCGGGGATGACAACCCGTCCCCGCACCCGAAATACAGATGAAAACGGTGGCAGATTTTGAAGGATAAAAAGTTATTATTTTATTTAGGTTGTAATTTAACTTATGATTTTATTTAAATAGATACTAAACGATAGAGACAAATGATTTTAGTTGTATTGTTTTTATGATGTAGCTTTGGGTTGAGTCATATTTAGTTGTTAAAAAAACCTTAATGTCCAATTATTGTAATTTTAAAACTTTAATGTCCCTACTCGGAACCAACAGATATATGAGGTTCTGCAAACAAGTCCAAATGACGATAATAGCCCCACAAAAAAGTAAATCACCTTCTGTATCTCCTCGTCTGATTTCTTTTGAGAAATTTTAGCATTCTCTTCAGCCTTCAGCCGAGAATCCCTTTTAGTCAATAGTTGTTCAAGCTTTAATGTTGTCTCCTTAAGGCTCAACTCAACCTGTTAACCAATAACATCCATCACTATTCACATATGCTACTTGAGTCTATGAGATATATGCAAACATAATAAAAGTTAAGGTGATAATGCCAGGATAACATTTCATATATTTACTTAAATAGTGATCTAATGATCTATAGTCAGAATAGGTAAAGTTTGAATTTGCAGTTGAAAAGTAATCAACAATAATAAGTTTCAACTTTTGTATTTCCATTTTGGTCATCAGAGCATCTCGCTTTTCTGCCAATACTTCTTCAATCTTCAAGATTGCCTCCTTGAGCTTCGATTCAACCTATCGAGCAATAACATCACATGCATACTCATTGTTTAAAAGTAGATTATGACTATTTGAATTCTTTCAATACTCATAGTATCTTTCAAAACACATATTTGGAAATCATTTAAGGCATTTAATAATAGAAGTTATAATTGTACTTATTGAAAGATGAAGGAGCTGTTTGTAATTACTGAGAGTTAATTAGTTTGACTGTCTTTCCTCTTGTATATAAACTATCTGTAACGGGTCTAATTGCACCTGATGAAAAGCCAAGGGAAAAAGAGTCTTTAAAGCAAATACTTCATGAGGGGTCCTAAGTAGCAGGGGCAAAAGGGTCTTTAATCCAATTACTTCATGCCATCATTATGGAACCAATGGAGTAAGACAACAACATTAGCAACGACCAAGGAAAACACTCATTAGCACAACCAGTTTGAAACTTCAACTTGTAATGGGCAATCACTGCTGGGCAAAAAAACCAGCCAAGACCAATATGAAAATTTCACCAAGTGGATTTTAGGGTAATATAGAGACCATCTGATCAACTGTTCCATTTATAAACTTCTACAACTAGATATAAATTCCTTCCATAACAAAATAGCATGTAACTGAGTCGACCATACTTAGACATAAACAAACCCAAGAATATGCTGTAACTTTAAACCTCACACAGACCATACATGTAGGTTATGGATTTTTACCACTTATACACACAAAAAGATTTGAACCCACACAAAGACCCAACCCCAGCCTAACGGGACACAAAATAATAAAAAAGTGAAAAGAAAAGGGATCTATATTTCTCAAAATTCCCATACGAAGCCAACCCCCAGGAAGAAATGGAACACACACATGAGAAATAGAGAATCTCAAACACCTAAGTAACCGAAAAGATTTTGATGACGAAGAAACATATATTTGATGATGTATGGACGAAAGCTTAACTGCTTAAAACTCCAGAACGTATGAATGAACAAAGTAAAAAAAAGATATAAATTGTCTGTTCTGTGAGTTCTAGCCAATTCCAAAAGAAAGAAAACCTGGGTGTGATAAAATAAGGAAAGCACGAAATAATTTCCAGAAAGTATTAACATACGCTTTTTATTTACGGAGGGCATACTTGTCAATTAACCAGAAAATTATGTGGATGAATAAAAATAAGTTTTGGAACAATCATCACCCATCTGTAACCTTTCATTTCAATTTGAGAAGTTCATTTCATTCATTCAAAGTGTAATATTTAATCGAACATATATAATTCTACATAGAAAATGGCAGTAAACCCAACATGAAATAATAGAATATAATAACATTTAAGCTATTCTTAGGTTAACTAAAGAAAGTTGTTTCTGATTTAAAGACCTATGGTTTCCACTATCTTTCGTGTGACCCTAAAATCAAAATTAACGATCAAGCCCAATCCAAATAATATATGTAAACCATACTCAGAAAAGGAAAATGGAAACTGGTAGAAGGGAATGAAGTAGTACCTGAAGCGATAAACCCGCAATACGAAAATACCTTTTTTTTCAACATATTCCACAAATCCATCTTCAGGTAACATAAAAATAACATAAGCTTCTTCATGTTTCTTCCTTTTGCTTCTACACACAACACCTCTACAACAAAAAATAAATAATAAGAATTATAAGAGAGAACAGAACAGAGGAAGGCTTAAGAATCTGCTTGAGTGTTTTTTTTGTCAATCGTTATTCTTTCAGAGGCTGCAAAACATTTAAAATTTCACCAATGAAAGTTCAAATAAAAATCCTAAATAATAAATCGATTAACCAAAACTTCAGAAAAAAACAGTTGGGGAATTTCATCAAACACATCGAGGGCCATATCAGCTACTTAACACAGGTCCTTTCACATAATCAGATAAACATATTCCAGATTAGAAGGTGAAAAAAACCAAAAGCCCTTTCCTTTGAACTGGATTTGATTTCACCCCAATATTACTCTCAAAGAACAAAAATGGAGATTACAAATTACGAATCTTTACCTGGTTAGTGGCCAAACGATAATTTGAATTACCGCAATAACTCAATAGTGTTTCAGAGATTATTAGGGAGGAGTAGTTCAATGATATACATAGAGTTGAGCTTAAGGGACTGAAACCGAATGGATCACCCTAAAATTACTTCAACTTCCTTAAGTTGCTATGTGTTTCCTATCACAAATGTTACAAGAGGTAACTTCACCAAACCACTCCCCGCCACCAACCGCGTCGCCAACATTTTCTTGCTCTTTTACTCCTCTATTTAATGACAGAACAGATACATGTCCAGGGGAGAATGTAGCTTTAGTAGCCAAAGATGGTTACCGGAGTAGGAAATTGGTGACAACACTTCAGGGGATCGGGAAATGAAGGAGAAGAAAATGTAGAGAGAGAAAAAAAGTCTGAGAAGCATTTGAAGAATTTAACGAATTTAGATGAGAAATTAGGGCTCGCATGAAATTAGGGATCGTAAAGGCTTGTGGCACCCAACTCGGATTTAGGGAAAAAAATCCCTTGTCGATTTTGTTAGATGAAGATGAAAGATGGAAAAAAGGTTGAGGAGAAACAAGCGGGTTTTCCAAATTTTGGGGGTTTTTTAATTTTTAGGGGATTTCTTTTTCCCGCTATGTATTAAAGACGCGTTACCTAATTTTTTTTTATAAAACGACAACTATTTTGAAGGCACGCAAAAATGAGTGTCGTAGATCCTTCAAATTTTGTAAGAGATGACATTTTTTTTACGGCACCCACTTTTGCGTATCATAAATCAGCGCGCGTTGTAAATTGCGTGTCATTAAAGGTCTGTTTTCTAGTAGTGGTGTGGATCAATGACACCCTTGGCCTTCTTGGTAAACGATGAAGCAGTCTTTAAGTCTTCGAAGTTATTTTTCGCTTTAATGTCAATAAAGTTCTTAAAAGACCACACCATGATATCATTGGTTGGGTTGTGGAAAGGTGCATGGATAAGTTTAAAAAAATCAACTTTTGTCCAGGACAAGAAGTTAACTTTCTTCTCATAATATTTAATTCTTCCACTTTTCCATTTCACGACCCACATCCTTTTATCAGCATCATATCCCCATATGGTGATGCCAGAACGATCCCCATATTTATCGGAAAACTTCTTTCCAGTTTCCATGAAAAACATTTTAGGGTGATCACCCGAAGCATTTTGGTATGAATGCTTCATCACCAACATCTTCCCTTTTAGCTGCTCAACCCTAATTTGCTTCTCTCTTCTTTCTTGATCAGAAGCAGGACCAGAAGATAGGAATGCATCAAGATTAGCATCTGGAGCAGGTCTTGTAGCTCTTTCACTTGAAGATTGTGAACCTGGATCGGCAGGACCTGAACTAGAGGCAGTGATCTTTTCTCCTTCAGCACTCAGAGGTTGGAATTCATCACCAAACTTTTGAAATAGGCGCTGTTTCAGTTCAAAGAATAGAGCAGTTAGACCACCAAGATTTGCTTGAAGTTCAGAGATCGTTGAATCTTTATTAGAGATCTCTTTCTCAAGCTCGCTGATTCTAATGTCCTGCTTTCCAATAATCAAATCTTTTTCGGCAGAGCTTTGTTCCAGATCAAAGACTCTGTTCTGAAGCAGAACCACATCAACTATTTCAGATTCAGGCAACTTGCTTTTGCCTTTGGAGATGTTCAGCTCAGGTGTTTCAAATGAGCTTCTTGAAGCTTGAGCTCCTTCTGAAGGTATGACATATTCTTCAACAATTGGGCTTTCAAAATCTAGATCCATAGGAATGGATTCAGTGAACGGGCTTCATATTTCTTGAATCACTAGAGTGGTCTCAGTGAGTGGGCTTTGTATGTTTTGAGCCATAGAACTAGGCTCAATCAGTGTAGATTGCTTGTGAACTAGGTCTGTGATAAGAACTCCCGGCCTTGGATCTTTTCTTTTACGCTTCCTTGGGAGTAAAGCGTGGTCGGAGTCTTCTAGATCACTTCTAGATGGAGGTTCAGTATCAATAGGAACTGTTTGCGGAGGCTTCCTTGCAGTTCGATAAAGTTCTGCTATAAGAGCATCCACCTGTTCAGGGGTAGGTGAGGAAGATTGCATCATTGAGTTCCTTTCCCTTTCAGTCACGCTCAAAGGTGTAACAGCTACATCCTCTTCAGGGAACAAAATACTTTGCTGAATAAAATTTTCAAACTCATTTTCTGACAACTCATTTCCTTGATCCTCTTGATCTTCTTCATCATCAGATACTTCAATCTCTTCAAAAGCAAATTGAAACTTTGGTTTGGGTGCCGCATGTTCCTCGACAACCTCAATATTTATGGAACTAACAGCGGGATTTTGTTCAACTTCAGCAAACTTTCCAAATTTAACCAACTCCTTCAATCCTTGATAAGCAACTTTGGCAGCCTTTCTTGATTGCTTCATGAGTCCAAAAGTGTGGGGACCCAAAGCTTTCATATCCAAAGTTGTAAAACCCGATCTAACGTATCAATCGAAGTCACTAGAATTGGTGTTGTTGAGAGAAAAACTTAGAGACACACTTGAACAAACGTTAGAACAAGTGTATTGCGGAATAGTTAATCTCGAAGGATCTAAAAGCTCAACAATAATATTAATAAGTTAGAATTAGATAGTTAGAGAGTTGGTTGCGGAAAGTAAAGAAATAGAAATGACAACAATAGTTATATCAAGTATACACATAAGTTGATTCATAACAAGGAATGCATTCAAACCGAGTTAATAAGGAAGATCAAACTTAGTGATTAAGTCACGAAAGACTTGCTCAGAAGAGAGGCAATAATCAATTGTATTCTTGTAATATTTGAGAGTAAGAAGTGGTGCGTAGTAAGATAGAGAGATAGAAAGAATAACTTGAGAAGTGTATTCAGAATAGATAGATGCGTAAGTTATCCATCTTAGATACAAGAGAATGAGCTCTATTTATAGAGACTCAAGAAGTACACTAGATTACATCTCTAAGAGTAGCCATGCAAGGCATACTGGACAATAGAGAGTATCATAATAAAGACAAGTAAAGTAATCTAGTTAAGTGACTGCGGTAGGTAGACTCCGGATTCGGTTGCTGATGAAGGAGCTTGACTGCGGGTGCTGGATGGATGCGGTAGCCGAAGAGGTTGCTGTAGCTGAAGTTCAAGAGGGTCACTTTTTATGATTCAACAATTTCCCCCTAAGTGACCTCTTTAACTTTTGTTCAGCTATCAAGTTTGAGGAACTTGATCAGGATCCACCAAAACTTCCTGATGTTTTCCAGCCAGGTGATTGTCCTTAAGATCTCGAACTTGACTTCTGTGGCAGTGTGCTTCGATCTTTCAACTCCGGTTCGGCAGATGTCAAGTTGCTTCTTGGTGAGGCGATGCATGGCAGTCATAGGAATGAAATATTTGACATTATCTATCTTCCTTTTGAAAATGACTCCAAGTTCAGGAAAGTTGGTTGCGCCTAAGGATCTTTCTTGATAGCCTTCGGTAGGCATTGGTGCAGGCTCGAGAGGTGGCAGATCAAATTTCTTGGCAATGATAGGATAGATATCTGCATCGATCTTGGCAAAATCACAGACCGTGTCCTTCAGAAAAGTATTGGCCTTTTCAAGCGCAATCTTCATTTTCGGGTGCTTTTCTGACTTGTTTTGGAACACCTTGGCAATAAGAAATATTTCTTCCGGATTCATACAGGGAAAGTCTGCCTCGGTGCGGATATAGTCGTGCTCCCTTCTAGTGAGGGTATACTGGATGTAGTCAGCCTTCATGAACTTCCGGCTTTTGTAGTTCTTGACTGCGGATGGTCTATCGTTAGACCATATATTTTCAATGGAAGAGGCATGTTTATCATGAAAAAGACTGAGTCTCTCAAATTCCATTGGCACTCTTTTGTGGTCACGAAGGCTGCGGTCGAAATGCTCAAATATTGTGAAGTATTTCACATTTGGAGAAATTGGGACATCCCAGTATCCATCAGTAGGGGGTTCAGCATAGGTGAGGTGGGGTCTGTAATCTTCATCCAGCAGTCTGTGGTGAGGATTGATCCAAGAGTTTATCAAGGATTCGTCCATCATAGTATCAAAACTGCATTCTCTCCATATAAGCTCTGCAAGTTTGGCTGCCTTCCAATCGTGTTTCCTTTGGGTGGTGGCAGGAGAGTCAGTTGAGCTTGGAGATGACATGTACTCAGCCAGGTTTTTGAAGTGAGGGGGATTTTCTGGCTTTTTAGGAGTGACCTTATCTTGCGGTGGAGTGTTATGAGGTGGAGTATGATAAGATGGTTGCAGTGAAGGCTGTGGTGTAGGAATTTTTTCTGTGATGATGGGGGGGCTCTGATGTTGTGAGATGGAATGATCAGAGTGATGGAATTCTTCTTCACTTGCCCCTCTTGAGGAATGCAACAGAGGAGCTTCCTCAAGCCACTTTTTAAGGCCATCAACCTTGGCAAAAACCTCTTGAAATTGAGCTTTGAGGGCTTCGGCCAACTGTTGATTATTGGGAATGGAGGAGCTGAAGAGTAGCCTGTGTATTTCCTTGGTAAGCTGGAGGATCTCGGGACCATGGAAGTTGGAGGAAAGGGAGCGTTGCAGTCTATTGATTCTTGCTTGAAGAACTGAGATAGTGGACTCATACGCAGTGTGAGTCTCAGCTATCAGTTTCTGAGACTGAGTGGCTTGATCCGCAATGGCTGCTTGGAGATCCGTTTTGATTGCGGTCACCTCAATGATGAGGCGTTCCGCAGCAGCCATAAAATCCTTGTGATCTGCTTTGCGGTTGTTGTCAAGGGACCGGATCCCCATTTCCACTTTGAGAGAAATTCTCTCAGCAGCCAAGCGTTCCCTTGTTTCCAGGCGTTCTATACGTTCGATCAGTGTCTGCGGCCCGGGAGAGTCTTCTGGTTGCGGTTGAGTGGGCTTGACCGCAGCTAAGATCTTATCGACTTTGGCTTGTAAGCTCAGAAATTCTTTCCTGGTGACAACATTCTTCTTCTTTTTCTTCTTTTTCTTCTTTTCTTTGGGTTTAGAAGTCGAATGGTGAGAGCCACTGGATTCCTCTTCCTCATCGAACATCATGAGGTCATCATCAGAAGGACTGGGCTTGTTAACCTCCTGGATGTCTTCATCATCAAGACCGAAGGTGGGAGCAGAACTGACTTCTATTGCGGTTCCTTCGTCTTGTGATTCATGAACTGTTGGAGTTGGATGTGGAGTTGGAGTAGGAGTTGGAGTCACTCTGGAGGTACCTGCACCTTCACCTGCTGCCTGAGCTTTAAGGACTGTTTCAGCCATCTCGATCATCCAATCCTGAACCTTTTGAATGGTGGCTATGGTATTGGCATTATTGATTGCGTCTGCCCAATACCGTGCCACTGACTGGATATCTTGCTCCTTTTGTTGTTGTTGCTTGAGCTGTTGTTCCTTGCGGGCTTGAAATGCCCTCTTGAAAGCGGCATATTTCTTGATTTCTGACTCAGTTACGGGAGTGTAGCGTAACCATGAGTCGTTTGATTCATCTCCGTCAAATCCTTGAAAACGCACCGAAGTGTCCTTCGGGTCCACTGATCCTTGCACATTTGTGCTCACCGTGCCTAAACCACCTGCTGCGGATGTAAGCAGAGTAGGATTTCCTGAGCTTCCTTGGTCTCCTTGACCCGTGGTCAAGTTTGGCCTCGGCTCAGTTTTGGCATGGGCGGAAGAAGTGCCCTGCGGTTGGGAAGGTGTTTGAAGTGTTTGGGTGACGTTCAAAAGGATGGAGTGCAACTCCTCAGGTGAAAAGAAATGCAGTCGGGAAGCCCTGGAGACCTTAGGGCGAGCACCAGTGTCATCCTCTTGGGAGTGAACTGGGGGGGAGTCTCCACGATGTCATGAATCAGACTCACTTTCTGAGTCTGATTGGAAAATGATAGTGGTGTTGAATGGGTCTGCGACCACCCCAAGGACTACCAGAGCCTTTTGAGAGGCTTCAGTATCGGTCCGGTCACGCATTTGGCCAGAGGTATCGGTTTTTATTTTCTTCAGGATAGCAATTGGTTGCCTATCCTCATCAGAATCACTATCAGGTGTGGTTGCGGTAGGTTTGGTTTTACGTTTCTTAGTGGGTGCGGTTCGTTTGGGAGCATCCTTCTTGGGTGTTCTTTGTTTCTTCTTGGTGGCCAATTGCTTTCTTCTTTGAGAAAGATTTGAGATAGTAGTGGCAGAAGGGACTGCGATACCTTCAGGGTTAATGGTTGCGGATGGGTCTTGGAGAGGCGGGGTAGGAGGGTATGGGGCAATACCTTCCGTAGCCTCAATGTGATCTGAGACATCAGCAGTCTCAAGACCAAGTGTGGAAAGAATGTGGGTAGGGAGTCTTCGAATTGGTCCAAAAACAGTTTGATCAGAAGAAGGATTGTACCTTTTGAGATCCTTGGTGACAAAGAAATCGATGTCACTACGCATGTCGATTCCAGCATCCGCATGAAGATCTGAAATGCAGAGTGACCAGAACCTTGCAAAGGTGAGCTCAGTTGGGTTCTCCCTTGGGTTCTCCTTGGGAATATACTGAATAAAGTCGTCCCATAAGATCTGCCGGTAGTTTACATTGTGTCCTGTGAATATACTCCATAACAGCTCTAGAAGCTTCAGTCCCATATTGTTTGTGCCTCCGGTTCTGCCGGATAGACTGCAGATGATGAAGTGGCAGACAAATTGCCAGACCGCAGGCAATTGATTTTTCTTGAATTCGCCAATTCCCCTTATCTTTTTCTGATAACCCATTTGGTAAAGGGCTGAAGTAACGTCCGCCATGGATGGGGAGAAGATCTTGATGGAGGGATGAACAAGAAGGTTAATGGCAGAAAGAAATTTTTCTTTGGACATAATGACCAAAGAGTCATTAACCAGGTTAAGGTGAACTTCTTGAGGGTTTTCAATTGGGCGATAAGCTGAGAATGCACATTTAAAAAGGGTTGAGATTGGGACAACATCTGTGAAAGCATCAAAGGGGCCAAACAGGGGATGATTCTTTAGAAACTTAATCATCAGCTTGGTTGGAGCATTATAGGATGGATGATCTTCGAACACTACTCTGAAGTTGCTTGAAGCAATAGTGGGAGAGTCTGAACCAGTAGGGTTTACTGATCCAGATGCCTTGGATTGTTTCTTTGAAATACCAGATTTCACCATTGTTGAGGGTTGAGAGAAAGAGTAAAGAAACAGAGTTCTTGAAGGATTTTAGAGGGAAGGTTCAATGTTCAGAAAGCGTAAAGTGATTTTGGGGAAGAAGACGGGTTTATAAAGGGATGAGATTTTTACCCTAGGTAAAAAAAAGGATATGGTAAAACGTCGATTGGAGGGAATCTTTTGAATCGGAGATTAAATCTCAGCCACATAAAATCAAACGGTTTAAAAAAAAAAGATTTTTGAGATTTGCCAAAAGAGGGTTTGCATTTAATGAAAGGTCAGAAGGACATCATCACGTCAGGTGATCGTGGGGTGAGGGGAAAGGAAGTTGTAACAGATGGAAAAATGTTCTTTTTGTCATCATACCTAAAAATAGGTCTGACACAAGGCTTATTCAGAAAGAGAATGAGACAGTTTCTCAAGGGAATGTTTTTTTTATTTAATGTTTTATTTAATGAAGGATCATTAAATAGCACACAAAAGATTCAAGGGTGGATGAAACAGTTGAGAAATTATCAATGTGATTGCGGATGGAAACTTTATTGCGGATGACCAGGTGTCATTGCGGATGAACAAATGTCATTGCGGATGGATATATTTATGACTGCAGTAGAAGAAACTGAGAAGAGCACTTGTACAAAAGTTAGTAATAACAAACAATAAGGACCCATGAAAATAAGTATGATATATGGTTGCGGTACCTAGACTGTGGTACCAGAACCATCTATCATAAGTAACTTTCAGTTAGAACCGCAACGGAGACCAAGGATGGTCTGCGGTATCTAACAATTCAAAAAGAATTGCGGGTCTGGATTCATCATTCCTAACATTTGCAGGAAGGTGTTAAGTTTTGTGGAGTCGAGCGCTTTTGTGAACACATCAGCAATCTCTTCATGAGAATGAACAAAGATGTGTTCAATGTTACCTTTCAAGATGTTGTCTTCGATGAAGTGATACCGTAGTTCAATATGCTTAGTCTTGGAGTGCTGAATTGGATTGTGAGAAATAGCAATAGCACTTTCAGAGTCACAATAGATCGGTATCCGCAACATTCTATATCCGTAGTCCAATAATTGAGTTTTCATCCAAAGGACTTGAGAACAACAGCTGGCTGCGGCCACATACTCAGCTTCTGCGGTAGATAGAGATACACAGCTTTGTTTCCTTGATGACCAGCTGACGAGTCTTTCACCCAGAAATTGACATCCACCTGAAGTGCTTTTTCTATCTAATTTGCATCCGGCATGATCCGCATCTGTGAATGCTTGAAGGCTGAAATCGTTGCCTGCGGGGTACCATAGACCAAGAGATTTGCTTCCTTTTAGGTACCGTAGTATCTGTTTGGCTGCGGTCATATGTGACATTTTTGGCTCAGCCTGATACCTTGCACATACACCAGTTGCAAAGACAATGTCTGGCCTGCTTGCGATGAGGTACATCAAAGAGTCTATGATACCTCTATAAGTCTTGTGATCCACAGATTCACCTGAGGGAACAACAGAGATCTTATAACCGAAGGCCATGGGGACCTTAGCCGAAGAACAGTTGTCCATAGAATATTTCTTTAACAGTTCAGTGGTGTATTTCTCTTGATGAATGAATATCCCTTACGGAACTTGTTTCACTTGAAGTCCTAGAAAGAAGTTAATCTCTCTATTCATGCTCATTTTGAACTTGTTGGTCATGAGCTTAGCAAATTCATCCACCATTCATTGATCAGTCGATCCGAAGATGATATCATCCACATATATTTGTACAAGCATAAGGTGGTTACCATTTGCTTTTCTAAATACCGTGGGGTCAATCACTCCTCTCTTGTACTCGGATGAGACAAGGAATTCAGAAAGAGTCTCATACCATGCTCTTGGGGCTTGCTTCAGACCGTAGACTGCTTTTTCAAGCTTGTAGCAGTGGTCTGGTTATTCAACATTTTCAAAACCTGGAGGTTGCTGAAGATAAACCTCTTCTTTAAATTCCCCATTGAGAAATGCACTCTTAACATCCATTTGGTGTACCTTGACGTTCTTATGGGCTGCGTATGCTAGGAAGATCCGGATAGCTTCCATGCGTGCTACCGGAGCATACGTTTCATCGTAGTCTATGCCTTCAAGTTGACTATACCCCTTTGCAACTAGTCTTGCCTTGTTTCTGACTACCGCACCAGATTCATCCAACTTGTTTTTGAACACCCATCTAGTGCCAACAATAGAGTGACCACGTGGTTTCGGAACAAGCTGCCAAACTTTGTTTCTTTGAAATTCTTCTAGCTCTTCTTGCATTGCAGCTATCCAGTCAGGTTCAAGCAATGCTTCTTTGATCGTTCTGGGCTCTACCGAGGACATAAATGTTGTGTAGTGGCAGTGATCAGATAGGTCCTTGGAAGATCGAGTCTGGATACCTGTGGATGGGTTGCCAATGATTTGACCTGGTGGGTGGTCCTTCGTCCATACGTGCAGACGGGGCTACAGATGATCAACAGCTGTGGTAGAGGGAATATCTTGAATATCAAGAGAGTCTGCGGTTGGAGATGGCAGTTCCCCCTGGACTTGAGAACATCCTGCCGAGTCATCTTGGTTTGGAACAAGAATGGAGTTTTCTTGAACAGTTGGGAGAGGTTCCCCCTGGACTGCTGATGGGAGTTCCTCTGGAACCTGAGAAGGTTCCCCCTGGACTGCGGATAGGAGAGTGATAATCCTTGGATCGGTTCTCGTGTCAATGTTCTCTATGAGTTCATCATCCGAATCTGAAGATACGTTTGATGGTAATGATTCTCTTCGGATAGGAACTTGAGCAACATCAAGTACTGGAACCTCGACGGTTGTTGCTAGATCCGGAGTAGAGCTTTCCCCCTCAACCGGAGAGGTGGAAGTATTGAGAGAAGCGACTTCGGATAGAGATGGTCCAGAAACATCAGCGTGTTGTTGTTGAGCTGTGGGTGACACAAGAACTTCGGATAGTTTCGCCGTTTCAACATGATCGAAAAGATCGTCATAATTGACTTCAACTAGATTTAAAGGACCTGAAGAGGCAGGAATATCGCTTTCCATGATTTCGGTGGTTTCAGTGGATGGAGGGGCGTTGCGGATGTGAGAATCATCAAATTTCACATCAAAGCTTTCAATGATCAGCCTTGTTCGTCTGATGAGCACTCGATAAGCAACCTTGTTAGTGGAATAACCAAGGAAGATGCCTTCATCAGATTTCGGTGCAAATTTGTTAAGCTGCTCTCGGTTGTTAATCACGAAACATCTACACCCAAAGATATGAAAGAAGCGTACATTTGGCTTGCGGTTGTTAAGGCCCTCATATGGTGTTTTGTTGAGGCGTTTGCACACAATGCTTCGGTTTTGAACAAAGCATGCGGTTGCTACAGCTTCAACCCAGAAGTAGAGAGGAAGGTGTGCGAAGTTGAGCATGGATCTGGATGCTTCTACTAGTGTGCGGTTCCTTCTTTCTACTACTCCATTTTGTTGCGGTGTGTAGGGAGCTGAAAAGTTATGAGAGATGCCCTTGGACACCATGAAACTGTTGAGAAGATGATTAGTGAACTCGATTCCATTATCACTGCGGATACGTCTTACTGGAAGCTTGATCTGAAGTTCGATCTCTTTGATGAAGTTGATGAAAATCTGCGGTGTTTCTGATTTGAGTCTGATGAAGAAGACCCATGTGAAGCATGTAAAGTCATCTACTATAACCAATATGTACTTCTTGTGATGGAGACTGGCTACGGTTGATGGACCGCAGAGATCAATGTGCAATAGCTCCAGTGGTTCAGAAATTGAAGAATCCATTACCAGAGGGTGACTTGCTTTGGACTGTTTACCACATTCACAAGCCGGACAAAGAGTATCGTTGCTGAATTTTAGAATAGGGACACCTCTGACTAGTTCTCCTGTGACCAAGTTGTTGATGTACCTGAAGTTGAGATGAGCTAGCTTGCGGTGCCATAGCCAGCTGACTTCGGATACGGCTTTGGATAGGAAGCACAACTGCGGTATACCAATGATCAGAGAGACATCCAAAGGATACATGGTACCTTCGGATCGGGATTTGATCAGACACGTGTTCCTATCACTTGTCATTACGTAGCAAAATTGATCATCAAATTCAACTCGATGTCCTGCTTTACATAGTTCGCCAACACTGATGAGATTGTGTTTAAGGCTTTCTACATAAGCAACCTTCCGAATAGAAAAGTTCCCTGCAGTGAGAACACCGTAACCTCGGATGATTCCATTCGCATTGTTGCCGAATGTAACATTTCCACCATTGCATATTGGCCTGAAATCCCAAAGGTATTCTAACCTTCCGGTCATGTGCAAGGAGCATGCACTGTCAATTAACCATTCTTCTTCTTGTTCCTCCTTGCACAAAGCCTGAGAATTACACGGTTAGTTTAGGAATCCAAACTAGTTTGGAGCCTGGGGCAATTGGTGAATTTTTGAAAGATGCATGGACCGAGGTTGCAGGGACGGGTCTCTTGTCAACTTTTATTCCTAGTCCTGGGTGTTTGTGCAGATTTGGAGTGTTGTGAGTTTTTGAAAAAGTACTACGTTTCTGACTCTGACTAGATTTGACATAGGATGAATCTTTTTGGCAACTACACTGATATTTGCAAAAGGATTTTTTGTCATTGGATCTGACATTATGCTTGGTCAACGGTCCATAGGATGAATTGGACTTGTTACCGGTCCGCGGTTGAAAAGATATGACATGAGTGTTGTTTGGTTTCTGAAAAGTTTGTTTTGAACAAGGTTTAGCACGTGCAAATCTTTGAGTCCTTTTTGGTGGATTTGGTAGGATACCCTTCCATTTGTTGAAATTTTGACGTGACTTTAAAAGTGTTGGAGTGGGTAAAATACCTTTCCATTTAGGATCATTTGAGGAGTAGACCTGAAAACCATTGTTTCGAAAAGACTGAACACCCTTTTGGGTTGTGTCAGAAGAAGTAGGAATGACTTTCGAAGCTGGACTTTCCTTTTTGTTTGTTTTCTTGAAAGGAGAGTTTTTTGAAAAGTAGTGTGAGAAAACAAATTTTTCTGGACTCTTGGACTTTGGAAATCTGACATGTTTCTTGTTTTTCGAAAAAGTTTGTCTAGTTGTGCCTCGAGATCTAATTTCTTCTTTGAAGGCCTTTTTGGCCAAAGATTTTGGTGAACCGCAGTCATTGTTGTTCAACTGCGGTTTCTTGGAATTTTTAGAATGATTTTGAAAATGTGGGCTTGAGTCATCCGAACTTGAAGATTCTGGGGTTTGTGAGCATTGACCCACTTCAAAGTTCTCTATAGGTAATTCATGATGAATCACCTGAAGGGTCACGGTTCCTTTTACTGAGGACTGCGGTAGTGAAGATTTGACTACTGCAGAGTAAGTCTTAGTTGGGACTTCAGTGGGACATTTGTGGGACTTTTGACTATAGTGTGAGACACTGCGGTCTGAGGACAGAGATGGAAAGTCTTTCGAGACTTCGGGGCCCTCAATGACAATTTCTTCATCAACCATGGATGAGGTTTGAGAATTTGGGTAAATGGTGCCACAGATAGGAATTTGATCACATGTGTGACCCGAAACCTCAGGCACAATTTCATCAATGACACAATTATTGCTTAGACTATGTTGTCTACCGAAGTGAGTTTTGATGTCTTCGGGAAAAGTCTTGTCATTGACTGGGAAATGAAATTCTCGGTCTGGAGGGACATACAGTCTGTCTTTATTGAACCGGGGTGAGGAATACATTGTGGTAGGATATCCATTCGACCAACCCCAATTGTATGTATTGTCCACGGTTCCATTGTTTACCAAATTTTCAATAGCTTCACTTTCATTAAACAATTTTTCAATTAAGAGATTTAAGCGTACAATTTCACTCTGAGCTAAATCTCTCTAGTTCAAAGCTATCTCTAATTGGGTTTCACTCAACATTCTTGCATCTTTTTCTAACTCTAGGTCCTTCTCTAACATAGCCATTTTGAGTCTTTTGTTATCCAGTCGTCCTCTCACGTGGAACATCTCTTGGGACGCAATGATCTTCTCATCTAAGGCTTTGTTATAGTCTGTAAGGACGGCAACACAAGTGTCATTAAGATCATCTATGTAGGGCTGACAGTCATGCATGATATAGTTTAGAGTTTGGATCATAAGTTTTACCTGTTCGACGATCCTTAGAGTTCCATCCTTTGCCATGTAGCAGTAGTTCTTTTCCAGCTCTGTAGACCCATCATCATCCGCAGTTGCCACCATGCAGATTTTCCCTTTTCCTTTGACACTGCTGATGTCTTCATCTTCGTCTCCGGATGACCAAACTTGATGGTCTCTTTTGACATGGGCTACATATGCCCTTGCCTTTTCCTTATCTTCCAACACTTGAGCCATTCTAAGGTAGAATCCTCTGTCTTTTACTACATTGGCCTTACAATCTCTTGCAAAGTGATTCTCTTTGTTGCATTTGTGACAAATTACAACATCAGTCTTGTCTTCTGAGGGAGTACCGGAGTCAGTGGTTTGAGAAGACTGCGGTACCTCCTTTGGTTGATTAATTTGAGATTGCGGTGGTGGATGAGAACTTTTGGAATATCGAGAATGGTTATTCTGGGAACCAAAGTTACGGTTGAATGGAGGTTTGTTGAACTGTTGATTCTTGCGGAAGGAAGGAGGTGGTAGACGGTTGAACTGTTGACTAACCAGAGCAATAGCCTTCTGAAATTCTTCTTCATCATCATACTCTGAGTCAGCTTCATATGACTGCAGTGGAGTGTCATACGAGGGAGAGTAGAGTGACTGCGGTGGGGCTTGTGCTATGAGAGCAAGTGGTCCTCCGAAGTCAGCACAGTCTTTGAGTACGGTGGATTCTTGTGCTTGCAGCTCTCCATAGTGCTTGTAGAGTGACAAAGAGTCAATCTTTCTATCGCCCTGGACTATCATCTTAGCTGTAGTCCAATGTCTTCCCAAACCATTAAGAAACTAAAGATTTGTTTCATGGTTACTGCGGATGGTGCCCGCATTGGATAACTTGGTGACTATCACGTTGAACCTTTTGAAGGAGTCTTCCAAACTTTCGCCAATATGAGCTTTGAAGTTGTTGAACTCATTGAGTGCGGTAGTAAGTTTCTTGTCTTGTGCTTGTTCTGAGCCTTCGTACAAATTCTTGAGAACTTCCCAGATCTCTTTTGCTGATTTGCAATTTATGATAATATCGAAGTTGTCAGGAGCAACTCCACAAGAGATTTCATAAAAAGCAACAGCATCATTTTCCATTTTATCGAGATCATCCTTGGTGGGACGGTTCATGACTGGTTGACCTCCTCCTAGTCTGGTTGTAGCGCCGTCAGTCTGGACTAGTGTAAGGACTGGGACACGTGGTCCTTCTTCTACGGATCGCCAGACATCTCTACCAAGTCTCCTTAAGTATCTTTCCATTCTTTGTGACGAGTGATGATATTCATTTGCTACCAGTATTGGCGCTCGGTTAGAACCACCAACACTGTTGGAAACATTCAGAGATAACGATTGTGCCATTTTTGAAGTTTTTTTTAAGAAATGAGCTTCAGTGGTATAGAAGGCCCTTTGAAAATCAGAGTTCCGTTTTCAAAAAGCAACCACTATGGCTCTGATACCAATTGTTGAGAGAAAAACTTAGAGACACACTTGAACAAACGTTAGAACAAGTGTATTGCGGAATAGTTAATCTCGAAGGATCTAAAAGCTCAACAATAATATTAATAAGTTAGAATTAGATACTTAGAGAGTTAGTTGCGGAAAGTAAAGAAATAGAAATGACAACAATTGTTATATCAAGTATACACATAAGTTGATTCATAACAAGGAATGCATTCAAACCGAGTTAATAAGGAAGTTCAAACTTAGTTATATCAAGTATACACATCAGTTGTATTCTAGTAATATTTGAGAGTAAGAAGTGGTGCGTAGTAAGATAGAGAGATAGAAAGAATAACTTGAGAAGTGTATTCAGAATAGATAGATGTGTAAGTTATCCATCTTAGATACAAGAGAATGAGCTCTATTTATAGAGACTCAAGAAGTACACTAGATTACATCTCTAAGAGTAGCCATGCAAGGCATACTGGACAATAGAGAGTATCATAATAAAGACAAGTAAAGTAATCTAGTTAAGTGACTGCGGTAAGTAGACTCCGGATTCGGTTGCTGATGAAGGAGCTTGACTGCGGGTGCTGGATGGCTGCGGTAGCTGAAGAGGTTGCGGTAGCTGAAGTTCAAGAGGGTCACTTTTTATGATTCAACAGGTGCGGAATCCCAATCTAATGATTAATACAAAACAATTATAATCAATTAAAAACACAATCACGAATCTTCAATGCACCCTATTATTGAATAACAGTCGGGTACATAAAATCTCGATGTTTCTTGGTTCTCTATATCACTCTAATCTCGAAATCAGCTTCTTAGAATGACCAACCCTTTACACGGCTGAATCAATGCCATATAAATACCTAGACCTAAATACAAAGGCCCAACCCAAAACCCAACCGAAATCATTATTGAGCCCACCGAAATCACACGATGATTTCGGTCCAAACACCACCGAAATCATGGTGTTTTTGGTCCTAGAACGAAAACTCTAAAATCTACCAAAAGTAAAGTATAAACCATAAATAATGTCCTAAAATCTCTCGCTTGGTTTCTAGCTTTCTTTTCTTTTCAATCTTCTCTATGATCTTAACCTTCAGCTTTTATCTTCGATTTCTGTATGACTTCAAGATGAACACATGAATTTATAAATGAATGACTTCATCCTGAATAGATGAACTTCCTTTAAAATTTGAATTTGAACGCACATTGGGTATAGAGGCTTCTTGTATATGTTCTTGAAAATCAGCACCATTAGCTTTGCAATACTTCAGATATAATTACAGAGAGACCGATTCTTTTGGATCACTTCAGCTAGTTCATAAATAGTAGCAAATTGGTTGAGGAGGATTTAATGTAATTCATCATATAACTTCAAATATAGCTTCACCTTGCTTCTAGGGTTGAAAGTTTGTGTGATGAAAGATAATCTTCACTTCTTGTTCCTTCAAATGAATATTCTTTGTTGATCACAGATGCGTCTTGAAAAGTAACCATGACTAAAAAATCTCTGTGGATCACAGAGTCATAAAGACCCTTCTCCCCACAGTTGTTCAAGGACCCAGCCTTGGATCAAATGGAGACTACTCGCAGTATCTGTGTGAACACGGAGGAACGCATTGCGATTTGTTGAGTATCGGAGAACTAATCATGGCTATTTTTGATTTTAGCCCCTGCATATCCTCGATCAGAGATCTCAATACAGTTTTTCAAGTTAACAAGTTAACTTGGCCCTTGGCGAAAAGTTCAATGGTTTCTGAATCTCAGCTGAGTGTACCATTCTAGTGCAATTGAGAGTTAATTAGGAATAACTCACAAAACCATCATGTGACAAAAATATCCGAGGACATATTTCCACAGTTTAACATGACACGAGGTCAAGGCCCTTTGGCAGGACATTCAACGATAATCGTGCCTTGCGAGGTGCATTGCTCTAGTGCCAATAACCGTTAATTCCTTACCTACGAAGGTCATATCCGAGAATACATTTGAGTCTCCGCAGTTGTTCATGACAAAGAGAATGTCATGACCCTGGGCGGGATGTTCAGCGATATCTATTTACCGATTGGGTGAATCGCCCTGGTGCCATGGCAGTTCTTAGGTAAAGATAACTGACAAGACCAATTTTGACAATCTATACAGTTTCAAACTTTCAATTCCTTAAATATGACAGTTCTTAGAAAGAATCTGCCTAACTGACAGATTGAACAGTTTCATGCCTTCAGTTCATTGAATACGACATTTCTTAGAGAGAATCTGCCTAACGGACAATTTGTACGGTTTCATGTCTTCAATTCCTTGTGAAAGTAGTGTGAAGTGTAATTCCGTCAATTCCTTTCAAGATCTCTTCTTACACAGAAACTTCCGACGCAATCTCCTTGAGTCTTATTCCCTTTTTGAATTCGCGTTTTAAGACAAAATCAATTTTTGAGATAAAAATAAAAATAAGAATAAACTTAGCACACACAAAAATAACTAAGAATAAAAATAAAATTAAAATACGCTAAAAAACAATAAAATATTTTTGGATTTTTTTATTTTTCTGAAAAAGAAATAAAAACAGAATTAAACGTATTTTTGGAATTTTTTTAATTTTATGATTTTTGTTTGGTTTTAATTCTCCCCTAAATTTGTGCATAGAGGAGAAAAAAAATGAACAAATTTAAATCAAACAAAAATAAAATACAAAATGTACAAAAAAAATTATGTCAGTCCTCCAAACGAATCATTTTTAAGAAAACTGAGGAGTATTGAGAAAATTTAATCCTTAATTCAGCAATAGAAGTTGCATCCACAAAATTCATCACGCTGTTAAATACGTTCCCCTTTTGAGTGATCTTTTCTTTCTTCCTTGCCGCAGAGTATAAATAACCACCATTAATGTTTTGAATGTCGTGCAGTTGTGATATGTCACCTGTCATGTGCCTGGAATAGCCACTATCAACATACCGAAGTCTGATGATATTCCTCCATAGCTGCTCCGGCACAGAGTGCAGGATTAGTTGGTTTTGGGACCAGTCGATTTTGAAACTGGGTTTACCATTACTATCTACCCAAGATACTCTTTCGCATTACATATCCTTTTTATCAGATAAGTAACACAAAGAGGTTATAAGACTTTTGGACGATTTTGAAATGTGACCTTTGGGAACCCATTGGTAATTAGGTTTAAGCACTTTATTGTTTAACCTAATGGGTGCTTCAACAATTGATTTTGAAATGGAACTACATTTTGATTTAGATTTGAATCGCAAGTGTGAGCTAGAGGATGACCCTTGAGATGAATTCGACCTCACCGATTTCGGCTTGGTGAAACCATCTCTCGAATTAGGCTTCATGTCCGACATGCCCTTTTTGTCCTTGGGAGTCTGATTCTTGGCCTTTTTAGCATTCCAATCATCATTGCTTGAACGTGACCTCGAATGATTTCTTTTGGAAGATCTCCCCCTTGGCACGTTCTGCCAACCTTATTCATAGTAGGAAACATATGCACGATGTGGGCAATTTTTAGCAATGTGACCGGGAGTCCCACAGTTAAAACAAATTTGTCTTTTCAAATAAATAAGGTTGTGATTTGGTCCTTGTCCAAATGAAGTTTTTTTCAAAGAACTTCCATAAGCACAAGCACATGCACATTTATTAGACAGTTTAGCAAATTTTTGTGGCTTGAATTTTCCAACAGTGGGATTACTATCATCACAAGATTTTGAAGCATTTTCAGCAGCGCTAGAATTATTTTTGTTCTGCTCATGCCCATCTTGTACTGAGACCTTATCTGCACATGAGGTAGAAACATTAGTATCGTTCACACTATCATTATTTGCTGTCTCAACAACAGTAGGTTTGCCATACTGTAGGTGTGCTTCCCTTGCCTTTTCTTCCTCAGTCATAGGAGTAAAAGTGTAGTTATCATTAAATGGAGGAGGAACACTATCATAACCAATACCTACATTCTTTTTACCTTGCCTTCTAAGTTTCTTTTCAATCATTTTCTCAACTGTCTTACTTGACACATCAAATTTTGTTAAAATTAAAATCTGCATTTTCAAACTTAATTTAAATGTGTCAAGTTCGGTAGTTAGACTGAGAATCTTTTCTTGAGCATAATCGTAGTGTTCATATTTAGTGTTGTATTCTTCCTTGATTCTTTTTAGATCTTTGGTTTGGGCCTCTAATTTTTCTTTTATGGGTTTTGGACCTTTCTGAGAGTATATCCTTCATATTTAAAGTCCTCAATTTCCCTAATTAATAAATCATGTTGATCGCGATAATGTTTAATTGTATCACTACAGGCTAGAGTAGAGAAAGTTTCACTAACCTCTTTTGTGCTTTTGTAAGAACTCATAATTTACCAAAAGGAATTTGATTGTGTAATTTGATTTTGACCAAAAACCAAGAAAGTCAAACAGTTTGACCGAAAAGAGTTTACCAAGAACTAGGCTTCTTGACCGAGAACGAAGCTTCTTGACCTAGAACTCCGAAGTTGAGTCTGAGGAGATGACCTAACCGAAATCTATCAGCAGTCCACCGATAACCTTTTAAACCTAACTGAGAACCTAAGCTTGCCGCCGAGAACTCCTAGATTTTGACCGAAGACGCCTAAAAATTCCAAAAACACGAAATTGGTAATTAATTAAGACCAACTTCGATCAAAATCTCTAATTTAGTGAAGAATACGGAGAACTGCGGTAATAATTTTGTCAAAAAGAACTCAAAAACACCAAGAAAAAACTCCAAGAAAAGTTTAATATCTTGCCAATTCGATTGATACCAATCCTTGCTCTGATACCAATTGTAAAACCCGATCTAACGTATCAATCGAATGCACTAGAAGTGGTGCGGAATCCCAATCTAATGATTAATGCAAAACAGTTATAATCAATTAAGAACAAATCACGAATGTTCAATGCACACTATTATTGAATAACAATCGGGTACATAAGATCTCTATGTTTCTCGGTTCTCTCTATCACTCTAATCTCTAAATCAGCTTCTTAGAATGACCAACCCTTTACACGGCTGAAACAATGCCATATAAATACCTAGACCTAAATACAAAGGCCCAACCCAAAACCCAACCGAAATCATTACTGAGCCCACCGAAATCACACGATGATTTTGGTCCAAACACTACCGAAATCATGGTATTTTCGGTCCTAGACCGAGAACTCTAAAAGCTATCAAAAGTATAGTATAAACCATAAATTATGTCCTAACAAAATTATCAGACGACCTCTCAATTTGGGGATATTTTTCATTTAGAATCATTTGAAGGAACTTGGGGTACATTAAAAATAGGTCCTTTTTCTTTCCAGGAAGGTTGCTCTTCATCTCTTCAAAAACAAACTTTAAGAAGTCATAATCCCAGTTCATAGCCAGAGCAACATTGGCTGAGGTCACAGTATGACTAATTTCATCAGAGCCTCCCTTTCTTCTAGAAATGCAAATCACAAAGGAGTGTGCCAGGAACCTCCAGTAAGGTGACAGTAACTTCTTAATAGTGGGATGATAGGTTCCTTCATAACACATCTTTTCCAGAACTTCCTTGACTTGATCAACATAATACTCAATTGGTGTCACACCCCCAAACCAAGGATGGCGGAAATGTCCGGGGGTGGAGGACTTCATGTATAGTATCATAACAACAATTGTAATAGTAATTCAAGCAAACACAACTAACATATATATAATTGAAAAAGTTACATCATTGTATGAATTACATGTTTACGAATCAATTACAATATGTTGACAAAATATGAAATAGTAGACGCTTTAGCGTCCCATCCTCAAAAGCACTTGGTTACCTATTTAATGATTTCCTGAGAATACAAGTTGTTTGAAAAAGTGTCAACACAAAGGTTGGTGAGTTCATAAGCTTTTGTTTGGTATTATTAAAAGTCTTTCGTTTGTAAAAGTAGTATTTGTTTTAGAAAAATCCAATATTTTCCTTAAAATGTATATGTAGTCTTAAATCCAAAGACCGAAATGTATAAGTAACTTTTCTTACTTATAATAAATAATGTAAGTTTAAATCGACATAAACTCGTTTAATTTTAATGAAGTTCCCGTAAATTCCAATATTCATTAATACTTTATGTGAGTTTATTAAAGCCTTTTCTTGTAAAAGTAGTGTTCGTTCCAGAAAATCCAATATTTTCCTTAATGTGTAAATGTAGTCTTAAAACCCAAAGACCGAAATGTACAAGTAGTGTTCGTTCCTTATAGTAAAACAATGCAAGTTTAAATCGACATAAACTCGTTTCATTTTAGTGAAATCCCCGTAAATTCTATGTTTGTTAATACCACATGTGAGTTATTATAACCATACTATGACCTAGTTGGCCTGAAACGACGTTCTTCAGGCGTCGGAAATGTTATGACATTTGTCACCCCAGACCTGTCGGTCTAGCTGTTGCATGCAGCTAAGGTGTGGGTTTGTCAGACCCAATATAGATCTATACACAAGTATCACGCTCTCCCTCGAGGAGACTCTGGTTATAATACATGACTTATTTGTAAATTGAATCGAATGTCTCACAGAAGTCATTAACGAATTTACGTGTAGTGTAATGAAAACTTGGTACCGTATGGCCGTACCTTGCTTAATGAAAATATCCTTTGTATAAATGTACCCTTTTTAAATGTATGTGTTATGTAATGTTTCATAAAGTCATTAACGAAATTACGTGTTATGAAAACTTGGTACCGTATGGCCGTACCTTGCTTAATGAAAATATCCTTTGTATAAATGTACCCTTTTTAAATGTATGTATTATGTAATGTATCATAAACTATACCTATTATAGTTTATCAACCAAGGGTAGTACGTAGTAATGTATGCAAACTATATTCAAAATAGTTTATTAAATGTTTGAATGTATCGGTTGTACTTTGATTATAATCACTTGTTATTCTTTATATTTTATATGTCCAAATCCATTTGTAAACTGATGTGTGTCTAAATATTAAGATAAAATGTCATATATTGCAATAACATATAATCACATAAAGATATACACCTTGCTCAACATGTTACAAGGTGAAATGAAATTGACAGCAACTTTTTGTTGTATACAGGTTCTGTTACTGTTCTTAGAAAATTTATAGAAAAATCATCAAAGCTCTAAATCCAAATCCGCAAATTCTGAGAGTTTGGAATATGAGTCTAGTTTGTTCGTAAATTTTATCATGATTTTTAGTGATCTCTAACAGAGGTGAAAATGTTATATATCACAGACTGGTCCGGGTTTGCCTCTGAAATGATAGGCAGTTTTGTAAAAATCACCATAAATTATAGAAAAATCATATGGGGATGTGCAAGTATCCATTTTAAAGCTAAGAGTTTGAACTACTTGCACCTGGAACAGTTTTGAAAACTAAAATATTTAAGTTGACGAAAACAGTCCGTGATCGAAGTTCATCTTTTCTGATGTAATCTGTTAGAAAAAGTTTAATTGTGTTCTTGATGATTTTAGTTGTATTCCCACCTTAAAACTTAAGAAAAACATGTAAATGTAGGGGTATGAACTCACCTTATGTGATTTCAGTAGATGAAAGTGAGATAGAGGAAGTGTTCAACCCAAGAACACGAAGAAGATGTCTTGATGATTCGAGAATCTAACACCGAATAAGATGGAATTTGTATAAGATATCAATGATTTGAGTAGAATGGAGTTTAATAATTATGTGAATGATGAAGATACTTACTAATTGAAGAAAGAAATCTCTGGAGAAAGCCTTGAAGTTCTTGAAGTTGAGAGAAAAGATGAGAGAATTTTGGAGAGTGTTCTTGGTTGCTAAGTGTAGAATGAAAGGGCTTTTAAGGAGAATGAGGAGAGAGGACCAATCCTCCAGCTCTTAGAACGTGGGAAGAGCTGGAGATAGGGTGTAAAGGTCCACTAAGGTGACAAGGAGTAGTGGGAAAGAGTGGCTGATCATAGAGTGAGGTGGTGGTGGCTTGCTTTTGTCATAAAATAAGGAAAAGCAAATATTCCCTCAATAATTTGTCCAACCACCAATTCTTTTAATACATTTTTATAAAAACCCTGGAGATTTATATATTTTGGGGCCTTAGTTTAAAATAAAGTTTTGGGTGAAAATCCCACGTTAAAATAATGAAAAACGGAGTTAAAACGAAGTCGTAGTCGAAAAACCGGTAAAAAGGGGCCGTCTGCGAGACCTCTCGCATGGGCTGTCTGAGAGGCTTCTCATGCGAGGCTTCTGTCCTGAGAGGCTTCTAATGAGAGGCTTCGGTCCTGAGAAGCTTCTCATGAGAGGCTTCGGTCCTGAGAGGCTTCTCATGAGAGGCTTCGGTCCTGAGAGGCTTCTCATGAGAGGCTTCGGTCCTGAGAGGCTTCGGTCCTGAGAGGCTTCTCATGAGAGTTTTCACTTCTAATAGGAGGGTTTTGGTTCCTTAAGGTTATTTTACCCGTTTTTACCCCGTTTCAAGTGGTTTTTGACCCGGTTCAGGGTCGGGATGGCCCGAAAGATTACAAAAAGTTAAAGTAACTTTTGAGAGAGATTTGGGAGAGATTTGGGAGAGATTTCAAATAGAAAGAGATAGACCGAAAACGATTTAGAGAGGTTTCGTTTGTGATTAATTTGAGTGTCCGGCTTCACAACGCAAGGTTCGTAAACCCCGTTAAACCGTGTTTTAGTGTCGTACACACTCCCGATGAGTGTGCAATAATTTTTTTATCGTTTTGGTTCAATGTTTACTGCATTTGAGACTTAGGAAATTCAACACACGAGCTTTCCAAATAATGTTTCTCTCATTAAAATATTGCATTGTACAGTAATTACATAGTGTAAACCCTAATATACAAGGGTTAATTGAGTCGATTGGTTTTGACTTGTTGACTTTGTTTGACTTTGACTTGACTCAATTTTGACGGTTGTCACATCATCCCCCCGTTAGAAGGAATTTCGTCCCGAAATTTGCATTTGACCGGGATATCAAGAGTTTGGGAAAAGATGTGGGTATTTTTGTTTCATTTGATCTTCGCGTTCCCAGGTGAACTCAGACCCTCGTTTAGCGTTCCAACGGACCTTCACGTTGGGAATACGACTTTGTTTCGTTCGTTTGATTTCCCGATCCATGATTTTGACTGGTTCCTCCACGAAGTGGAGATTTTTGTTAACTTCGATTTCGTCGAGTGGTATTACGAGTGTCTCACCAGACAAACACTTCTTTAGGTTCGACACGTGAAATGTGGGATGTACTTTGTCGAGTTCCTGAGGTAATCGAAGTTTGTATGCTACTGGCCCAATCCTAGCAAGGATTTCGAATGGCCCGATGTACCTTGGATTAAGTTTCCCGCGTTTGCCGAATCATATCATTCCTTTCCAAGGGGAAACGTTTAGTAGTACACGATCACCCACCTGGAATTCCAAGGGTTTGCGTTGTTTGTCTGCGTAACTCTTTTGCCGATCTCGAGACTCTTTTCCCTTATGATTTCAGGGCCAGTGAGGGTGCTATTAGAGACTTGTCCTCTAGCTAGCTGTGTATCCCCCACCTCAGCCCAACACAGGGGTGATCTGTATTTGCGACCGTAAAGAGCTTCGAATGGAGCGACTTTGATGCTAGTATGATAGTTGTTATTGTAGGAGAATTTGATAAGCGGTAGATGGGTATCCCATGCTTTACCGAAGTCTATCACACAAGCTCTTAACATGTCTTCCAACGTTTGAATGGTTCGTTCGCTCTGTCCGTCGGTTTGTGGGTGGTAGGCCGTACTCATTTCAAGCCTAGTTGCCAATGATTTTTGTAGAGACTGCCAAAACCGTGAGGTAAATCTACTATCTCTATCGGAGATAATGGATATCGGCACACCATGGAGTCGTACAATCTCTTTGATGTACGTTCTAGTCAGCTTCTCCATCTTGTCGGTTTCTTTTATCGGTAGGAAGTGTGCTGATTTGGTCAATCTGTCTACGATTACCCATATGGTGTCAAGCCCGCCCGATGTCTTAGGCAGCTTGGTTATGAAGTCCATGGTTATTCGTTCCCACTTCCACTCAGGTATATCCGGCTGTTGTAATAGCCCGGATGGTTTCTGGTATTCGATTTTGACCTTGGCGCAAGTCAGACACTTGCTCACATAGGTAGCAATCTCAGCTTTCATGTTCGGCCACCAGTATAATTTCTTGAGGTCCAGATACATCTTATCTGACCCGGGATGGATGGAATATCGAGTCTTGTGTGCTTCATTCATGACAACGTCTCGCAGTCCACCGAACTTCGGTGTCCAAATCCGGTTCATGATATAACGTGCTCCATCATCCTTGACTTCTAAGTTTTTATCCATTCCCCTTAATGTCTCTCCTGCCACCTTTTCTGGTTTCAAAGCTTCCAGTTGAGCTTCCTTGATTTGTATGGTCAGGTGGGAATGGATTGTCATTGTTAAGGATTTTACTCGACGGCCCGAGTACTCCTTCCTGCTTAGAGCATCGGCCACTACATTGGCCTTGCCCGGATGATAACGAATTTCGCACTCGTAGTCATTCAGGAACTCTACCCATCTCCTCTATCGCATGTTGAGCTCTTTCTGATTGAGGATATGCTGAAGACTTTTGTGATAAGTGAAGATAGTGCATTTCGTGCCGTAGAGGTAGTGTCTCCAGATCTTTAAAGCGAATACTACTGCTCCTAATTCCAGGTCGTGCGTAGTATAATTAACCTCGTGCGTCTTAAGCTGTCTTGATGCATACGCGATAACCTTCCCTCTCTGCATGAGTACACATCCGAGGCCTTGATTCGAAGCATCACAGTACACTACGAAGTCTTCGGTTCCCTCTGGGAGAGACAAGATCGGTGCTCTGCATAGGGCTTGTTTTAACATTTGGAAAGCAGCTTCTTGTTTCCAAGTATATGACCGTTTGTAAAAGTTTCACACATACTAATTTAGTCGGGACATAATTAATATATTTATGTTTTAAAAAGATCTTTATCGGTTACTTGATTAGTTGCAAAGTGCATACCAGTCATATGTGATTAAGATATAATAGTCCTTCGAATAGATGACCCTAACTCCAAGACCACAACCAAACAAGGACAGGAAGTGAAACAAAGATACATAAATTCTAAGTCTATAGCATCTTAGTTACATATGACCTTAGCGCATCCACTTAGCAGCTATTGATCTATAAATAAAGACCTATTTAATTCTCAGATAATTTATTATAGTAACACAAAATACTCCTATAGTATTTGTAAATGGTTAGTTTTGAGTTCTTAAAGTATCCTTTGTAGTGTGTTATTAGGTTTGTTAGATTTGTTGCCTATCCTGACCATCCCCCGGTATATGCAAGTCAATTCCCGGACAGATATAGTTGATCAGGCTATATCCTTCCCAGACTTAATCCACATATACTAAGGTATACTCAAAATGTTCAACTCTTCTTCTTTTGCTTTATGTTTTCGCTAGTTATGATACCATGCGAGCATGTAATGTATGTATGTATACTTTAATCAAGAAAATCATTTATTTTCTAAAAGTATATTTATTTGAAAAATGCACAAATCAGAGACTATTAGTCCCAATTGTGTTTATAGTTTGTATATCTTATGTGGTTTGATATACTTAATTCACTATAAACTGTGCTCTGATACCAATCTGTCACACCCCCAAACCAAGGATGGCGGAAATGTCCGGGGGTGGAGGACTTCATGTATAGTATCATAACAACAATTGTAATAGTAATTCAAGCAAACACAACTAACATATATATAATTGAAAAAGTTACATCATTGTATGAATTACATGTTTACGAATCAATTACAATATGTTGACAAAATATGAAATAGTAGACGCTTTAGCGTCCCATCCTCAAAAGCACTTGGTTACCTATTTAATGATTTCCTGAGAATACAAGTTGTTTGAAAAAGTGTCAACACAAAGGTTGGTGAGTTCATAAGCTTTTGTTTGGTATTATTAAAAGTCTTTCGTTTGTAAAAGTAGTATTTGTTTTAGAAAAATCCAATATTTTCCTTAAAATGTATATGTAGTCTTAAATCCAAAGACCGAAATGTATAAGTAACTTTTCTTACTTATAATAAATAATGTAAGTTTAAATCGACATAAACTCGTTTAATTTTAATGAAGTTCCCGTAAATTCCAATATTCATTAATACTTTATGTGAGTTTATTAAAGCCTTTTCTTGTAAAAGTAGTGTTCGTTCCAGAAAATCCAATATTTTCCTTAATGTGTAAATGTAGTCTTAAAACCCAAAGACCGAAATGTACAAGTAGTGTTTGTTCCTTATAGTAAAACAATGCAAGTTTAAATCGACATAAACTCGTTTCATTTTAGTGAAATCCCCGTAAATTCTATGTTTGTTAATACCACATGTGAGTTATTATAACCATGCTATGACCTAGTTGGCCTGAAACGACGTTCTTCAGGCGTCGGAAATGTTATGACATTTGTCACCCCAGACCTGTCGGTCTAGCTGTTGCATGCAGCTAAGGTGTGGGTTTGTCAGACCCAATATAGATCTATACACAAGTATCACGCTCTCCCTCGAGGAGACTCTGGTTATAATACATGACTTATTTGTAAATTGAATCGAATGTCTCACAGAAGTCATTAACGAATTTACGTGTAGTGTAATGAAAACTTGGTACCGTATGGCCGTACCTTGCTTAATGAAAATATCATTTGTATAAATGTACCCTTTTTAAATGTATGTGTTATGTAATGTTTCATAAAGTCATTAACGGAATTATGTGTTATGAAAACTTGGTACCGTATGGCCGTACCTTGCTTAATGAAAATATCCTTTGTATAAATGTACCCTTTTTAAATGTATGTATTATGTAATGTATCATAAAGTATACCTATTATAGTTTATCAACCAAGGGTAGTACGTAGTAATGTATGCAAACTATATTCAAAATAGTTTATTAAATGTTTGAATGTATCGGTTGTACTTTGATTATAATCACTTGTTATTCTTTATATTTTATATGTCCAAATCCATTTGTAAACTGATGTGTGTCTAAATATTAAGATAAAATGTCATATATTGCAATAACATATAATCACATAAAGATATACACCTTGCTCAACATGTTACAAGGTGAAATGAAATTGACAGCAACTTTTTGTTGTATACAGTTTCTGTTACTATTCTTAGAAAATTTATAGAAAAATCATCAAAGCTCTAAATCCAAATCCGCAAATTCTGAGAGTTTGGAATATGAGTCTAGTTTGTTCGTAAATTTTATCATGATTTTTAGTGATCTCTAACAGAGGTGAAAATGTTCATAATCAAAGACTGGTCCGGGTTTGCCTCTGAAATGATAGGCAGTTTTGTAAAAATCACCATAAATTGTAGAGACATCATATGGAGATGTGCAAGTAGCCATTTTAAAGCTAAGAGTTTGAACTACTTGCACCTGGAACAGTTTTGAAAACTAAAATATTTAAGTTGACCAAAACAGTCCGTGATCGAAGTTCATCTTTTCTGATGTAATCTGTTAGAAAACGTTTAATTGTGTTCTTGATGATTTTACTTGTATTCCCACCTTAAAACTTAAGAAAAACATGTAAATGTAGGGGTATGAACTCACCTTATGTGATTTCAGTAGATGAAAGTGAGATAGAGGAAGTGTTCAACCCAAGAACACTAAGAAGATGTCTTGATGATTCGAGAATCTAACACCGAATAAGATGGAATTTGTGTAAGATATCAATGATTTGAGTAGAATGGAGTTTAATAATTATGTGAATGATGAAGATACTTACTAATTGAAGAAAGAAATCCCTGGAGAAAGCCTTGAAGTTCTTGAAGTTGAGAGAAAAGATGAGAGAATTTTGGAGAGTGTTCTTGGTTGCTAAGTGTAGAATGAAAGGGCTTTTAAGGAGAATGAGGAGAGAGGACCAATCTTCCAGCTCTTAGAACGTGGGAAGAGCTGGAGATAGGGTGTAAAGGTCCACTAAGGTGACAAGGAGTAGTGGGAAAGAGTGGCTGATCATAGAGTGAGGTGGTGGTGGCTTGCTTTTGTCATAAAATAAGGAAAAGCAAATATTCCCTCAATAATTTGTCCAACCACCAATTCTTTTAATACATTTTTATAAAAACCCTGGAGATTTATATATTTTGGGGCCTTAGTTTAAAATAAAGTTTTGGGTGAAAATCCCACGTTAAAATAATGAAAAACGGAGTTAAAACGAAGTCGTAGTCGAAAAACCGGTAAAAAGGGGCCGTCTGCGAGACCTCTCGCATGGGCTGTCTGAGAGGCTTCTCATGCGAGGCTTCTTTCCTGAGAGGCTTCTAATGAGAGGCTTCGGTCCTGAGAAGCTTCTCATGAGAGGCTTCGGTCCTGAGAGGCTTCTCATGAGAGGCTTCGGTCCTGAGAGGCTTCTCATGAGAGTTTTCGCTTCTAATAGGAGGGTTTTGGTTCCTTAAGGTTATTTTACCCGTTTTTACGCCGTTTCAAGTGGTTTTTGACCCGGTTAAGGGTCGGGACGGCCCGAAAGATTACAAAAAGTTAAAGTAACTTTTGAGAGAGATTTGGGAGAGATTTCAAATAGAAAGAGATAGAGTGAAAACGATTTAGTGAGGTTTCGTTTGTGATTAATTTGAGTGTCCGGCTTCACAACGCAAGGTTCGTAAACCCCGTTAAACCGTGTTTTAGTGTCGTACACACTCCCGATGAGTGTGCAATAATTTTTTTATCGTTTTGGTTCAATGTTTACTGCATTTGAGACTTAGGAAATTCAACACACGAACTTTCCAAATAATGTTTCTCTCATTAAAATATTGCATTGTACAGTAATTACATAGTGTAAACCCTAATATACAAGGGTTAATTGAGTCGATTGGTTTTGACTTGTTGACTTTGTTTGACTTTGACTTGACTCAATTTTGACGGTTGTCACAATTGGGAATGCAGAAGCATCACCAAATTCAAGTACCACTCGGATAACTTGTTTAGAAATAATCACTTGTGTTCCTTTCGCCATCGATTCCACTGCACCAGCTCCATCATCTCCTAGCTTGTTGATTGAATCATTTTTCCAGAACTCAGTGATCAAATCTTTGTGAATGACTGGATTGGCACGAAGGGCTAGAGATATCCTGCAGTTGTTCAAACTTACCATCATGGATTTGAATTCTTGATGAGCAGCAGGTGGATCCATGAGATATCCAACAATGTTGTGAGAGTCCACGAATTTTAGTTGCTCTGCCATTTATCGTAAGTAATCCCCATTTGTGATCTTTCCTTTTCCTTTTCCCGCAAAGGACACATGCTCTCCATTACAATTCTGAATGTCATGCAGATGAGAGATGTCTCCTATCATGTGCTTGGAACAACCACTATCAACATACCGCAGTCTGATGATATTCCTCCATAGCTGCTCCGGCACAGAGTGTGGGATTAATTGGTTTTGGGAACCCATTCCATTTTGAAACTGGGTCGACCTTTTCCATCTACGTATGATATGCGTTCCCAAGTCATATACTGTTTATCAAACACTAGAAATAAAAGAGATGTTAGAATTTTTAGGTGATTTGGGAGTGGGAAGTTTTGGTACCCATCTGTAGTCAGGTTTAACCATTTTCTTGTTTAGTCGGATGGATGCTTCAACACTTGTTTTGGAGCTTGAGACCGATCTCCGAGATGACTTCGACCTTATCGATCTTGGTTTGACTAACCTATATCTCAAATCAGATCTCTTGTCAGACATGACCTTTTTGTTCTTGAGTGCCTGATGTTTGGTCTTTTTGGCATTCCAATCACCATTGCTTGAACGTGACCTCGAAGGATTTCTTTTGGAAGATCTCCCTCTTGGCACGTTCTTCCTACCCTGTTCATAGTATGGAACATCTGAACGATGTGGGCAATTTCTAGCAATGTGACCAGGAATTCCACAGTTAAAGCATGTTTGTCTTTTAAAAGGAATACAATCAGAACTTGGTCCCTGTCCAACTGAATTTCCACAAGTACAAGCACGTTTAACAAATTGTTTCACAACTTTATGTGGCTTAAAATTGTTAGCAGCCCTTTTAAATTCTTTGTTTTTCTCGCACCCGTATTGCACTGTTACTTTCTCTGCACATGAAGTAGAAGCATTAGTATCATTCACCTCAGTATGCTCAGTTTTGCTGGATTGTTCAGTCTTAACTGAAACAGTTTCAGTAGACTGACCATGTTGAACATATTTTTCTGTCTCTATGGTTTCAGAAGCTGGAGTATAGTTATCATTGAAGGGAGGTGGTACACTGTGATACACTAGACCCTCACCTTGTTTGTCTTTCCACTTTAATTTTTTTCTATCATTGACTCTACTATCTCACTTGACGCATCGAATTTCTTAAAATTAAAGTCAGCATCCTTAAATTTAGCCTTTAATGCATCAAGTTCAGCAGTTAAGTTTGCAATTTTCTCCTTGGCAAAACGATAGTGAACACATTTGGTGCTATATTCTTCTTTAATCCTGTTTAAATCTTTAGTTTGTGCTTCTAGTTTTTCTTTAAGCGGTTGATTGACTTTCTTAATTTCATATATTTCATTTTTAAGGTCAAAAACCTCTCTAACTAATAATTCATTTTGTTCACGCTATTTATTTATTCTACCTTCACAGGATTGAGAGCATGAGGCTTCAATAACCTCCTTGGTACTGTTGTAAGAATTCATTATTTACCAACAAAAATAAATCTGATAGTGCAACTTGATTTTGACCGAAAACCAAGAAAGTCAACCAGTTTGACCGAAAACCTTGAAATTCAATTGTTTTGCCGAAAACCTTGAAAGTCAATTGTTTGACCGAACACAGTTGGCCGATAACTATATGTCTTGGCCGAGAAGTCTTCCTTTTTACCGATAACGTTTACCAGCCACCGAGAACGCTGAAACCTAGCCGAAATCGAGGTTTTGATCGTGTTTCCTTATCTAATGAATTCCAAATTTGGTAATTTAGCAAAAACGATCTCTAATGCAATATCCTCCAAAATTAGTGAAAAATACTAAAAAAAGATGAACTCGAAGAACAGCACCACGATGAGCAGCAAAATTCTTTTTCCCAACACAACCCAAAACCACCACAAGTAAATAATTGTTTCGAAAGCAATTGATACCAAACCAGCCTTAAGTCTGTTTTAAGGATCTGATACCACTTGTAAGTCCCTGAACTCGGATCTATCAAAGTATCAATGCAATAATTTGATTTAATGCAGAATCTTAATCAAACAATAACACGAAACAATCAATAAGATATATCAAGAACACGTTTCAAATGAATGCACCCAATTTTATTGAATAATTGTCAAGGACATTCAATCACTCTTTAGCCGTGAATCACTCGTGTTCACAAAAACGCATTAACCTAGAAAGGCTATACACAGACCATATATATACTAACCGATAACCTAAAGCTCATATGAAATAAGCCCACCAAGAACACACTAAGCCCACCGAAATCACATGGAGATTTCAGTCCAAAACCGAGAACCATATAAGACATTCAAAGCAAAGCATGAACCACTAAATATAGCCCAACATACACATCATATCCGCCATCATCATCTTGTTTTACTTGAGAAATATAGGCAGAGAGAGAGACACACAGAGAGAGAGAGAGAGAGAGAGAGAGAGAGAAATGGGGTAGGGAAGAAAAGAACAAGGAGAATGTATATCGTCAACCGAGCAAGGAGACTGTATATCGTCAACCAATCAATAAGGTTATTTTGGGGACAGTTATGGTTATGAGCAGAGTTGTGAATGAGACTATGAAGATAAATGTATTCCTGTAGAAGATACTCTCATAGTTCTTGGTATGAAACACCGTCGATTCTCTTGATGAAGAAGATCATGTTACACTTTAAAGTTGAAATCGATTCTCTGAATTATCGAAAAAGATCAAGTTCAATTTTTCCAAGAATGTAGAACTCATTTGCTCTTGTGCATACGTACGGGAGAAAACATCCCCTTTGAGTTTTTGATAATTTCTTTTGGATTTCATTATATGGTATTATATGTAAAGCATTGATTGCTACGTGAACCATCCGTGCATTCATGAAATTACATTTTTGAAAACTGTTGGTTTTTAAATGGAAAAAGGATTTATTTTGAGAAATTTATTTTTACATCCTATTTGTGCATACATACTAAGATGGGTGACATGCATGGTCAAGTCCTTTGGATCCATTGCATGTTGAGTGATTTTGTGTAGCTTTCTAGATAATCATCACACACATAAGTAGAGGTAAGTTAAACCTTGTGTGGGACTAGGGATTTTGGGTGACAACAAAACAAGTTAAGCACTTCAGACAAATATCAAAAACATGCTCCGGTGAACTCACAAAACTTCTGAAAAAACATAAATAAAAGGAACACGATATTTAACGTGGTTTTGTCAAGATAACCTACGTCCACGGGCGAACGAGAGAGAGAGAGAGAGAGAGAGAGAGAGAGAGATGATTTTATTAACTTTCTAGAACTATTACAAGTACTCAAAATTATATCTCACTTTGACCTCTCACATAAATATAGCAATTTACAATGATGGGGGTATGAGCCTATTTAGATTTGAGCGATCAAAATTAAAACCCTAATAGGCCAGGCCCATTGGCCCAGAGGCCCATGAATGGTGACAACCAATCATATTCAGCCATGCAGCATCTTTTGGAACATCCTTCCATCTTGAGCATCATAGAGGACTTCATAGCATACTTGGCTCATCAAGGACCAAGATGGTCCATCTTGCGTCATCATGGCGCAACAGGAATATGGATGGAGCAAGTGGCTTCAAGTGTGGTACAAGAACATCAAGACTGGAGCAACAACACCACCATGGTGCAACAGGAACACGCATAGTGCAAGAGCATACCTCATGGCGCAAGAGGGATCCTCATGGCGCAAGAGGAACCCATCATGACGTAAAAAGGAGCATTATGGCGCAAGAAGGAATGCCATGGCGCAAGAGCATCCTTCTTGAACCATCCCTTTAACATATGGCGCAACAAGATCCCATTGTTTCTCCATATCATTCTCAAGTGTTCCAAACCCCCTTCTGCATGATCCATTCCTTTGGCACTTGATACTTTCCTTTGTCAGACGATCCATTCCTTTCTCAGATGATCCATTCCTTTGTCACATGCTCCATGAACCCCAAGTGCTCCATTGTGATCTAAGTGCACCATGTTGGACAAGACTTCATACTGATGGGTTTTGAGCATTCTAACACTCCTATGGTGTACATGCAACCCTAGAAACCTTGGATCTATGTTTTCTCTATAATACATGCGAACTTTGATTTTTCCAAGGTTTCATCCTAACTAGCATACAATTGGGGCATATTTAAGATAAAACTAGTAGAATGACATACCTTTCTTGTAGCTTGAATTCCTTAAGACCTTCTGAGCCTAGCACTCCAAATGTGATGCCTCAAATTCTTCACACAACACCACAGCTCTTGGAATAACTTGAGAGTAGAACACTTGTGCACAAAATTCGGCTAGCCCTCACTCTTATGTCTTAGTGCCGATTTTGCTTGCCATGGGGCTCTTTATATAGTGTGCCACATGTAGGGTTACACCATGTAAACCCTAATGTGCATGACTTTTCATTTCCTCCATGATCCATGGGTTTTAACCTCCATGAAGCATCCATGGAGCACTCTATGGGTTTTAGCCCAATCTAATGACTCATGGATCATAAGCCCACTATATAAGAATGGATGATTTACCAAATCAATCCCAATATATTTAATTAGTCTCTTTTGATAACAAAATTAATTCCAAATTAATTCTTAATCAATACTAATTAAATAATATGATTTCATATTAATATATTAGAGCGTATAATATATTAACAAATCATAATTGTCCTTTTTCTCATTTTGTCTATCCAATTGTTATGATGCCATGCAACCCAAATGGACCATGCTAAAACGGGTCAAGTACATACCAAATATAGTTATGGACTTACACACCTTATCCAACAATCTCCCACTTGAATAAATCTAATAACTATAGCTGCAAGTACGACTTCAGAATCCGACCAGCAATCGTAGCTCTTTCAAAGTATCACGGAACTAAGATGATGCGCCATTTAAGATAAGTGATCATATAATCCTCTGTTCAAGATATCAGCCGGACAAATACATGGAACAACGTCGTACTTATTGTCCAACAGTTTGTTTCCCGATTTCCGATTTGTTTGACATAGAACTTAATTGAACACATCAATTCAGTTCTGACCGGGCCCGACACATAGTTCAAAACAAAATCATAGAGGGGCCCAAGATATCGCTTTTAATCCTCCAAGGACTAAAAGGAACAGACAAACTTTGACTCATATGCTTGTACTAACTAATCATCAAATTATACACAACAACATGTTTTATAACATCAAGTTACTGATGCATTTTCGTACTATCAATGTACAACCAACTCATAGTCAACAACTCATATCTCTTGGATTGAAGACTTATATGATATTACCATCTCACGATCACTCGAGATAAATTCCATGAAGTGATACAAGTGAGTGTGGGTTGAATCCAATACTCAGAACTTATGAGCATTCATGAATGTTGCAGCAAAAATTGCTATGTCTAAGGTGTTGTTTGTTTTTTCGAAGCGAAAATCAATGAAGTCTGCGAACCACCTCTGCAATCCTCTGTAGCAGAAGAGGTGGAACAAACGGCTGCAGCTTATAATAAGAAGTATGTTTGTTTTTTAACATCTGTAGACTGCTGCAGTAAACTGAAATTTAAATAAACTAATTTTACAAAGTGAAAATAGTTCTCAAAACTGAAGTTTTGATAATTCTAGTCTTAAAACAATGAAAGAATATTAAAAAGAACATGCAAAAATAACAAAAATAATTTTTTTTTAAAAAAACTTACAAAAATATAAAAGAAGCTAAAACTTTTATTCTAGAGAAAAACTAATTTTAAACAACATAAAAAATAAGAAAATAATAAAGAAAATTAAGAAAGTATTGCAAATGATGTCTACAAAGTTCGTAAAAATTTACACACGTTAAAAAAGATGCAATTGAAACTGAAAATATTATTAACAGAAACGGTAAAAAAGTTAAAAAAAAAAGTTTTTTTTTAAAAAGAAATAAAGTTAAAACAATTTGTGGAAACTATAAAAAGAAATTTTATCAAATCCGTAAATAAAAGTTTAAAAAAAATCAAAGTTGTAAAAAAAATAAGTTTAAAAAAAAATAAGTTATACCAAAATTTAAATAAAAACACTTGGATAAAATGAAAGCTGAAGAGGTTTGAAGAGCCAAGTCAAGTGCTACGCCACGCAGCACACGCGCTGAGGTTTTGTAGTCTGAAGCCTTCCAAAAAGCAAACTGCTGCGAGAGGGAAAGTGTTGCGCTTGTGCTGCGTCGTGCAGCAGAAAGTGGTTTGAAGAAGTTTTTTTAAAAAAACAAACAACACCTAATACAATTTAGACAAATCTACAAACCCAATTAATGACAGTCTTATTTCAATACCTACTTCCAAAGTATGATCGACTGTGGATAGTTTGAATAATATGATATACCATAACATAATTATTTTGGAAGTCAAAACATGCAAAATGAAACAATAGTAAATGATTGACACAAGACAGTACCATACTAGTAAATAAAGACACCTTTTTATTTAAACATCAAATGTCAATTACATTTCAACTATTACAAGTTTCGAAAGCTATCTAATTACTAAACCTAATATCATCCTTCAGCCCAATGCACCTCGCATGCTGTAAATGCTTAACCCTACACAGTCCCTTCGTGAGGGGATCTGCTCGGTTCTCATCCGATGATACCCTCTTTGCCTCGATGAGTCCTTCTTCTATTCGATGTCTAATGAAGTGGTATTTTCTGTCGATATGCATGGATCTGCCGTGATCCTTTGGTTCCTTGGCTAAGGCAACTGCACTCTCGTTATCACAGAAAATCTCCATAGGCTCCTTTATAGCTGGTATAACTCCAAGGTCTCCAATGAAGTTCTTCAGCCATATTGCCTCCTTTGCCGCCTCGCTTGCTGCTATGTACTCTGATTCGCAAGTAGAATCAGCCACTGTCTCCTGCTTGGAACTTTTCCAAGTAATTGCTCCTCCATTTAGGGTAAAGACCCAGCCCGACTGAGAGTGGAAATTATCCCTATCAGTCTGGAAGCTAGCATCACTATACCCCACTACTCTCAAGTCATCACTCCCACCAAGGGTAAGGATCCAGTCCTTATTCCTCCGCAGGTATTTGAGAATGTTCTTCATCGCGGTCCAGTGAGCCTTGCTCGGATTCCCTTGATATCTGCTGACCATGCTCAAAGCAAAGGCCACATCAGGGCGAGTACAAGTCATAGCATACATAATCGAGCCTACAACGGAAGCATACGGTACTCGACTCATCTCAGCTATCTCAGCCTCTGTACTCGGGCTCTGAGTGTTACTCAGTTTGGCGTTACTCTGGATCAGTAAGTCACCTTTCTTGGAATCCTGCATGCTGAATCTTTTCAGCACCTTATCCAAGTAGGTACTTTTACTAAGTCCAATTAGTCTCTTACTCCTGTCTCACAATATCCTTATCCCTAGGATATAGGCATCTTCTCCAAGGTCCTTCATAGCGAAACACTTCCCAAGCCAGGACTTAACCTCCTGCAAGGTTGGGATGTCATTTCCTATTAGTAGTATGTCATCCACATACAATACCAAAAAGCTAACTATACTCCCACTTACCTTAACATATGCACATGACTCATCCTCGCTCCTCGAGAAGCCAAACTCTTTGACTATCTCATTGAAAAAAAGATTCCATCTGTGACATGCTTGTTTTAATCCATAGATGGATTTCTCAAGCTTACACACTCTATTAGGGTACTTTGCATCAACAAAACCCTCTGGATGACTCATGTAAACATCCTCAGCCAACATTCCATTTAGGAAAGCGGTTTTGACATCCATTTTCCATATTTCAAAATACAGCTATGGCTAGCATAACCCTAATAGACTTAATCTTCGCTACTGGTGAGAAGGTTTCATCATAATCAACTCCCAGAGTTTTAGGAAAATCCTTCGCAACCAGTCGCGCGTTATAAGTGTGTACGTTCCCATCCATGTCGGTATTCTTCTTGAAGATCCATTTGCACCCGACTGTCTTACGACCCGGTACATTGTCAACCAAGTTCCAAACTTGATTGTCATACATGGACTGAATCTCGCTGTCCATAGCGTCTTTCCATTTGGCGGACTCAAGGCCTGCCATGGCTTCCTTAAAGTTGTTAGGCTCATCCAAATTTACCAGTGTACTATCACTGATAAATGCATCACCTTCTACAGTAATATGGAAACCATAGTAATGCTCAGGTGGATTCCTAACTCTGGTGGAACGCCTGAGAGGTACAGACTCATCAATTGGCTCAACAGAAGTTTCCTCCTCAGGTTGATCACTAGTGTTTGAGGTTCCTTCACCGCTTGACTCTTGAAGTTCTTCAAGGTCAACCTGCCTCCCACTGTTTCCTTGGCATATGAATTCTCTCTCACGAAAGACTCCTCTCCTTGCCACGACGACAACATTGTCACTTGGTCTGTAGAAGAGATAACCAAAGGATTTATGTGGGTAGCCGATGAAAATACACCACTCACTTCGAGGTTCGAGCTTGTCGTGAGTCTCACGCCTCATGAAAGCCTCGCAACCCCAAATCTTGTTGTGGTCCAAAGTGGGAACTTTCCCAGTCCACATCTCGTGAGGTGTTTTGGCAACCTTTTTGTTAGGGACTAGATTAAGGATATGGGCGGCAGTCTTTAAGGCATACCCCCATAATGAGATTGGTAACGAAGCTCGACTCATCATGGAACGAACCATGCCCAACAAGGTTCGATTGCGCCTCTCAGCCACACCATTCAGCTGTGGTGTCCTAGGAGGTGTCAATTGTGAAACAATTCCACATTCCTTAAGATAGTCAAAGAACTCGATACTAAGATACTCACCACCTCGATCGGATCGGAGCATCTTTATCTTCCTGCCCAACTGATTCTCCACTTCTCGTTTAAACTCTTTGAATTTCTCAAAGGTTTCTGACTTATGCTTGATTAAGTAGATATAGCCATACCTACTGTAATCATCAGTAAAAGTCACATAGAAGCGGTTAGCATCCCTTGTGGCGGTTATGAAGGGCCCGCACACATCAGTGTGTATGAGATCCATAAAACCCTCATCCAAGATGCGCAACTATCATATGACCTTAAGTCAAATGACTCCAAAACTCCAACCTTTTGGAGTTGGCCTATGCACTTCTTGTTGACATGTCCAAGACGACAATGCCACAAGGATGCCTTATCCAAACTAGTGGAATAATCAATATACAAAACATTATTTCCTAAGTTGTCTACAACCGACACAGTTTCATATACACCATCACAAGGTAATGATTTAAAATAAAAAACCCCATTATAAAAAGCATTAATACCACCACATTAATTATCAAATGAAAAAGTAAATCCTTGTTTATACAAACCATTAAAAGAAATAATATTTTTCGCCATTTCAGACGAGTAACAACATTTATTCAAATCTAATAGTAACCCACTACTAAGCAATAAAGAATAAACTCCAATCTTGGTGACATGTCTAACTTCCTATTCCCCATGATCAAGTTTATCTTCCCATGCTCCACATCCTCACTTCTTTTTAGGCCCTACAAATCAGAACAAATGTGAATTCCACACCTTGTATCAAAGACCCAAGAATTAGTATGTGGTGAGTTATTAGACAATATAATGTAAATACCTGCATGGGTGGGTTTAACTTTCCCATCCTTAACATCCTGCAAGTACTTGGGGCAGCTTCACTTCTAGTGCCCTTTTTCCTGACAGTAGAAGCATTGTGCATCCTTCGGGTTGGAAGAGGGAGTGGCAGAACTGCCTTTGGTTCCACTTGAAGAGGAGCCATAAAGATACTTTCCTTTGGTACCCTTTGAAGGGGTCTTCCTCTTTTTCCCTTTACCTTGCCTGATTGCCAGAACAGGGGTTGTGGTAGGAGTAGATACAACTGACTTACCTTTGAGACCATTTTCGACTGTCCTCAAAAGTCCTTGAAGTTTGCTAAGTGTGACCTCCTCCTTGTTCATATGATAGGTTATACGGATCTGATCATAACATGGTGGTAAGGAGTGCAGTATCATATCAATAGTCAGCTCCTCAGGGAAGTTCACATTCAAATTAAGCAATCATTCCACAAACCTTTGCATCTTCTGAAAGTGGTCCGTGATGGGTTCACCATCCTTCATCCTGGTTGTTATCATGGAAGAGATGATTTCATACCTCTCTTGACGAGCACTCTGATGGTATCTTTCCATCAGGTCCTGGTGCATCTCATAAGGGTAGAAATCTTCATAGGATTTCTGGAGTTCTGTTGTCATGGTAGCCAACATGATACAAGACACCTTAGTGGCATCCTTCTCATGGCTAGTGTACTCAGCAATCTCCTTTGGAGTAGCAGACCACTCATTGATTTCCTTCAGATCCTTGTCTAGGACATATTCCTTGTCATCATATCGAGTGACCATCCTGATGTTCCTAATCCAATCATTGAAGTTGGAACCATCAAAGATGACTCTCCCACAAAGGTTCATGAGAGATTAGGAGCCAGAAGGGTTTGAGCCAGAAGCATTGTTGTAAGACATCTGAAAAGGAAGAAAGACACGTTTACATTAGATAAAGAGTCTTTAATAAGACACCCAAATGAAATATTAAGGCTAGGACCCAACACAATATTTTATAACTTGCAAGAGGGATGCCGTAATCCAAGCTACAAAATATTTGAAGGTAGGTAAATGACGATTTACCAATTTCCACCATTAAAAACGAAATAGATCATTAGGTTTTAATTGGATTGAAACTCCTAGATCTTTTGAGTTTCATTGAACAATTCAATGACATGTTTAAATCTCGATTATGCCCTTCAAGTTTGTGACTGGGATACCGAGGATCACAAACAAGGTGTGAATAACGATGCAAATTAACTTGGTACTCTTAATTTTATCACCTAATCGATGTGCCGGTTAACCACACACGCTCCACCGATCTATGATAAACCTTAAGCCACCCTGTGACACGCTTGTTAAGTCCAAGTTAGTGTGCCGGTTAACCACACACGCTCCACTAACGACTTTAGCAAGGTGAAAAGTGTAATTTCATGGGTTAGCATCAATTTCACATTTTCCTAATGTAACTAAGATTGGGAATTTATAAAAGGTTTAGTTACTTTATATTTATTATTATACTTTTAATGAGAATTATAGTGTTTGTCCTACCCGTTTGGCTAACGACCCTCCACCAGTCAAGGAAGCGGTGGGTGAGAGTGGACACCCATTAAGCTGTCATTTTATAGGCAACAACCTTATACCCCCCTTATAGACCGGCTTCGTGAATGAGGCCTACTAACGGTAAGACTAACTTGATCTTATATATATATATATATATATATATATATATATATATATATATATATATATATATATATATATATATATATATATATATATATATATATATATATATTATTAACTTATAATACTATAATGTATAAGGGTTGAATTTTAAACTTTTAAAATTCTAGGGATTGGAATTAAAGTTTTCTAAAGTGACTTTACAAATTCCAAAACTTGAGGGCAAGTTTTGAAACTTTTCAAAACCTTTCAACTTCATAACATATGAGTTTAATGGTTCTTGAAAATGAGACTCTTCATTTTTTATAACCTATGACTTTTTAGTGGTCCATTTAAAAGAAAACCTTTGGAATTCCATAACTTGAGGACAAGTTATGGAGTCCATTAAAATCATCAAGAACACAATTCAACTAACAAGGATGTTCAAGTTCTTTCTTAAACTCATATGATTAGGGTAATTCAATTCAAACAAATTCCATGTAATTTAGATTAATCGTATAAACTAAAACAAAGTATGAAATTTTGACAATCACCTTTCAATTGGACAAGCAAGAACATTACCCTCTTGAAAAATAGTTTTATAGGTTCAAAAACAGTTTAGGGTAATGATCCTCATCTAATAGCAAGCAAAAACCTGAAATTCTGCACACAGTTGCATCACCACGTCGTGGTAAATACTGCCACGTCGTGGTGAGCAGTCAGAAGCAAAAATGGAAGAATTTCAACTTTGGAAAAACATGTAGCATCAAGTATAATTGAAAACAAGCCTAGGCTCTGATACCACTGATGGGTTTTGAGCATTCTAACACTCCTATGGTGTACATGCACCCCTAGAAACCTTGGATCTATGTTTTCTCTATTATACATGCAAACTTTGATTTTTCCAAGGTTTCATCCTAACTAGCATACAGGTGGGCATATGCAATATAAAACTAGTAGAATGACATACCTTTGTTGTAGCTTGAATTACTTAAGACCTTGTGAGCCTAGCACCCCAAATGTGATGCCTCAAATGCTTCACACAACACCACAACTCTTGGAATAACTTGAGAGAAGAACACTTGTGCACAAAATTCGGCTAGCCCTCACTCTTATGTCTTAGTTCCGATTTTGCTTGCCATGGGGCTCTTTATATAGTGTGCCACATGTAGGGTTACACCATGTAAACCCTAATGTGCATGACTTTTCATTTCCTCCATGATCCATGGGTTTTAACCTCCATGGAGCATCCATGGAGCACCCTATGGGTTTTAGCCCAATCCAATGACTCGTGGATCATAAGCCCACTATATAAGAATGGATGATTTACCAAAAAATCCCCATATATTTAATTAGTCTCTCTTGATCACAAAATTAATTCCAAATTAATTCTAGATCAATACTAATTAAATAATATGATTTCATATTAATATATTAGAGCTTATAATATATTAACAAATCATAAGTGTCCTTTTTCTCATTTTGTCTATCCAATTGTTATGATGTCATGCAACCCAAATGGACCATGCTAAAATGGGTCAAGTACATACCAAATATAGTTATGGACTTAGACACCTTATCCAACACATACCCCAACAATCTCCCACTTGAAGGCTTGAACAACTTCATCTGCCATTCAAATTTCACCATTCCTCAAAGTACTCCCTCACTCTCTCTGTCTCTGTCTCTCTCTCTCTCTCTCTCTCTCTTCCAAGCTTCTCTTCAAACTTCTGAAAGGGGAGTTGAAGCGATGTAAAGCTTCAACTTCTGAGTGGTAACCACCTTGGTGAACATATCATCTGGATTCTTCATTCCTAGGATTTTCTTCAAGTTTAGAGTTCCTTCATTGATTAACTCTCAAATGAAATGGTACCTGATCTGAATGTGTTTCGTTCTACTATGAAATATTGGATTCTTTTCTAAGTGAACTACACTTTGGTTGTCACAATGTAGTACACAATCCTCTTGCTGCATTCCAAGTTCGGACAAGAAACTCTTCAACCATATGAGCTCTTTGGCAGCTTCTACAAGTGCCATGTATTCTGCTTCTGTGGTTGAAAGAGGAACACTCTTTTGTAACCTTGACATCCTGTTGAATGTTGTACCTCCAATTGTGAACACATAACCAGTTGTGCTCTTTCCTGAATCTACACATCCACCTAAGTTTTCATCACCGAACCCTTCTAAAACTACTCATGTTCTTCTGAATCACAAGGAACCCCTTTCTGCATGATCTGTTCCTTTGCACTTGATACTTTCCTTTGTTAGACGATCCATTCCTTTCTCAGATGATCCAGTCCTTTGTCACATGCTCCATGAACCGCAAGTGCTCCATTGTTATCTAAGTGCTCCATGTTGGACAAAAATTGATACCCCACCAATCTCCCACTTGAAGGCTTGAACAACTTCATCTGCAATTCAAATTTCACCATTCCTCAAAGTACTCTATATATCTCTCTCTCTCTCTCTCTCTCTCTCTCTCTCTCTCTCTCTCTTCCCAGATTCTCTTCAAATTTCTAGAAGGCCAGTTGAAGCCATGTAAATCTTCAACTTCTCAGTGGTAACCACCTTGGTGAACATATCAGCTGGATTCTTCGTTCCAAGGATTTTCTTCAAGTTTAGAGTTCCTTCATTGATTAAGTCTCGAATGAAATGGTACCTCATCTGAATTTGTTTCGTTCTACTACAAAATACTGGATTATTTTCTATGTGAACTACACTTTGGTTGTCACAGTGAATTACATAATCCTCTTGCTGCATTCCAAGTCCTGACAAGAAACTCTTCAACCATATGATCTCTTTGGCAGCTTCTACAAGTGCCATGTATTCTGCTTCTATGGTTGAAAGAGGAACACTCTTTTGTAACCTTGACATACAGTTGAATGTTGTACCTCTAATTGTGAACACATAACCCGTTGTGCTCTTGCCTTAATCTACACATCCACCTAAGTTTTCTTCACCGAACCCTTCTAAAACTACTCATTTTCTTCTGAAACACAAGGAGCCCCCTTCTATATGATCCGTTCCTTTGGCACTTGATACTTTCCTCTGTCATACGATCCATCACTTTCTTATATGATCCATTCCTTTGTTACATGCTCCATGAACCCTAAGTGCTCCATTGTTATCTAAGTGCTCCATGTTGGAGAAGACTTCATACCCTAACAATCTCCTACTTGAAGGCTTGAACAACTTCATCTGCAATTCAAATTTCACCATTCCTCAAAGTACTCTCTCTCTCTCTCTCTTCCTAGCTTCTCTTTAAACTTCTGAAAGGCCAGTTGAAGCTATGTAAAGCTTCAACTTCTCAGTGCTAACCACCTTGGTGAACATATCAGCTGGATTCTTCATTCCAAGGATTTTCTTCAAGTTTAGAGTTCCTTCATTGATTAACTATCAAATGAAATGGTACATCATCTGAATGTGTTTCATTCTACTGTGAAACAGAAGATTCTTTTCTAAGTGAACTACACTTTGGTTGTCACAATGCAGTACACAATCCTCCTCCTGCATTCCAAGTTCTGACAAGAAACTCTTCAACCATATGATCTCTTTGGCATCTTCTACAAGTGCCATGTATTCTGCTTCTGTGGTTGAAAGAGCAACACTCTTTTGTAACCTTGACATCCAATTGATTGTTGTACCTCCAATTGTGAGCACATAACCGGTTGTCCTCTTGCCTCAATCTGCACATCCACCTAAGTTTGCATCACCGGACCCTTATAAAACTACCCCTTTTCTTCTGAAACCCAAGAAAAACTCAACTATTCCTTTCAAGTAGTGTAGCAACCATTTCACTCCTTCTCAATGTTGTCTTCCTGGATTTGACATGAATCTGCTCACAGCTCCCACTGCATGAGCAATTTCGGCTCTGGTGCAAACCATTGCATACATTAAACTACCAACTGCATATGCGTAGGGAACCTTAGCCATGTATTCTTTGTCTTTTTCCGTTTTTGGGTATTGCTTTTTGGTAAGTCTCAACTGACTCCCCAATGGTGTACTTCTGGCTTTCACATCTGCCACGCTGAACTTTTCTAAAACTTTCTTGATGTACTTGGCTTGTGAAAGTTTTAGTGTACCAGTAACTCTGTCTTTGGCTATGCTCATTCCTAATATTTGTTTAGCAGCCCCTAAGTCCTTCATCTCGAACTCACTAGCCAACTACTTCTTTAGCTTGTTGATCTCCTGCATGTCGGATCCAGCAATCAACATGTCATCAACATTTAAGAATAGGATTATATATGAGGATTTGAAATTCTTCAAATAACAACAGTGATCCATCTCACATCTGCTGTACCTATTCCTCTGCTTGAAGATATCAAATTTCAAGTACCACTGCCTTTGCTTCAAATCATACAAACTTTTCTTTAGTTTGCACACCATATTTTCCTTTCCAACTATGGGAAAACCTTCTGGTTGTGCCATGTAGAGGTCTTCTTCAAGCTTTCCATGGAGAAAAGTGATGGGTTTTGAGCATAACATACAATCCTATGTGTGTATGCAACCCTATTAAGATCTATGTTCTCTCTAATTGAACATACAATATAAACAACCAATTGTAAACCCTAGATCTCTATAATATAATCAAAATTCACATGATAAGTGTAATAATGCATACCTTTAAGATTGTTATTGTAAACAATCTTGAATCCTTGCTTGAAAGACCTTTGGTAGCAAGCACCACAAGTGTCGCGCCTCTAATGGTTCACAAACAAACACTAGCAACCAAGGAAAACTATAGAGAGAGAGAGGGGGAAGTAACCAAAATTTCTTCCAAGGCTCTTAGAAAGGAGTCATAGCCAAAATCCAACCCTAAGGAGGGTTTATATAGGAGTTAGGAAGATGTTGGATAAGGCAGGTATCTCCAAGATAACCCTAATCCCTTAACTTCCTCCCTAAGGCATCCAAGGCACCTTTAGAGCCCAAGGAAACCCTAGAGACACTCTTGATTTTGTTCTCTCCCCCCCATTTAGGAAGGTTCTAGAATTTCCCAATGCTTAACTATTGAACATTGTCACCTTTTGTAACGCCCGTAGATCCGGGCTAGTCAATTTAGAGATAATAGGGGTCGAAAATGACTTTTCGACAAAATATTATTTATAATAAATAATCTTAACCAAGTTGTAGAATATGTCTCAAGGGTTACGTACATATAAAGAACGCCGAAATTCGAGTTATAACGAAGAAGTTATGGCCCGTCGAAGTTTTACGTCAAAACCGGCACGGCACCGGGAGACGTAAATAGTGAATTTATGATAGATGACTTTTTAGCCTTAGTGATCTAAACAAAAGTTGTAGTATACGTTAAACCGAGAACAGACAAAAAAAGAACGCCCAAATCTGACTTTGTATGAGGAAGTTATGAATTTTCTAATATTTGGCATAGAAGTGCACGACCCGAAACTCAAATTTTAGTTTGAGCGGTTTTTGGCCTACACAAGCTAAATGAGAGTTGAAGATCTCATTAATAGGAACTCAGCAATAAAAAGACATACGAAAACAGAGTCCGTATGAAGGAGTTACGAATTCTTCGCGGTCATTTAACAGTCTAATCTCCTCCTACTATTAAATTTAAGATCGGTCGAGAATTACCCGACTGAGTCCAAATGAAAGTTGTAGATCTTGTTTTTACCTACGCGTGGATATAAAGAACATCGAAAACGGAGTTCGTATACGAAAGTTACCGGGTCTAGAAGTAGGCAGGGTGCTATGCGAAATCGGGTGACGTGGCTGAATATGGGCCAAGGCTTTGTCCCCAAGAAAAGCCATCAGGTGATGAGACATGGCACTGACTCGGTGAGTCAGTGATCCAACTTGGCATGTCCATCAGGAATTCAGCCTATAAATAGAGGTGTCGGGCATTGCCATTTCCTCACACGTCAAGCCTCTTCTTTCTCTCTCTATACTCTCTCTCTAAGCCTCCCTAACCCCCCCTAAAGTCTAGGTAAACCCCCTAGCACCCGAAGGAAACCCCGAGGCTCCCAAAGACCCGAGAAAAGAGCCTTTCGGCTCGGGAACGCTGCTCCAGCGAAGCCCAATTTTCGAGAAAACCCGATTTTCGATTTTCGAGAAAACCCGATTTTCGAAATAACCTATCTTTAGTATAGTTTATGTTTCAATATAGTAATGTTATTAGGAACTTATAATGAGTATTTGGGCCATTATTATGAGTTATATAAGTGTCGTTATAATATCTGTTAACCACTTGCGGTACGGGGAATCTGGTTTAAAGGGCCGCATAGGGTTGTTGGATTTCAGAAGTGCTATATGCCAAAATGGTCCTGCCCTCCGGTGTTTTATGTCTGTCCCCTGTCTGTACATAGTGGGTGAAGAGTATTGTTTAACGCTTATATAATAGTAATAATAGTTAGACTATTAATTAGTTTCGGTGAATATTAGACTAAACTCTAGTGATAATGATACTAGGTTCTGTCAAAGGAGTTGTTTAAAGTAAACGAAGTACCGTCCGAATACCGAGTCACCACCATATCAAGTGAGTACATAGTTACTTTCATCTTACACATAGATATGAAGTATTTTAATATAAATTACGTGCTATGTGTGCATATTGTCCGAATACTTGTTGTCTATGCTGAATGAAAGATTTTATACATGTTTTAAAGGATTTAAACTGTATATGTATTTTATATCTACAAAATATGTTGGGTAAAACATGGGTAGATGAAATATGAGTCGGATGATGAGGTGAGAGGTGAAAAAGACCATGAGGTGAGGGTGAGAGGTGGACGATGTGAGAAGCCTTTTTCCAAATGTTGGCCCCGTCATCTAGCAGAGTATGGATGACAACCACAGACTATTCTAGACAGTCTAGTGGAACACTAGGAGGCTCGCAACCTGTAGGTGTTGTGAACGATGTGTTCACCGGTGTCCTCTAAAAACCCATTGACGTGTATCACGAGTGGACTCTCGAAAACGATACTGTAAATAAAACCCTGGCAGATGCGCCTAAACGACTCTACCGGCAGAAGCACCTAATAGAGAACCTCATAACCCCGACAGATGCGCCTAAAGGACTATACCGGCAGATGGGCCCCATAAAGAATGTCACAAGTTTGGCAGTTGCGCCTAAGTGATAATATTAGCAGCTATGCTTGACAGATGTGTCATTAGCAACGATGGATTTCTTGCCTATTCCTTAGGATAATCCTTAGGAATGAATGAACGAGGAATAGATGATTCTTAGGGTAGATCCTTAAGAGTAAATAAGATAATGGGGATGGGTAATTGGGTTGATTGATTGTTTGATGATTAAACATAATGATTATATTATCGTGGGTTGAAAACCCTATTTACTCACCAGGTTTCCCAACCTGACCCACTCAAGCTTATTTGTATCACAAGTCTCTATATGAATCTACTTTACACCGAGGGATTTAAAAGAGATGTAGATCACTAGTGTAAATGAATGTAAGATCTGTTTATGCTTATTTTTCTGTATTGACGATGACATCCCAAATGTTTTAAAATGGATAAAAATACATTTATTCGGAAATGCTTTGATAACGTATTTATCATGTTTTTCTGGGAACAAATTCCGCAACATTTTTTATTAAAAGAGGTACTCTGATTTTTATAAAGCATAAACAAAATCGGTCTTTTCTGGCCGTGAAAATGGGGATGTCACACCTTTAGTCCCCGTACTTTCAATTAATCCAATTAATCCTAAAATTAATCCAATTAATTTCTGATTGATTATTAATTAAAAAATATGATTTATAATTAATATATTATTTCCATAATACATTAATAAATCATCTATTTTGATTTCTAATTAATTTATTAACCAAGTAATAAATTAATAAATCATTCTTCCCTCTCTAACAGTCATCTTATTCAATTGCCTTGAAGGCAACCCAAAAGGACCATGCTACTATCATTTCAAGTTTATACCAATTATAGTTAATAGCTTAGATACCTAATCCAACAAAAATTTGTTTTTACATCTAGTTGCTCTAGATGGAGATCTTTAGAGGCCACAATTCCCAAAACCATTCTGATTGTAGGCATCTTCACAACTGGAGAAAAGATCTCATTATTATCAACCCCCCTCTTCTGTTAGAAACCCTTGACTACCAATCTTGCCTTGTATCTCTTGGTGCCATCTATCTTATCCTTAACCCAAAACACCCACTTGTTTTGCAGTGCTTAATTAAACAATATGATTTATAATTAATATATTATTTCCATAATGCATTAATAAATCATTTATTTTGATTTCTAATTAATTTATTAACCAAGTAATAAATTAATAAATCATTCTTCTCTCTCTAACAATCATCATATTCAATTGCCAGATATGAAGGCAACCCAAAAGGACTATGCTAGTATCAATTCAAGTTTATAGCATTTATAGTTAATAGCTTAGACACCTAATCTAATAGTCTCCCACTTAGATAAGTCTAATAAATATATCTGCCAGTATAACTACCGAATTGACTAGCAAATTATAGCTACCAAAAGTCGTTGTCGAACTCTGACCCAGCCAGTTACGTGTCCCAAGATAAGTGATCAAATATTCCTCCATTCTTCAAGATATCATGTAGACATGAGACATGAATTATAATCAATCTCATTCTCTGAGTTTTCTTTCCTGATTTCTGATTTATGACGACTGAAATCAGACTACTAACTGAACACATTAATACAGTCCGGCTTGGCCAAGCGCTTTAGATGTCATCATCAAATCATCGAGGGGCCCACAAATATCGCTTTTCCCGTTAGGGCAAAAGGAACGGATAAACATCGACTTATATGCTTGCACCATTCACTCATCAAATCACACACAACAATATGTTTTATAACATCAAGTTACTAATGCATTTATGTATTATCAATGCATAACTGACTCGTAAACAACAACTCATATATCTCCGTTTCAAGAATATAAGATGTTATCATCTAAAAATTACTCGTGATAAAAATCGATGAAGTAATTCTCTGAGCGTGGGTTTATCCAATACACAAAATCCCCATTTTCTAAGTACTCATGAACATTGCAGTAAAACTATTGCTATGTCTAATCCCTATAGACAATCTACAATTCAATTCATGACAATCTTGATTCGATACTTACTTCCAAAAGTACGAGCGACTGTGGAGTTTTGAATAATCAAATTATTCAGGAATTAAAACTTGCGAAGTGAAACACGATAATAACCTAATTAACTATGGTCTCAAAACCATTGAATATTTATAAAATCCTTATTACTTTATCACCATATTAATTAGACTTTATTCATTGTATAATATTTCGAGTAATCAACTAAACACTTGAATTGAACATCAGTCATGCCATGTTATAAGCATGCCTACTTTGTCTCTCTATGGTCCTTCCGTTGTGATTAGATCAATTGGATACTATTCCAACGACGCTTATTTCACAATACCAGATTCTTGTCACTACTAGAATACGTTAGAGTTCAACTTTACATGCAATGATCTTTTGTAACGTCGAGGCTTTAAACTCACAGAGACTTAGCCAACGATATCACAAAGTGTTCCATTGAAACTTTGTTACTTAAAAAATTCGAAGGTAACAAAGTCTCAAATTCAAGGTACACACCTTGAACACCTTCCTTGCATTAAAGTTTCTAACTCACATGTAGATTCTAATCATCAACTCCTATTTTGCAAACATCTCCATATTCCCATATGACTATCAATTCTGAACAAGAGTCACCTCCATTCAGAATTATATCAATATGGTCCACCCAAATTAATACTATACTTCCAACTGTCCAAAAGCAACCAATCTTAAATAAACCTCAGAGTTTCCTTGACAGTTGCTTAACAAATTTTGTCATATCTAGTTCTTGTCCTTTTCCCTCTTAATGTCCTATGCATTTGGAAAATCAGAACAAGCGAATATTATAGAATATGAGATCAATCCTATATCCAAAGCATATGGGATTCGATACATAATGTCCTACATAAAGGCATGATATCTGATCAGTCTCTTACTATAATATTTACATATATAGAATCTCCTATGTTGAATCATTTCAAAACAATATTCATGTATGTCTAAGACTAAGTTTTATTAAACTTTCAATATAAACTTTTAGATTTGAAATGAAGTATGAGTGCCCTCTCCCCTAAATCTTTCTGTTGCAAAACAATTCCCAAACTTTGCAATTTGAAAATTTGAAATCTTTGTTTCTTACAATTAGTATTGCCAAATTGCAACACTTAGCATAACAATTATGATCCCACTAGCTTTGACATGTACACATAAATCAACTGGACTTCTAGAAATCAATACTTTTTGACTTTCTTACTGAAGTGCAGATTTCTGATATGTAATGCTTCGATAAGTCTTCAGCCAGACTTCTCAAGCTCATACACCTCTCATTTGATAACATATGTGTGTGTTCAAACCTTTTTCAAAACTTATTGCTATAAGTCCTGAACGTTCAAATAGTTTCTTGCCATTTCTCACAATTCGAACTATGAAAATGGATGTCGTAATCATATGCGAATTTGAGACTGCAATTATCACAACTGCTAACCATAATGATCAGATTTAAAATTTATTAGGGACAGTGTTTCCACATAATCATTTTCATGAATTAGAGAAAAACATTCTGCCACCTAGATTTTATGGTGTATGTGTTCCCATCCATATGAATCGTTCACTTCCGACTTGCAATCATAAGATAAGGTTGTGGACAAAAACAAATTCAATTTTAGCTTTCATGGACTGAACTCTACTTATTCTAAATTTCTTGCCTTCTGGTAGCACAAGGGCCTACCAGTGCTTCCGTGTCATTAATGAGCTCACCCATATTGACCAATGTACTATCACTGACCAACGTGCTCTATCTTTTGCAGTCAAATGAGAACCATATAACTCATAAGCATTGCCAACTCAACTAGGCGGTGCATAAAAACAAGAATGTGTCAACTTAACACGATAGATTATCAACCTCACGTCGTGTGCTAGTGATAACTAAAAGGTTTATTCTTGAATGAATCCTGAAACTCTTCAAGATCAACAAGACTCCCACTGCCTTCTTGACATATAGGTTTTTTTCTCAATGAACAATCCTTGATGAGAAAAAACACAAATTCAATAGTTAGTGTGGATTCCCGACAAGAAACACTTCATTAATTGGTGTTAGTTTATCCTCTGTTTTAACCAAAACAGAGGAACTTCCAATTCCTAATGTGCTAGAGTAAGAAAACATTATTACTCCACATTTCATGAGGTGTTATAAAACTAATTAGTAAGAAACTAGCTTCAAGATACGATTTGTATTTACTAGAGTATGACTCTTAAAATTTTAATTGGACAACGAAGTGTGACTCATCTCTTGATTGAACTATTTCAACAACATATGATTCCTCTACATAGTCAAACAATTGACTAATATGTTATTTGAGGATCAATTGTGATATAGTTCCACAATCATTAAGATGACCATAAAACATGACACTAAAGTATTCTCCTTTCCTTTCAGATTGGAGAACCTTTTATCTTTCTGCCTAACAGATTCTTCTTATTCATTATACTATTCTTTGAAAACCTTCCCAAAGTGTTAGAATTATGCTTAATCTTATAAACACAACCATATTCACTGAACCATCAGTAAATCATGACGAATAGAGTCATCGTCCTTTGTGGTGGATCTGAATAGCCCATATCAGTATGTACTAGATCCATTAGTCCTTCATTTGACTCACATAAACATGTGATCAATATATTATTCATAATCTTCCAAAGCTCAAGATTCTCATACATCACACAATTCAAATTGCATGACTCCAAGTTTCTATCCAATTGAAACTTGGGTGATGAGAATTCCTTTTCACTTGGTTGATTTTGACATTTCCACAAACGACATCATTAAGAATCAGATCCACTTTTAACATTGTTGGTAACAGAAATATAACCACCAATTTTCATAAATTCCATTGCAAGGAAATATAAAGTAAACTAGATTAATCAAAAAATCACTTTTATTGATAATAAGAGGAAAAAATTGTCCTTACAATGCAAATATATGAAAACCATGTTTCTATATATTTTCAAAGCAATCTATTAATTTATCATAACTCCTAAATAGCAGCCTCCAAAATCTTATCATTGAATCATGCGACTGAAATCCATTTCTCACGATCAGATTCAGCTTACTCTTCTTAAGCTTCCTTCTTTCTCTTAGATCCTGCAAAAACATCAAAATGTGATCATCACATCATGTATTAAGAATCTATGGATATGAACTTTATAAAATAATTGAGTTAGATAGTGGATGTACCCGAAGTAGAGTCACACGACTTAACTTTACCATCTCTAAGATCTTACAGGTAGTCTGGGCAGCTTCGCAACCAATGCCCCTTCAATTGGCAATAGAAACATATGGACCTTTCAGGAACAACACATGGAACTATCTTAGAACTAGCCTTTCTCTTTACCGTATGGTCAAATGGTTTGACCTTGGCCGATCCCTTTCCATTGGGAAGAGGTACCTTTTCTGGACTACCAATGTTCCCATTGCCAATGTCCTTGGAAGTTTTGGAGACAGATCCTTCAAACATTTTTGCTTGAGTTGTGCTCTTAAGCATTTCTGCTTCAGCAACAATCAACATAAATGTTAGATCAATTAGGTTCACGTCGTAGTCCCTTATATAGTAGTCTTTGATGAACTGACTATATGATTCTGGAAGTGAAAGAAGAACCAAATCAATGGCTAGATCCCTTAGGAAACCGACACCCAACATCCCCAATCTATCAATGTGCGATTTCATTTTCAAAACATGCATACACACAGACTTTCCAACTTGATGTTTACATGCCAATAGGGTTTGAGTAACTTCGTATTTTTCAGCTTGAAGGAAACATGACTTGGGGAGAGTCACAGGAGGAGGAGGAGGAAGAGATGGATAAGCATGATTTCCAGTTCCACCATTGATTGAAGAAGGGAACATTCTTTCACCATGATCAATATGTGGAAGATCATCTTTAGATAGATAAGGAAAAAGATTTCCAGAAGGTTGAGGAAGACCATTGTTCTCTGAACTTTGTTGGATTAGGTGTCTAAGCTCATAACTATAATTGGTATGTACTTGACCCGATACAAGCATGGTACATTTGGGTTGTAACACTCTGGAACATTTGATAGGATGGATATTTGAGAAAGAGCTTATTGTGATTTATTAATATATTATAAGTATAATATATTAATTGAGAAATCATATTATTTAATTAATATTGATCAAGAATTAATATTGAATTAATTTAATGATCAAAAGAGACTAATTAAATTAACGGAGACTGATTGTGTAAATCAGTGATATATATAGTTTGGGCTAATGATACATATTGATTAGTAATGGACTAAGTTCATGTAAGACTCCATGAGGAGTTAGTCCAAATGGCTTATCATATGGATTATTAGATTAAGGCCCAAGGAACTGGATTAGGGTTTAACTATTGGACTCTACACTATATAAATGTAACCCCTAAGCCAAAACTCGTGCACTAGGGATTCCAAGAAGCTCTAGACGATTTTTTGTCTCCAAACCTCTCTCTCAAGTTCCTCCTCTTATTCTTGGTTTGTTATAAGACATTTGAGGCATCACACTTGAGGTGCTAGGCTCTTGAAAGACCAATTCCCACAAGCTACAATTAAGAGGTATTCTTCTAACTTGCTTTTATGTTTTAATTACCAATATTGTATGCTAGTTGTAGTTTTCAAGCGTTGTAAATTTTATTGTATGTATAACTAGAGAAAACTTAGATCCAAAAGCTATTAGGGTTGTATGTGCACCATAGGAGTGTTATAGTACATAAATCCCAACAGTGGTATCAGAGCCATGGGTAGTTTTTTGTTATTAGATGCATAGCTAATTGTTCAAAGTTGGAAAAGTTGAAAAACTGCACTCTGACAGGAGGACTCGACGAGTCCGTACATGAACTCGTCGATTCCGTGCTCATACGTGATGAACTCGTTGAGTTCATTATCCGAGTCGACGAGCTCATTCATCTGTTGTCAGTTTTTTGGGTTTTCCACCTTCCGACATCCCTCTTCCGAATTGTAAATTATTATGTTAGGTCCTAGCCTTAATATTTCATTTTAGGTGTTATATTAAGGACTTAAATCAACTAACTTGAATTTGTCCCTTATAGATGTCTAGTTTTGACAACTATGGTCTTCCCGAATCTTTTAGAAAAGGCTTTTCGTATGAAGGTGATGTCCCACGATTGGATCGTGGAAATGGATATCATGTTTCACTTCGTCCACCTCCTCCAATAATTCTCCCTAACCCACATGTTCAAAGACTTGAAAAGTTCAAGGTCACTCAAACCATATTGGCAAGCAAACACTAAGATGGATGGTCTGTGTGAATACATGTCTTGGAGATGGAGTCACACATTGACGGGCTGGGAATGTTAGGAGTCGTTGTCTCGAGGAAGTAGGCTGTTGACTTGGTTCTTCAGCCACTTCCTAAGTCATATAGTGAGTTCATTAAAGATTACTATGTGACAGACCGCGACATGTCCCTTATCGATCTTACCTAGTTGCTAATTGCTGCTGAATCAGAAATGATTTGGCGCACTGGTAAAGCAAATTTAATTGTAAGATCTACTTCCCAAAATTCCATGGACAATGACAATGGAAACATTGGAAGTCCAGAAAAGATTTCTCTTTCCAATGGAAAGGGAAAGGCTAAGTCTGAGATTGTCCTATGTACCATTCCGAAAGAGTCTGTTTGCTGCTATTACCAAGAGAAGGGACATTGGTTGCGAAGCTGCCGTATCTACCTGAAGGACCACAAGGATGGTAAAGTCAAAATGTTTGACTCTGCTTCAGGTAAGTCCATTATCTAACTCTATTAAGTTCCTGTTTGTAGATTCTTAATACATGATGCGACAAGATTGCATTTTGATGTGTTTGTAGGATCGAAGAAAAGAAAGGAAGCTTAAACGAAGAGTAAGCTGAGTTTGGTCGCGAAGAGATGGATTTCGATCGCATGGTTCGATGGTTAGATTTCTGAGCTGCTACTAGGAGTTATGATAGGTTGCCTAGGAATATTTAATAACATAGTTTTCATTTGTAATTGCATTGTAAGGAAAAGTTTTCCGCGTTTTATAAATAAAGAAAAATTTTAATTTTTGTCTTATTTTATATATCCTTGCAATGGCATTTGCGAAAATTGATGTTTGTATATTTCTATTGTTAGCAATATTGGAAAATGGATTTGATTCTTTCGTTTGTGGTAGTGTCATAATTTACCAAATAAGGAAAGACTCTCATCGCCCAAGTTTCAATTGGACAGAAACTTGGAATCATGCAACTTGTATTGTATGATGAATGAGAACTTTTGTATTTGGGAAATTAAGACTAATTCCTTGTTCACGTGTATATGTGTGTCAAGTGAAGGACTAGGGGATCGAGTACACTTGGTTGTGCACCGGTCAGGTCCACCTCAAAGAACGATAAGACTATTCGTTGTTATTTACTAAAAGTTTAGTAAACATGGTTATACTTACAAGATTAAGTGTAATCCTGAATCATTGAAAAGGTTTGAATGTATAGCAGAACGAATAAGAAGAATCAATTAGACAGAAAGATAAAAGTTTCTCCAATCTGAAAGGAAAGGAGAGTACTTATGTATCTTATTTTATGATCATCTTAGTGATTATGGAACCATATCATAATTGATCCTCTAAGGACACCTTAGTGCATTTGTATGACTAAGAAGAGGAATCGGGAATTGTTGAAATGGTTAAATCAATTAAGGTGAGTCATATTCGTTCCAAAATTGAGTATTAGAGTTATTCTTCAAGATTATGAATTGAGTAACATACCTTAATTAGGTTATAACACATTCAAATTGGTAGTTGTGATGTCTTTGAGACAAAGACCAAATAAGACCAATTGTATGAAGTGTTGTCTTGATAAGAATCCATACTAACTCTTGGATATTTGTTTGTCAAGGAATGGTTCTTGATAAGATAATATTATATGTCAAGAAGTCAGTGGGAGTCTTAAAGACCTTGAAAAGTTTCAAGAACTAATCAAGAATAAACCTATAGTTTATCACTAGCACACGACTTGAGGTTTGTAACCAATCGTGTTGACATATTCTTGTTTCTGTGCCCATTCCAGTTAAATTTGACTACGCATGTGAGTTCTATGAGTTCTCAATTGTTTTCATAACAACTTGGAAGCAATGGTAGGCCCTTGTGCTGCGAGGTGGCAAGAAATTAAGATTGAACAAGTTCAGTCCATATGAGTTTGGTTTTTTCACTAACCTTGTCTTGTGATTATGGTTATGACAAATTCGCATGGATAGGAACACATACACTATAAAATCTAAGTGTCATAAGGTTTCTATCCAATTCATGAAAATGATTGTGAGGAAATGCTTTCACTAAGTAGATTTTAAGGAGATAGGAATTGTGATATTTGCATTCTCAAATTCGATTATGATTACCGCATCCTTCTTCATAGTTCGAATTGTGAGAAATGGAAAAAGGTCTAAACATTCGGAACTTATTGCTGTAAGTTTTGAAATAGTTTAGACACATATATGGGCTTTCTTATAAAAGGTGTATGAGCTTAGATAAAGACTTATCGAAGCATCTCGTATCAGAAATCTGAACTTTGGTAAGAAAGTCAATAAGCATTGTTTTCTATAAGTCCATCTTTTTTCTGGTTACATGTCAAATCTAGTGGGAGCATAAGAATTATGCTGTTAAAGAAATGATTGTTATGCTAGTGGGAGCATAATCATTATGGTAAGTGTTGCAAGTTAGCAGTGTTAATTATATAAAACAAAAGTTTCAATTCGTAAAGTTTGAAAAGTTGTTTTGCTATAATTAAGGGAGAGGAAATCATACTTCATTTCAAATCTAAAAGATTAGATTGCGAGATTTTGATCAAATTTAGTCAAGGATATATATATGAATACCATTTTGGAATGCTTCAACATTGGAAATTCTATGTATGGAAATAGTATAGAAAAAGAATGGTCAAGTATCATGTCTTTATGTAAGACATTATGAATCATATCCCATATGATTCGGGTATAGGATCGATTGCATATGCTATAATATTCATGTGTTCTGAATTTTCCGAATGCCAAGGGTATTAAGAGGGAAATAGGACCAGAACTAAATATGACTAAAGTTGCTAAACAATTGCTAAGAACAGTCTAAGGTTCGCCAAAGATTGGTTGCTTGTGGGAAATTGGAAGTATTGTAATGGATGGACCATATTGACATAATTATGAATAGACAAGATTTTATTAATAATGAGTTGTCATATGGAAAATATGGAAATGTTTCCATAATCGGAGTTGGATATTAAGAATCTATGTCTAGGTTAGAAACTTTTATGCAAGAAGGATGTTTAAAGGAATGTACTTTGAATTTGAGACTTCGCTTCCATGGAATTGTTTTGTTATCTATCTCCAGTGGAATACTTTGTAATTTGATTATCCAAGTCTCTGTGGCTTCGGTGCATTGACATTACAAAAGGATCATTGCATAAAGGTTAGAACCTAACACATTCTAATAGTGGCAAGAATTTGGTATTCTTACACTAGGGATAAAGATTTGGAATTGTGAAATGTTTTCAATTGATCTATTTCAGAAAGAAAGGACCATAGACGAACATAGTGTACATACTTGGAGCATGGTATAACTATTGTTTTAATTCAAGTATAAAGTTGATAAATCGAAACATTATACAATGAATAATGTGTAGTCAATATGGTGATTAAATAAAAGGTGTTTTATTTATATTCAAAAGTTTTGAAACCATATTGGATTCGATTATTCTTGTGTTTCGCTTTGTATGTTTTGACTTCCCGAATAACTAGGTTATTCAAACTATCCACAGTCGATCATACTTTGGAAGTAGGTATTGAAGCTAGACTGTCATGAATGGGTCTGTAGATTGTCTAAATGTGTTTAGACATAGCACAAGTTTGCTGCAGTATTCATGAGTACTTCTGTAATAAGATTTGAGTATTGGATTAAACCCACGCTCATTTGAATCACTTCATGGATTTTATCACGAGTGATCATGAGACGATAATATCTTATATTCTTGAAACAGAGACATGTGAGTTGTAGTTTGCAAGTCGGTTGCATATTGACATATGTAAACGCACCAGTAACTTGGTGTTATAAAGATATTGTTATGTGTGATTTGATGAGTAAATAGATCAAGCACATGATTCGAAGTTTATCCGTTCTTTTTACCCTAAGAGGGATAAAAGCGATACATGTGGGCCCCTCGATGATTAATGATGACAACCCTAAACGCTTGGCCAAGCCTGGACCGATTTGATTTGTTCAATTAGTCGGTCGCCATAAATTGGAAATCGAGAAACAACACATGAACAGAGAGAATGAGTATAATCCATGTCTCATGTCCATACGATATCTAGAATGGAGGAATATATGATCCCTTTTCTAATGGACGCGTTATTGATCAGAGTTCGACAGTGACTTTTGAGAGCTACGATTGCTAGTCGGGTTTTGAATTTGTACTTGCAATAATAGTTATTAGACTTATCCAAGTGGGAGACTGTTGGATTAGGTGTCTAAGCCCATAACTATAATTGGTATGTACTTGACCCGATACAAGCATTGTCCATTTTGGTTGTAACACTCTGGAACAATTTGATAGGATGGATATTTGAGAATGTGGTTATTGTGATTTATTAATATATTATAAGTATAATATATTAATTGAGAAATCATATTACAAAATTAGTATTGATCAAGAATTAATTTGGAATTAATTTAGTGATCAAAAGAGACTAATTAAATTAACGGGGACTGATTGTGTAAATAATTGATATATATATATATATATATATATATATATATATATATATATATATATATATATATATATATATATATATATATATATATATATATATATGTATATATATATAGTTTGGGCTAATGATGCATATTGATTAGTAATGGACTAAGTTCATGTAAGACTCCATGAATAGTTAGTGCAAAGGGATTATCCTATGGATTATTGGGTTAAGGCCCAAGGAAGTGGATTAGGGTTTAACGCTTGGATTCTACACTATATAAATGTAAAAATCGTGCACTAGGGATTCCAAGAAGCTCTAGACGGTTTTTTTTGTCTCCAAACCTCTCTCTCAAGTTCCTCCTCTTATTCTTGGTTTGTTATAATACATTTGAGGCATCACACTTGAGGTGCTAGGCTCTTGAAAGACCAATTCCCACAAGCTACAATTAAGAGGTATTCTTCTAACTTACTTTTATGTTTCAATTACCAATATTGTATGCTAGTTGTAGTTTTCAAGCTTTGGAAATTTTATTGTATGTATAACTAGAGAAAACTTAGATCCAAAAGCTATTAGGGTTGTATGTGCACCATAGGAGTGTTATATTACATAAATCCCAACAAATTTGACATCTATAATAGGAGAAAAGAGAATTCAAGTTAGTTGATTGTAATCCGTAATTATTAACCCAAAAAATTAAATTAAGGCTAGGATCCATATTTTCGATTCGAACTTTGAAGAGGGATGTCGTAACCAAATTCGAATCTATTTTAGGTAGGTAAAGCATTTACCAATTTCAATCTTATGAAACTCCTAGATCTTTTTAGATTCATTGAAATATTCAATGTCATGTTTAATCTCGATTATGCTCTCACTTTGTGACTGGGATGTCGAGGATCACAAACGAGATGTGAATAACCATGCAAATTAGATTGGTACTCTCGATGTCATTTATCATTTAATCAATATGCCGGTTAGCCACAAACGGTCCACTAACGACTTATATAACGTTTTATGTGCAATTTCATGGATTAGCATAAAATTCACATTTTTCCTATAGTAACTAAGAGTGAGATTTTAGAAAATAGTTTAGTTACTTTGTATCGCATTATACTTATTAATGAGATTTAATTTTGTCCTATCAAGCCCGTTCGGCAAACGACCCTCCACCAATCAAGGGAGCGGTGGGTAAGAGTGGATACCCAATGGCGGTCATTTTATAGGTCGTTTCCTTAAACTCCCCTTATTGACCGACTTCGTGAATGAGACGTACTAGCGGTTTGACTGACTTGTCTTATATATATATATATATATATATATATATATATATATATATATATATATATATATATATATATATATATATATATATATATATATATATATATATATATATATAGTAATATTAAAATTTTTATGTTACATATAATATATAAGGGTGTATTTTAAAACGTTTTAAAACAGCAAGGGTTTTATCTTTTAATAAATTAAACTTTTAATTTAATTAAATTTAAACCAATTATGAATTTATTAATTATCTTTTCATTAATCATATAACTAAATTAATAATAACATCCATAAGGATGTATTTTAAACGTTTCAAAATACTAGAGTTATATTTTAAAATTTCAAAATTAATATTGAATTAATTTAAATTAAAAAATATAACAAATTATCAATTTTGGATAAAGATATCAAATTACAATTTAAAATATTCAGATTTACATAATTAGACAATATTATAAAAGTTAATTATCTTAATCAATTTTAAAACAAATCAAAAATCGAATTTTTAGGATCTTACAGCTCACCACGCAGTGGTGAGCAATTACCACGCCGTGTTGAGTCGAATCCGCAGGCTAACACGTCGTGTTGCAAGAACAGCACGGCGTGTCGGATGAACATAATGACAATTCTGTTTCCCTTCTTTGTTCAAGTTCATATTAGTATCAATTTAATAGAAAACTAAACCTAGGCTCCAATTCCACTGATGAGTTTTGAGCATAACATACAATCCTATGTGTGCATGCAACCCTAATTAAGATCTATGTTCTCTTTAATTGAACATACAATATGAACAACCAATTGTAAACCCTAGATCTCTATAATATAATCGAAATTCACTTGATAAGGGTAATGATACATACCTTGAAGATTGCTATTGTAAGCAATCTTGAACCTTGCTTGAAAGACCTTTGGTAGTAAGCGACACAAGTGTCGTGCCTCTAATGGTTCACAAACAAACCCTAGCAACCAAGAAAAAGTATATAGAGAGAGGGAAGGAACCAAAATTTTGTCCAAGGCTCTTATTAAGGCACGCATCTCCAAGATAACCCTAATCACTTAACTTCCTCCCTAAGGCATCCAAGGCACCCTTAGAGCCCAAGGAAACCCTAGAGACACTCTATATTTCATTCCCCCATCTTTAGGAAGGTTCTACAATTGTCCAATGCTCAACTATTGAACATTGTCACCTTTAGTCCTCCTACTTTCAATTAATTTAATTAATCCCAAAATTAATCCAATTAATTTCTGATTGATTATTAATTAAAAAATATGATTTATATTTAATATATTATTTTCATAATACATTAATAAATCATTTATTTTGATTTCTAATTAATTTATTAACCAAGTAATAAATTAATAAACCATTCTTCTCTCTCTAACAGTCATCCTATTCAATTGCCAGATTCGAAGGCAACCCAAAAGGACCATGCTACCATAAATTCAAGTTTATACCAATTATAGTTAATAGCTTAGACACCTATTCCAACAAAAAGTTGTTTTCACATCTAGTTGCTCTAGATGTAGATCTTTATAGGCCACAATTCCCAAAACCATTCTGATTGTAGTCATCTTCACAACTGGAGAAAATATCTCATTATAAGCAACCCTCCTCTTCTGTTAGAAACCCTTGACTACCAATGTTGCCTTGTATATCTTGGTGCCATCTATCTCATCCTTAACCCAAAACACCCACTTGTTTTGTAGTGCTTTCTTCCTTGCTGGGAGCTTGACTAAGGACCAAGTGTGATTCTTGTCAAGCAAGCTCAATTCTTCTTCCATAGCCTTCTTCCACTGTATGGATTCATTCATCCTCAAGGCTTCTGGATATGACTCAGGTTCGCCATTCTCAATCAGCAACAAGAAGTTTGCTGAAGGAGAATACCTTACTTGAGGCCTTCGTACTCTAGTGGATCTACAAACGGTAGGAGTTTCAGTTTCTACACCTTCATTCTCTGAACAAATATCATCCATACTCCCACTTTATCCAGTTTCATCAGAGCTCCCACTGCTTCCTGAACTTTCACCTATCTCTAGAGTACTGACATGTTTTATAATGTCATTTTCTGAAGTTTCTTCTAACTCAACATGTTCTTCCTTTTCTGGTTGTTTGTTACCGCTTAAGCTCTTAGCAAGTTCATACTTGTATAGCACATTGTCATTGAGCACCACATCCCGACTTCTGATAACCTCTTTGTGGTCGTTATCCCAGAAGCGGTATACCATGTCGTCCAACCCATAGCCTATAATTGTGCACTTCCTTGACTTTTCCTCTAGCTTGTCTTTGTTAGAGCTGGTGACTTTTACATACGAGACACAACCGAAGACCTTCATATGTGTGAATGAAACCTTACGACCTTTCCATTCTTCTTCTTGAATCTTGAACCCTATGGGAACTGAGGGTCCTCTATTGATTAGGTATGCAGCTATGTTGACCGTATCTGCCCAAAACATCTTGGGCAAACCTGCATGTAGTGTTATGCTCTTTTCCCTTCCATTCAATGTATATTTCAGCCTCTTAGCTACTTCATTCTGCTGAGGTGTTTCTAGACTGGTCTTTTGCATCCCGATGCCATGTTTAACACAAAAAACAACGAATTTTTTGCTATTGTATTCGCCCCCATTATCGGATCTGAAACACTTGATTTTCAAGATAGTTCAATTTTCCACAATTTCTTTCCATTTCTTGAAAGCACTGAAAACTATTAGATTAGGTGTCTAATCCCATAACTATATTTGGTATGTACTTGATTTGATTATGAGCATGGTCCTTTTGGGTTGCCTTCACTCATGCAACTTGATAGGATGACAAGTGGAGAGAGATTAGGATTTATTATATGAATAATAAATTGGTACTCAGAATGATTTTATTAATATATTATAAGATTAATATATTATAAGATTAATATATTATTTGGAAATCATATTATTAATTAGTAATTAATCGGAAATTAATTTGATATTAATTTTGGGATTAAAAGGAACTGATTAATAATGGAGGGGCTTTTTTGCAAATAATTGATAGTTGTGAAACTAGGCTTAGGAATCCTTTTAATTGGAGTGGACGAAATTTATGGGTTACCCCATAAGATTTCATCCAAGGGCTTACCAAGGAGGTCCATGGGTTGCTTTGGGCTTAAGTTAGGAACTCGGGTTTCCTTATTCAAGTCCATCTTGAAGACTAAGCAACCTAGCCTTATATAAACCTCCTAAACGCTAAGGATTTCGGCCCTATGCATTCTAGACAGAAAACCTGGCCGATTTCCTATCTCTCCTTATCATCCTTGTTGTCTTGAGTGTTTGTGACTCCATTAGAGGTGCAACACTTGGGACACTAAGCTTTCAAGAGTCAAGGATCTTCAAAGATTGTTCTTATTATTACAATATAACAAGTGAGGTAATCTTCTAACCCTAATATATATAAAAATTTCGAATTGTATATGCTAGATCTAGGGTTATTGCTTTGGTGTTCATATTTGTATGTTCAATAGAGAAAAACTTAGATCCAAAGCAACTAGGGTTGCATGATCACGTAGGAATGTTGTTATGCTGAAAGCCTAAAAAAAACTTCATACTTCTGCTTCAATAAATAGACCTAAAATTTCCTAGTGTAGTCATCGATGAAAGTAACATAATATCGGGATCCTCCCATTGAAGCAACGAAAGTGGGACCATAAACATCTGAATGAACAAGCTCCAATTTCCCTGTCTTGGGTGGATGTCCTATGTTCTCGAAAGTAACTTTCTTATGTTTGCCAAGAACACATGTCTCATCGAAATCTAATGTCATGTTCTTCACATATGGAATTCTTCCTTTGGAGGCAATCATCTTCATTCCTTTTTCACTCATATGCCCAACTCTTTGGTGCCATAGAGTGGATGCCCCAAATTCTTCAACAACATGTGCCTCATCATCAGAAACTTCCATCATGTAAAGTGTACCCCGCTTCTAACCTCTAGCAACCACCAAGTTTCCCTTTGTCACCTTCCATTGATGATCACAAAAAGTGATATGGCGACCTTCATCATCAAGTTTCCCTACTGATATCAACATTATTTTTAAGTCTGGAATGAACTTGACATTCTTCAAAATCCACTTCGTACCCAAAGTAGTCTTGAGGACTACATCCCCAACACCTATAATATCAAGGCTTTTGTTTCCTGCCCGTCTGACCTTCCCTAAGTACTGCCTGAAATTCTGCATTACATCTTTGGAATGACTAGCATGGAATGACGCACCAGAATCCATGATCAAATATTCAACTGAGTTTTCAACTTCACATATAAGAGCATCTCTCTCAGAGTTTGATGCAATGTTCATCTCATTCTTTCCTTTGTCTGCAAGAGGCTTCAGACATTGATTCGTGAAATGCCCCTTTTCTTTGCAGTTCCAACATGTGATGTCCTTCCTCTTTTTTGATACATGTCTTCCTCGACTTTGATCTTCCTCTACCCCCACTGCCTCTGTTGTACTTCCTTCCTCTTTCATCGGTACTAAGAATACTGTTAGAGGATTCTCCCGAACTTCGCCTGCGCACATCCTCACCAAGGATTAAGTCACGTATGCCTTCAAATGTCAGCTTCGCACCTCCAGCTGAGCTGCTGACTGTTGTCAGTGTTCATGACGAACTTTCGGGTAATGATGATAATAGTAGAAGTGCTTGGATTTCATATTCAATCTTAATCTCTAACGTTGTCAACTTTGACAGGATTGAATTAAATTCATTTACATGATCAATTACTGAGCCACCTTCCTTCATCTTCAAATTTACTAATTGTCGAATCAAGTGAACCTTATTCAATGCAAAAGGTTTATCGTACATGTTAGATAGTGCTTTGATCAACCCATAAGTTGTCCTCTCATTGACAATGTTGTAAGCAACGTTCTTTGCCAATGATAAAAGCACCACACCAAGTGTCTGCCGGTCTAACAACTCCCAATCCTCCTTCTTCATAAGGAACGACTTATCTTCTGACAAAGGTTCATGTAAATTCTTTTGGTAGACGTAGTCTTCAATTTGCATCTTCTAGAAACCGAAATCTTTTCCATTAAACTTATCGATCTTAACTCTCTCGTTTTTAGCGATAACTCTGAGACCAGTTTGTTAGGTGACAACAAAACAAGTTAAACACTACAGACAAATATCAAAAACAAACATCGGCGACGTCACAAAACTTCTGAGAAAACATAAATAAAAGGAACTCGATATCTAATGTGGTTCGGTCAAGATTACCTACGTCCCTGGGAGAATGAGAGATAGAGGATTTTATTAACTTTCTGGAACTATTACAAGCACTAAAAATTGTATCTCACTTTGAGCTCTCACATAGATCTAGCAATTTACAATGATGGGGGTATGAGCCTATTTATACTTGAGGGATCAAACCTAAAACCCTAATGGTCCAAGCCCATTGGCCCATAGGCCCATGAATGGTGATAACCAATAATATTCAGCCATGTAGCATCTTTTGGAACATTATTCCATCTTGAGCATCATAGAGGACTTTATATCATACTTGGCTCATCAAGGACCAAGATGGTCCGTCTTGCACCATCCTGGCGCAACAGGAATATGGATGGCGCAAGTGGCTTCAAGTGTGGCACAAGAACATCAAGATTGGAGCAACAACACCACCATGGCGCAACAGGAACATGCATGGCGCAAGAGCATACCTCCTGGCGCAAGAGGGATCCTCCTGGCGCAAGAGGAACTCCTGTTGGAGCATGAAAATGATCTACAAATAATGAGTGATAGTTAGGTCGTATTTTTCCCTTAATGTTGTTGATAACTTCATCCTCATCTTCGGATGACCACACTTGATGGTCTCTCCTGACTTGGGCTACGTATGCACTTGCTTTCTCTTTTTCTTCCATTTCTTGAGCCATTCTGAGGTAGAATGCTCTGTCTTTCACTACATTTACTTTGCAATCTTTAGCAAAGTGATTTTCCTTGTTGCACTTGTGACAAATTACAACATCAGATTTTTCTTCTGCTGAGGTACCGAAGTCAATTGTCTTGACAGGCTGTGGTGCCTCTTCGGGTTGAGTGTTTTGAGATTGTGGTGCTGGGTGAGGATTTGGGATATCGTGAGTGAGTTTTCTGAGGATTAAAGTTGCGGTTGAAGGGAGGTTTAGTAAACTGCTGATTTTTGCAAAAAGATGAGGGTGGTAGTGATGCAGCGCAAAAAAACAACACAAAGATAACCAAGAATGAACCTGTTGATTCTAAAAGAATAGCCAGGACAATCTCTTCAAAACCACGTTGATTCTACGAATACCGTGGGATTGGCTTCAAAATCTGGGTTAACACACAGAATTTGGGAGAAAATCGAATGTTCATAAAATTGATGATCGACCATCCAAATTACATCAAAAACAGTTAAATAAGAAGCAGAAATAAAAATGAAACCCTAAAAGTCCATGGGCCAAATACAAACCCAAAAACAAAACCCAAAAATTAAGGAAAAATAACAAAATTGTTCATAACTCCATTTAGAAAGCGATTTCTGGACTCAAAAATGGGTAAGTCCCCTTTGGGGACTTATCTAGACGTGCTCCTTGCTCCAAGCTTCGATTTGACTGGTCGTAGGCCCGAAACGGAGATTCGTAGCCAAAGTTATGGCCATTTCCGTGAAGCCCCTTTAGTCACACGATCGTGGGCCTCTAGGAACGCAAGGGCCCGATCCTCCACACTAGGGCCCGCATCATCCCCTCCTGGGTAGACAAAATTCGACCTCGAATGTGCACCATGGTCATCATCAGAAGAATCCCCATAATAAGGAAGCAAATGCTTTACATTGAAAACATCGGAACAACGAATGTGGCTTGGCAACTGTAGACGGTAAGCATTGGAATTAATCTTCTCCACAATCTCCACCGATCCAATTTTCTTAGCTGACAGCTTGTTGTACTCACCAACCGAAAAACGATCTTTAGTCAAAACAGCCCAAACAAAGTCACCTACTTCAAAATCAACTTGTCTGCGTTTTTTATCTGCATCTTGCTTGTACTTGGAGTTAGCTCGGACCAAGTTGTCATGAACAGCCTTATGAACATCATGCAATCCTCCAACAAAATCCTGCACTTTCTTTGGAACAACCCTAGAAACAGGCAGTGACATCAAATCAAGTGGTCCCCGTGGCTGAACAGAATAGACCACCTGGAATGGACTATATCCAGTACTTCGGTTGATAGCATGATTATGAGCAAACTCAGCTTGACAAAGCTTCTGATCCCAGGTCTTCACATGATCACCCACTAAACACCGCAAAATATTACCAAGGGATCGATTGACAACCTCTGTTTGGCCATCCGTTTGAGGATGATATGCACTACTAAAATTGAGCTGAGTGTTCACCATTTTCCATAGGCTGCGCCAAAAATGACTCAAAAACCTAGTGTCTCGATCTGAAACAATAGAAGACGGAAATCCATGCAAACGGTAGACGTCTCGAAAGAATAACTGGGCCACATTAACTGCATCCGTCGTCTTTTTGCAAGGAATAAAGTGCACCATCTTAGAAAAACGATCAACAACCACAAATATTGAATCATTTCCCCGTTGAGTACGTGGTAAACCCAACACAAAATCCATGCTGATGTCTACCCAAGGTTGTGATGGAACAGGCAAAGGCATATAGAGTCCTGTATTGGTAGATGTGCCCTTTGACACCTGACAGATTCGACACCGTTTAACATATCTATCCACCTCCTTGCGCATTGTAGGCCAAAAATAAGATGATTGTACCAACTGTAAAGTGCGATCTCGGCCGACATGCCCTTCACCATACAGCTCCCTAATGATTTGAAGGCGGAGACTAGAATCAGGGATGCACAATTGATTGCCTTTGAAAAGAAAACCTTCATGCAATAGAAAATCAGACATCTGTCCAGATTGTATACCCTGCAGAACAACAGAAAAATAAGGATCAACCGTTAGCTGCTCCATGAGGACATCCATCCCCGGCACACCAACCCTCATGGAAACTAGCAAATTACTCCTCCGACTCAATGCATCAGCCACCCGATTTGACATCCCAGACTTGTGTTTCACCACGAAAGTGAATTTTTCCAAGAACGACATCCACCTCCCATGTTTGTGTGACACCTTATCTTGACTGCGAATATGTCTTAATGAATCATGATCTGTGAACAAAACAAATTCCTTATGAAATAAATAATGGCGCCAATGCTTTACAGCTTGGACCACTGCATAGAACTCAACATCATAAGTGCTATAATGCAGCTTTGGCCCCGCCAACTTCTCACTAAAATAGGCAACCGGTCATCCTCCTTGACTTAGAACTGCCAAAGTTATGGCCATTTCCGTGAAGCCCCTTTAGTCACACGATCGTGGGCCTCTAGGAACGCAAGGGCCTGATCCTCCACACTAGGGCCCGCATCAGGTAGTCTGTTGAATTGTTGACTAACTAGAGCAATAGCGTTTTGAAATTCTTCTTCAGCATCGTATTCTGAGTTTGCTTCGTATGACTGCGGAGGGTTGTCATACGAGGGTGAGTAAGATTGAGTGTGAGGTGTTTGTGCTACAAGAGCGAGTGGTCCTCCGAAGTGAGCAGAGTCATTGGGTACGGTTGATTCTTGTGCTTGCAGTTCACCATATAGTTTGTAAAGAGATAAAGAATGAATTTTTCTATCTCCTTGGACTATCATCTTAGCCGTAGTCCAATGTTTACCCAAACCATTGAGAAACTGAAGATTTGTCTCATGGTTACTTCGGATGGTGCGAACATTAGATAACTTTGTGACAATTAAGTTGAACCTCTTGAAGGAATCTTCCAGACTTTCACCAGCATTGTGACAACTGGAAATTTCTATCTTGTACAACCATTCAATTCAATCAAAGTCAGACTCGTTTTTGCTATCTTTTAGCATTGTTTAGGGTCTGTTTGAGTGTTCTAAGCCTAGTGCATTCAAGGTTTGGGTTTGGGGATGAGTTATCTTATGTTCTTCGGATTGCATTCGAGCCAAACACTCCTTCAAGAGGAGTGTATGGCCGTACACATGCTTGTACGGCCGTACACCCAAAATGGCCATGATTTCATGCCCATATATAAAGTCCTTCCTTCTTTTCCCTCACTATTCACACTTCCAAGCCAAGAAATCAGATTCTCTCTCAACTATCATCAAGCTTTTCACCTTGATCTTCAAAGATGTAAGTATTCCTTCCATTTATTAGTTGATACATTGCTTTATCTAGTAAAGATCCATGTTTTCATCCATGAAATTATCTCTTTTGGATAGATCTTCAAGTCTTCTTCACTTTCACCAAGAACACCAAGAACACCTACTTGTTCTTGGGCCGTGAACTCTTTAGAAACCTTCAAAAGTGTGAGTATCTCTTCTATCTTCTAGTTAAGCTTGAGAAACACTTGATTCCTAGCCTTGAATCGCCATCTAATGCATGAACACCAAGGGTGTACAGCCGTACACTCCTCATATGGCCGTAAACCGTTGTTTAGTGCATGTTTTGGCCTCAAACTCACCTCATGTCCCAACATAGGATCATGAACACTTAATGCATACTAGATAGGGCTATAAACACCCTTTTTGCATGTTTCTTCCATGAGTGTACTGCCGTACACTCCATGACCGTACACCCAATGGATGTACACCACCTTGGTCGTACACACCCTTGTGTGGTCGTAAACCCCTTTGATGCAATCATATGTGATTGTAACACTTCAATCTAAGTGTTTCCTAGTCCCTAAGGTGGTTTCCTTGCATGATTAGTTGTATATACACTAATTATATACATATATATGTGTCGTTATATGCTTAATAGGATCCATTTGTGCTCGAGGTTCCACTTGACACTTAGCATCCTTTATCGATCTTACATTCGAATCACTCACTACAGGTGAGTTCATACCCCTAACTTATATTTTAAATGATTTTAAATGCTTTTATGGGGTGGAATACAAGTAGAAAACATTATAGTTATTATATCAAATCACATGTGATTAATAACTATCAATCAAGTAGATTTCTTATTCTTCAAAACTGTGTTATCAAACTGTTTCAAAAACCTTTTTATAGACTGACATCAATTCATCTATAGCCATTCAAATGGTTAAAACTCTTTTATATGTTAAATTCTTTATTAAACTCTTTTAAACCTATATATTGTCAAAATCATATCTATATGGATATAGTTATATAAATAAGGTTGAAAGGCTTAGGACTGATAACTCGCCTTATTTCCTGTTCCTTGTTTGGTTATGGACTTAGGTTATCGGTTGTTTGTCCGAATGTTGTTTGAATCTTAGTTATATATTATGTATATGTATATAGATATAAAAGTTCTTTCATTCAGATCAATACCTTTGGGTAGCAAAGGTGTTCAAACATAATCAGTCATTCAAAAAACATTACTAGTAAACTATAATAGGTATAGTTTAGGAAGTCACTACTTACTATTTCTAGAACAGTGAAACTTACAAGAGTCAGTTCATACATGAGTCAGTTCAAACATAATATAATGAGAAACATAGAGAACATACTATATACTAAAACAGAGAAAACATACTATACACTAGGACAGAGAGAACATACTATACTAATACAATAACAAAGATAACATTAATGTGAGCCACTACTTCATGGCGTGGAAATATACTGTTGTGTCACGTTTTGTAACCAGAGTCTCCTGGAGGGAGAGCGTGAATTTGTGTATAGATCTATATGGGATTGACCATCCTACACCTTGCTGCTAGCTACAGTGGGACCTGCAGGTCTGCGGGTGACGAATGTCATACCATTTCGACGTCTTGAACGTCGTGTTTTACTAGTCAATCAAGTATGGTTATAATCTCATCACATTTTACCTTAATGAAACAAACAGGTTTAAGGTAGTTAGTACATCGGTAGTTACTTATACACAATACTACAGTACATCCTTATTTTTCCATTACATTCATATTGTGATCTTCTCACATAAACGGTAATGTAAACTATATTTTGGTAATGATAGTCATAAGTGGGAAAAACACTCACTTTTACAAAAGAACAAACTTACAAAACAGTTGGGTCTTGGTAGAAGACTACTTTAGCAGAAAATATAGGATTTTCTAGGAAGTATTCAAAACTTTACAACAAACACTTACAAACTTCTGCATCAAACATTTACAAACACTTTCATCAAACTTATACAAACAATGACATTAAATACTTATGAACTCACCAGATTTAATGCTGATCTATGCTTTCAAAATAACTTGTATTCCCAGGTCACCGGTAGACAGGTACCGATGACCAGGTTTTGGAGAACACGGAGCACGTTCAAGACTCGTCTTTTATTTTGATTCATATTTTGGTGTCTTATAAACAATACAGAACACACTTGTATTGAATTATATTATTAATGCAATGGATGATGTTGTTGCTTGTTTTATTATTATGCATTGTTATGATACTGTACATGACGTCCTCCGCCCCCGAACGTTTCCGTCGTTCTGGTTTGGGGGTGTGACAAGCATGAGCTTTGAAGCTGTTGAATTCGTTGAGTACGGTTGTAAGCTTCTTATATTGAGCTTGTTCTGTACCTTCATATAAGTTCTTGAGAACATCCCAGATTTCTTTGGCTGACTTGCAATTTATGATGATGTCGAAGTTGTCAAGAGCAACTCCACAAGATAGCTCATAAAAAGCAACAACGTCGTTTTCCATCTTATCAAGATCATCTTTGGTGGGACGATTCATGGCTGGTTGACCTCCACCTAGTCTAGATTGAGTGCCATCGTTCTGTACTGGAGTAATAACAGGGACATGAGGTCCTTCTTCTACAGATCTCCGTACATCTCTTCTAAGTGTTCGTAGATACCTCTCCATTCTTTGAGACCAGTGATGATATTCGTTTGCCACCAGGATTGGAGCTCTATTCGAACCACTAACACTGTTGGAAACATTGAGAGATAATGCTTGTGCCATATTTTCTTGTTTTTGAAAAGATTTTTTTTTGTTTTTTTTTAAGAAATGAGCTCCAGTGGTATAGAAGGCCTTTTAAAATCAGAGTTCTTGTTTAAAAAGCGACCACTTTGGCTTTGATACCAATTGTTGAGAGAAAAACTTGAGTAACACACTTGAACAAACGTTAGAACAAGTAATAATGCGGAATTAAGTTTAACTCAGTGGATCGTAAAGCTCAACAATAATAATAAGTTAGAGTCAGATAGTTAGATAATTAGGTGCGGAAATATAAGGAAATATAAATGACAACAAGTATTATATCAAGAAGACACTATAAGTTGATTCTTAACAAGGATTACAGACAATCCAAGTTAGTAAATGAGATTCAGCTTAGTGATTAAGTCAATCTGACTTGCTCCGAAGAGATAACAATGTTAATATTAGAATCTGAAGATCTTTTATGATGAGAGAGTGAGGGAGAATGCGATATTTCAAGATAGAGATAGAATGATCGATTCACGTTTCATTAAGAATGAGAGAACTCTATTTATAGAGTCTCAAGGATTACAAAGTTGAATCTTTCTAAAGGTTGCCATGTAATACACACTAGACAAAGAAGTGTAAAGAAAGAAAACAGATAAAACTAAAACTAAGATTGATGACTTCAACTGCGGATGCAGTTCTTGATTGCGGTGTGGAGCTTGACTGCGGATCTAGTTGATAGCTTCGGATCTCTTCAAGTTTAAGAGGGTCACTTTTATGTTTCAACAACTCCTCATTGCGCAAGAGGGAGCATTATGGCGCAAGAAGGAATGCCATGACGCAAGAGCATCCTTCTAGGCACATGCCTTTAACATATGGCACAACAAGATCCCCTTGTTGCTCCATATCACTCCCAAGTGCTCCAAACCTCTTCTAGGTTCCCCAAACCCCTTTCTGCATGATCCATTCCTTTGTCACTTGATCCGTTCCTTTGTCAGACGATCCATTCCTTTCTCAGATGATCCATTCAATTGTCACATGCTCCATGAACCCCAAGTGCTCCATTGTGATCTACGTGCTCCATGTTGGACAAGACTTCATACCCCAACAAGGGATATGGTAGCCTAGAATCCTAGATCGATGGTGGGAGACCCACTTAACCGAACATTGAAAAGGAGATTCCTTTTCCCAGAGGTTTATAGAGATGGGCGTCCCATCTTCTATAGAAACTTGAGGAGAGTGCGCTTAAGTGTCCAGTACCATTTTTCGTGAGATTGGACTTATTGAGATTAATATAGGTTGGGTTAGTGACATGTATTACATCTCATATTATATTTTATACCCATATTTTACCATCCTAAAAAGTATTAACTTATTGATAATTGATTTGAACTTAAGAGTTGTTATGATTTTTGATATGATATTCGACCTTCGCGGTACAATGGTATTGTTGAACGTCTTTTATTCTGGTGGAGATCTGTAGCGCAACAAGAAAACAAGCTATTAGCCGATCTCCAGGAGGTAATCTCGGGAGCACGCTCTGACGGTGAAGTTAGTCTCCCAGGGAGATAAGTTAATGGTGAAGTATATGGATTAGAGAGTGAGGATTCAACCCCACTACCATTAGAGGCATATGGCCATATATAATAAGGATTTGGGCATTTATCGTGCTCGTGGGGACAAGAGTGTTAGACCTGAATTGGGACAGTGACGCTGATTGGTAGATCATACCTTTGTCACATGTCTAAGCCTTGATTGGCTTATCCATGTTAATGGTGCATGCACCTTCTCTATAATTATTAGATTCCCATTTGTCATCTGCTAAATTTCCTACGTATATTTCAGGCTGGACACCGACCAATGGGGCGTATCTGATGCAGGATGAAACTTTATCGGGGTTATCAGGATGCAAGAGATTTCGGATACTCTAATCATTCTTGTGTGGCTAAGAGGCATGCTATCAATTCTCCCTAGTCTTATCCATTATGGTGTAGGCTTGCTTAGCTATGACTGGAGAGACTAACTTAGGACATCTGTCACATCACGCTTGGTTCCTATATTTTTGGTTGCACGATGCAATAATTTTCCAGTCGTAACATTAGCTATCATCATTAGGGTTTTAGAATTTCCCATCGAGCGAAGCTCTTTATAACTTGTCTCCTTAGTTTTCTTCTTCTTCTTTCTTCATCATTCACACTAATTTTTCCTCGGTCTTCTTCTTTTCTATCGTGGACTCTCTGATTAGTGTTACTCCGACCCCTGAGTACTTTGTGGCTCTTCAAGAGAGATCTGGTTTATAGTTGGAGGACGACATGTCATTCCGTGGAGAGAAACTGATATTCTTTGAGCCACCGGAAGGGAAGATTGGCATTTATGTGAAACACTTTGATGTTGGTTATCGTCTTCTTACATCTAATTTATTCAGGGAGATTCTTGATCATCACAAATTTCACCTTAACCAACTTGTTTCGACAGGGATGACGAAGGTGGTGACCTTCGAGATGTCATGTTGTGCGAATGGGATAACGCCTGATGTATGGGTCTTTCTCCATTTTTTTGATTCGCTTCATCCTCCTCTTATGAAAACTATACTTTCATTGTTCGGAAGTATAGTCATGCATTGGTGATAGAGTAGAAGAATTCTCCCTAGAACTAGATCAATTGCTAATACTAGGTGAATGTTGACCGTGTCGGTACAATGCAATATAGGTAGACCTTTATCTCTGATAAAGAGAAAATGGCTTGGGCTTTGCGTTGCTTTCAATTCGTAGCAGATGATTTTCCTCAGTACGTTCTTCCTGGTGTCGGGATGAGTATTTCTTGGAGGCTTCGAGGAAAGATGCATGAGTTTAATGTCATGGTGAGAGGTATTGTTCTTCGTACATGGCCTTTTTCTTTTCCCTTTTTATTTCTTTTCTTCTCCTACTTTCTCCTCTATTCCTCCCTCTCTTTATATATATATATATATATATATATATATATATATATATATATATATATATATATATATATATATATATATATATATATATATATATATATATATATCGGTAAACTTGTTTGTAGGTGTTAAGAAAAGGGTGGACTTCATGGCTGTTTTTGCAAAGGAGTAAGTTAATAGTCTCCAGTATCATGATGTTGATCTTGCTGATAGGGTCTTGCCTTATTTTCCATTTCAAAATGATGCATTTATTCCTCGGGCTGTAGCTACACAAGATTCCGAGTGTCACCATGCAATTGTACATCATTCTAGGTCCGCATTTATTGATCTTGCCGAGACGGCTGTTGGTGCTAAAAATTATAGAGGGAAAAGTTTCAAGGATGAATTTGTGGAGGATAATAACTAGGGGGTGCTTGTGGCTCCTACGGTGAAACAAAAAGATGCATGTCAAAGTGTTGGAAGTTTGGATGTGGGGGACTTAGCTCTTGTTCATCGTTTGTGCCCGAGGGGATTCATTGGTGGTGCATATTGTGTTCTGGAGTGTCAGGAAGAGGTTATTCACATTTCTGAATATGGTAATATGGAGAAAGTTGTGCTGAAAATTGGTGCTAGCGCTGAAGTGGAGGTTGTAGTAAAGCATGTTGTTCCTTCAGTGATTGAACGAGTGGACGCCGATGATGGTAGTTCTAGAAACGGTATGAAGTTTTTTCGATTTGTCTGTCATACAATTGACCAAGGTGATAGTGGGGAAGATCAGATTGGTAGTTCAGCTAGTTTTCATCCTGGGTGGTCTTTGAGGGAGAATTCTCAGTTGTCTGTTTTTGAATGTGTTATTGATTTTGCTGAGAACGCTTTTCATCCTGGTAGTTGAGCCCACATGGTTGGGTATCATCTGTTAGAGTTTGTTGGGTCTCTTTGCTTTGTGGTTGTTCAGAGTGCATGTTTTCTTGTCGAGGGAACTAATTACCTTGAGCAGCTTCTACCTACTAATGAAGATCGAAAACGTTTGAGTGGGGTAAATGTAAAATTTGTGTTCAGATAACTTTGTGCTAAAGTCTTCGCAAGTGGAATTGCGGACCAGGATTTCCATGTTGGAGAGGCTTGTTTCAGAGATGGATGGGGTTATAGCATAAAAATGCATACTGGAGGGGAAGGTTGTTGATCTTGAATGATATAAGGTTGCTTTTCAAACCGTATTGATCAAAGGAAGCAAGAGAATGAGGGTCTCAGTGTCAAGTTGGAGATTTGTGAAAAGACATGATAGAAAAAGATAAAATCGTTGTTGCGATGTCGAGTGGCTTCGAAGAGTTGGGTCGTTATTTAGAGTGGGTAATGAAGCAAGGGTTGAATGGTGTGGTGGATCAGGTTTTGGAGAGCCCCGAGTTTGGTTATGGGGTGAACAGATTTCGAGATGTGTGTTTGGCTTCTGGTAGGGTTATTGGTCTTGGTTAAGCGAAAGAATTGATTTGAGCTTGAAGAAAGGTGGATGATATGCATAGAGATAGTGTGGATCATGAGGTAGTGGTTGACGAGGCCATGGACGTCTTAGCGTCGCTGGACTATATGCATCCTTTCTGGAGCTAGAAAAGTTGGATGTATCTGGGTTGAAACGGCTGATGCAACTTGATGGTGGTGTTGGAACGTACTGAAGTGTTTGCCTCTCTTTTTTTGTTGTTGATTTCTTGTGGTTCTTATTTTGGAAACATCTTGCTTTGGGGTTGTAGGTCGGTTTGGCCCCTTTGAACATGTTTCTTTTCTGTACTTTTTCTTTTAATTGTTTAATGTGATACTCTTGCCTTAGTGGATTGTCTTTCGCCTTGTGTTGTTTCACGCTCTTACTTGGTTAATTATTGCTCGATGAGTTAGGGTGTCGTTCCTTAGTTTCTCAGTATGGTTAAAGCCAAGAGCTTTAGGATCGAATGTCATTCCAAATAGTAACTTGAGATATTAACCATTAGGTTCTAGGTAGGTCGAAGCCAAAAGGTTTTGGAATCGTTTACCAGTGTGAATGATAAATGGGTTGAGGCATTGGTCATCAAACTCTAGGCAGGTCAAAGCTAAGGGCTTTGGAACCGTTTGCCATTTTTTGTAATGTATACTTGTATAGGTCAAGGAATTGGCCATCAGACTCTAGGCTGGTCAAAGAAGGAGCTTTGGAACCGTTTTCCATTTTACATAATATATAGATTGAGGTATTGGATATCAGACTCTATGCAGGTCAAATCCAGGGGCTTTGGAACCGTTTTCTATTTTACATAATATATATAGGTCGAGGCATTGGCCATCAGAATCTAGTAAAGTAAAAAAAAATAGGGGCTTTGGAACCACTTTTCATTTTACATAATATATAGGTCAGGATATTATCCATCAGACTATGGGTAGGTCAAAGCCAGGAGCTTTGGAACCGTTTTCCATTTTCAACACATGTGGTTTCGAATTTGTGCACTTTTCATAATTAAAATGATCATCATGTTAGAAATTATTTTCTTCAGCAATGGGAACATTTCAAGTTCTGGATATTCCTTGTTCTTGGGATAGGCCTTCTTTTAGGTTTTTCCAGGATGTATGATCCTTTCATGTGTACTTCAATGACTTTGTAAGGTCCAATCCCATGTCAGACCCAGTTTTCCTCTCGGTTCTCAGTGGCTGGCTATGTTTTTTCTAAAGACCAGGTCTCCCACATTGAATCTTCATTCCTTTACTCGTCTGTTGTAGCACTTTTCAACTTTTTCTTTTAGCATGCTTGGTGGAGTGCTGCTATGCCGCGTCTCTCTTCGATTAAGTTGAGATTAAGGAGTGGGTCTTCGCTATTTTGAAGGTTATCGAAAGAGGTTGTGTGGGGGGTTTCCATTATTAGTTGTTGTAGTAATACAACCTTTGTGCGATATGGTAGACTGAATGGCATTGGTATTCCAAATCGAGTGAGGACGTTTTTTTGACATGAATTCTATGATGCTTCGGCCATTGATCGATGCTATTGGTTCTTCTTCTATCCACTTTTTGAAGTAGTGTACACGTACATTTAAGAATTTAACTTTGACTGGAGCTTTTCCGAAAGGCCCTACGATATCTATTCTCTATTTGTGGAATGACCATGGGGTGGACATACTAGTCATTGGAGCTGTCGGGTGGTTCCATATGAGTGTGAATGTTTGGAATTCTCTGCATCGTCTAGTTACTTCCACGACGACCTTGTAAAAATCAGGGCAGTAGATTCCGAGTCTGAATATTTTCCCTATGCGTGCTTTGGCTCCTTCATGGGCCCCTACCTCTCCTACATATGTTTCAGTTAGGATCAATTCCCTGTTATCTTTTGTGATGTATTACGGCCATGACGCAAGGTATCTTTTTCTGTATAGTGTTATGTTCCTGATGCTGTACTAGGGGGATTTGATTTTAATCTTCTTTGCCTCCATCCCATCGCCTAGGAGGATGCCATGTAGTATGTAATCAAAGTACGAGGTCATCCAGTTGGATGAGTTTTCTCTTAAGGTAGCCACTTCTTTGTCTTCGATGCTCTTTGCAGGAAGGACTTCTACTAGTACCCTCTCTGTTAGATGGTCAAATGATGTTGACGCTAACCAGCTCAATACATCTGCTTGTTTATGTTATGACTTTGGTATTTTCTTAAGTGTGAACTGTTGGAAAGTTTCCGCTAATTTTCTCACTGCTACAATGTATTTCTGCATTCTTTTGTCTCGTACATCATAGGAACCGTTGATTTAATTTGTTGGTAGTAAGGATTCACTCAATGCCTCCATTTTGTTCACTTCATTCTCCTTCGCCAAACACATTCCTACCAGTAAACCCTCGTACTCTGCTTCATTGTTTGATGTTTGGAAATCAAAACTTAGTACATACTTTACTTTTTCGTCAAGGGGGTTTTTGAAGACCAGACCTGCTCCTGATCTTTCCTTGCTGGAAGCCCCAACAACATGCAACGTCCATATTCCGCCATTTGGTTTGGGGGAGATGTTGCATTTGTCTTCCCTTCGGCAACATGTTGTATCATCTATGGTGTGGGGATTTCAACTAAGAAATCACGCAACGCCTGTGCTTTGATGCTTACTTTGGGTCTGTACTCGATGTCATGTTCTCCTAGCTCGATGACCCATTTGGCTAGTCATCCAGATTTTTCTGGTTTCGATAGAACCTAGCGTATAGGTTGGGTAGTCAGCACTTCTATGTGGTGTGCTTGGAAATACCTTCGTAGTCCTCTAGCCACGTGTATTAGTGTGACTACTAATTTCTCTAGCATTGGGTAGTTTAACTCCGGACCTTATAAGGCTCTGTTGACAAAGTATAAGGGCAACTATTTTCATTATCGCTCAACTCCGAGGACCGAACTTATTGATTTTTGTTTGGATGCCTTGTAAACTGATAGTGTTTCTCATGGTATCAGAGTGGATAGCGTTAGTTCTATCTTGAGTTCTTCTTTTAGTCTTTCCAGCCCTTGCTCTGCTTCTTCGGTCCACATGAAGTTGTTTTTGTCGACGTAAACCTTTAATGTTTGGAATAGTGGAATGGATTTTTTGGCTGACTTGGAGTTGAAACGTCCTAATGCAGTTAGCTTTCCATTTAAGCCCTGCATTTATTTTAGATTGCCAGGTATATTGGTTTCCAACAAGTCCTTAATCTTGGACGAATTGGGTTGTATTTCGTTTCTTCTAATGTAGTATCCCAGGAGTTTTCCTTCTACCCTAGATGTGCATTTGGCAGGGTTTAGCTTCCTTTGTGATTTCTCAAGTGTTGTGAACATTTTCTCGATGTATCGTTGCATGGTTGTGTCTTTTGTGTTTTTTTATCACCGTGTCATCGATGTATATTTCTACATTTCTACCGATTTGGTCTTTGAAAATCTTGTTGACTAGGCGTTGAAAAGTCGCTCCGACATTCTTAAGTCCAAAAGGAATCTATTGGTTGCAAAATGTGCCATGGTATGTGTCAAACACTGTCTTCTCTTTATCTTCTCTTCTTATCCATATCTGATGGTAACCTTTGTTGGCGTCTAGGAAACATTTCCACCTGAAGCCTTCTAGCGATCTACTTTTTGATCTATCTCTAGGAGAGGATAACAATCGTTTAGGCATGGTTTGTTTAGGTTTATGTAGTCTATGCACATCTGCCGGCTGCCAACATGCTTACAGACCGTGACCATGTTGGCGATCTAAGAAGGGAAAAGGGTTTCCCGGAGGATGCATGCCTTTACTAGTTTATCGACTTCCATGTTTATTGCTTTGTTTCTAGCGCCCGCTTGTCGTTTCTTTTACTATCGTGCTTCCAAGCTGTATATTCTTGTTGTGCTCGATGATTTCCTTGCTTACACCTATCATATTAGTGGGTTCCCATGCGAAGACATGTTTGTACTTTTTCAGTATGTTGACTAGTTTTTCCCTTGTAGGGCCAGGCAGCGTGGAACCAATTCGGACCATTTGGGCTAGGTATTTTCATGTATTTCCTACTTTGCTTTTGGTTCTTCCTCTCTTGGTCATTTTTGGCCTCCTGTAATTTCCTCTAGTGCGATAATCGGGTTGCATTCGATGTTCCTTCATGCGGTGGCTGTGACAACCCAGAACTTCTATTTTGTACAACTATTCAATTCAGTCGATGTCAGACCCGTTTCTGCTATCTTTGAAAATTGTTTAGGGTCCGTTTAAGTGATCTAAGCTTAAGTCCAACCAAGGATTGAGTTTAGGGATGAGTTACCGAAGTCGTAAAGTAGCAAATCGGACCATACACTCTCTCAGGAAGAGTGTACGGTCGCACACATGGGTGTACGGCCGTACACCCCCCCCCATGGCCGCACACTCATGGTGGTGGGTCACCCACCCCTATATATATGAGTAGACCCCCTTCCTTCACTCCTTTCTTCCCTTGGCTGCACACTACTCCTTCCTCTCTCAAGTTTCTTCAACCGTGAACCCTCTAAGGCTTAAAAAACGCAAGTATTCCATCCTATAGCTTATTATACTTGAAAGACCTCTTGATTCAAGCCTTGGTTCATCATGTTTCATCATGTTCTTCATCCCTTGAAGGAGTACGGCCGCACACCTTCATAAGGTTGGCCGTACACCCCCTTAAAAGCCCACCAAAGTGAGAGTTTGACCCCTATCTTCTAGTTAGACATAACCCTAGCCTTGATTCACCTGAAAGTCGACAAATTTGGCATGAACATGAAGGGTGTACGGCCGCACACACCTCTTAAGGCCGTAAACCCACTTTGATGATCATTTTAGGCGTCAAACTCGCATTGCAACTAAGCATGGGACCTAGAACACTTCTTGGATGCTAGTTAGAACCTTGGAAACACCTCAAAATCACACCTCTTCATGTGTGTACGACCGTACACTCATGGGCCACACACCCATGCCCGTACACACCCTTAAGGTGGCCGTATACCTCCTTCACTCAATCACATGTGGTTTTGACACTTAGTTCAAGTGTTTCCAAGTCCCTAGAGTGGTTTCCCACATATCTAGTAGTGAAATACCCTAATTTGACTCCTATATGTGTTATTACATGTTAAATAGGATCTAATTGTGTTCGAGGCTTCATTGGACACTCAACATCTCATACCGATCTTTCATTCAAACCACTCACTCGAGGTGAGTTCATACCCCTACATTTTCCGAGTTTTTAATGTTTTCAGGGGGAATACAAGTAAAAGAACAAGTAATCTTGTGTTCAAATATATTATTTTGTTTAATATATTTCCATTAATAATATACATCGGATATAGAAATCGGTTTTACAAAAAGTGTTAAGATACTAACATTGCAAAAGCAGTTTTGAAAACTAAGGAAATGAACTTATGAATCATGAAATAAAAGATATTATTTTATAAGGATTCATGTTAATAACAAAAAGGGTTTTCCTGTATTATTATTCATAAAGTCATTAATCTAATTGGAGACACGTCATTGGGCATTTACAAACTAAATCCTAGAATTTCATGTAAACTAGATTGTACAATATTGTGAGGCTCTACTTCAAAACTGTACCCTTAGGTGTACTGAATTAAATCCTATCGTAGTATAACCAGAGTCTCCTGGAGGGAGAGTGTGAGATTTGTGAATAGATCTATTCAGGATTGACAATCACACAACTGAACTGCTAGCTACAGTTAGGCAGGCATGCCTGGGGTGACAAATGTCATTTAACCAACACTTGAAGAACGTTGTAAAGGTCTCTAGGTTATATCAAGCATGGTTATACGACTCACAATAAGTATAAACTAATAATTGGTTTACGGGTTTTCGCTCTTCAATTAGTTTTGTTTATGTAATAATACTAATATACATCACTGGGAGTAACCAGGGTTTTCAAAAGGAATAATGCTTAAACGATATAAGTATGGTAGATACTTGTACTTTCCGATTTAGAACGGGTAATTCAATAGCTTTCACATACGGGAAATGTAGGATTTCCCAGGGTAAACATCAGTATTGTATAAACAGAGGGTCTAAAAATCAACTAACTCATATTCATATTTCTTCCATGACTCCTTGGTTTATGCGTGACTCGTATTACCAAAGAAGTCATAGAAGAAATGGGTTTAATCATGATTTTCATAAGAAAATATGGGATTTTCTTGAGGAACATTTTTAACAGATATCAAAGAATCATATTACTTGAGGTTTATACATTTATTACACCAGATAGTATAAGGTTTTCTGGGAAAGATATCGCACTTTTCAAAAGAACCGAGAATCGTCTTTCTAAAACAAAATGCTTATGAACTCACCAGCTTTATGCTGATACTCTTTCAAAACTTACTTGTATTCTCAGGGCTCTAGTAGAAAGGTACACCCCCGAAGCTTTTGAGAAGACTGCTTAGTACCGTACTGCGACTCCTGTTGTCTTCTGTATCTACTTTGATGTTTTAATTTGAAATATTTAAAATACCTATGTAAAACTTATACTTATTAATGCAATGGTTGGCTATACTTTGATTATTATATTGCATGTGTCGTGATACTTACATGACGTCCTCCGCCCCCGAACGTTTCCACCGTTCCGGTTTGGGGGTATGACAGATTGGTATCAGAGCATTGTTTATAGTGAACTCAGTATACCAATCATAAAAGATATACAACTATAAACACATTGGGATAAAAACACTCTGACCAAGAATTTTACTTTAAAAATATACCAATATTTTATAAAAGTATAAATATATTCAGAATATGTATATACTAGAACGAGAATCACAAGAAGAACAAAACAAAAGTATTTGGATGTTGGACACTGTGGTTAAACTTGGGCAGTTATGTAATCATGTCTAGGGTCAATATAGCCTGATCAACTATATTCATTCGAGACATGACCAACATGTGTTTGGGAGTGATTGTAGTGTTGCAACAAGTCTAAAACTTACCTTGATACCCGAGGAATTCTAGAACCGAACATAAAGGTTAAAAATACTATATGAGTATTTTAGTTACTATAAGATAACAACAACGTGTCAAGCATGCAATTATAATACTATAGAAGTATTATTAGACTCAACGTTTCTGACTATCCCTTTCACCTCGAGTCTCGCGTAGATAGCATGGCTGGATTCAATCTTCCTGGCAACCCGTACTTTCCCAACCAAGGAAATAATGGATGGCTTGAGGAAGAGCCATAAGAAAATCATGAAATTCCTTTGGACGATGACTTCGCCGAACAATTTCCTGAAGAGGTTGACTCAGAACCTGAAGTCGAGAACCTACCTCAAGTGGCCCCAATACCAAATCCTAACCACCGACTTGAATGCTGAGGTCCAACGCCTATGTGGGTTGGGAGTTTGAATAGGTGGAGCCATGAGCAAGGCCAACCCATCCCATACAACGGAAACCGCAACTTCTACAATCTGGACGAAGGAGGTCCTACAGACAGGGCCCTTCCAATCCTGATACGCCGAGTGGGTCGCAATGTTGAGCTAGGTGTGGCAACCCTTCAGCGAACTGTGGAACTCGTAGCGGATTCAGGCACCAGCACGGATCGCATTCGTCGCCTTGAGGTTGCTCATGGGAGAGCTAAGAGGGACAATGAAGCTCTACAGCGAGAGTTAGCTACAACCCGAGCTGAAGTCATAGAGCTCCAAGCACGCTGGTCATTATACGAGAGACGCCTACTTGGTGTGGAGCGTCAGTTGGCCGAATTAAGGTTTCATCTTAGGGGTGTCGGTCGTCAATAGGAAATACTCTACTCATCCTTCCTTTTGGTTTAAGGAATAGTGTCACACCCCCGAACCGTCAGAACGGACGACGGAAACGTCCGGGGGCGGGTGACGTCATGCGTAGTATCACAACAATTGTATCATAGTAAGCAAAGCAAACACAACCATTACATTGCAATACGATTATTTACATCTGTTTGAAAACATAGTTTGTACATAAGAGTATATAACAAAAGTAAAAGACGTGACTCTAAATGCTCCGTCTTCTCCAAAGGTTGATAAAAGTACATGTTTATTGCTGGCCTGAGAATACAAGCAGTTTGAAAGAGTATCAGCATAAAGCTGGTGAGTTCATAAGTATTTAGCTCTGGTGAAAAAATGTTTCTATGATCCCTTGAAAAGTGTTTCCCAAAAAATCCTGTATTTTCTTATGAAAAGATGTTTGATTATCCATTAGTTAGTTGTTAAACAGTCCGTTTATGAAAGGTTGAGTTATCTCGGGAAAATCCTATATTTTCCCTAAAAGTTGATAGTTGGTTATCTGTTCTTGTCTGAGGTGTACAAGTATCTACCATACTTGCATCGTTAGACGTAGCTTTCTTGAAAAACCTTGTTTGTTCCCTGTGAGGTGTATTAGCCTTATTACATAAATAAAACTAATAAATAAGTGGTGAACTAATCCTAAGGGTGTTATTAATACCCTCTAGTAATCGAATCGGTTATTACTTTGAGGTTAGTTCACTTGTTTCATTATTACAAATGTAAGTTACTGTTATCTAGGTTGTGAGTGTCATAACCGTACTTAGACTTGATATGGCACGTAACGGGGCCAATATCTTTTTATGACTTTGTCACCCGTAGACCTGTCGGTCCGAATATAGCTAGCGGCGAGATGCGGGATTGTCAGTCCCGTATAGATCTATACACATTAGTCACGTTCTCCCTACAAGAGATTCTGGTTACAAGTGCTAATCCTACACCCAGTTTCTGTGGGGGTGTTACCAAGGACGTGTCTCCAACTTTAGACTAACAATTTGTATGTGATAATGCTGATAATTATGTATAAGATTTGTATGAATCCTTTATAAAATAACACATTTTACGATATGATTCACGAACTCGTTGCTTTAGTTTTGAAAACTGTTTCTACGAGTTGATTTCTTAATCGTTTGGTAAAACTGTTTCCTGTGTTAAAAGCATTCTAAACACATAGTTATCTTAAGCAAAATAATATGTTTTGAGCACAAGTTTCCCTGTACTTTTGCTTGTATTCCCCCCTGAAAATATGGAAAATTCGGAAAAGCGTAGGTGTATGAACTCACAGTTCGTAAGATTCGAGCGTAAGGTCGGTGTGGATGATGAGTGTCAACTGATGTTTCGTACGTAAGTGGATCTGTAAGAGGGTTGGAATGAGGTTTTTAGCCACCAAGAACTAGTGTGTGTTCTTGGTGTTCTTGGTGAGAGAGAAAATCTAGAAAAAGATGAAATTTATGAGATGAAACATGGATTCATCACTAGAAAGGGATTGAAACACAATAGAAGTGAAGAATCACTTACATTTTGAAGATCCTTGAGCAAAACTCGAAAAATGTAGAGAGAGAGTAGAGAGAGAAAGCTTATGAGATATGTAAAGTGTGAAATGAAGGCCACTCATCTCTTATATAGGGGTGAGTTTTCGGCCAAGGGGTGGGGTGGGGGTGTACGGTCGTAAACTCGAGTTTGCGGCCGTACACTCCTCTCGAAGGGGTGTTTGGCCCGGATGCTATGCTTTGACTTAGAAAATCTCGTTTTTGAACCCAAAAATTGATTGTACTGAGTTCAAAATATTTAATTAGACCCGAGATAATGCTGCAAGAACAGAAATAAATTCCGAATTGATTTATTTTTAACAGTTTGGACGAAAGAAATTTCGGGTTGTCACATCATCCCCCCGTTAGAGGGAATTTCGTCCCGAAATTCGAACATAGAATACAAATCATGAATTAGGAAAGAGATGCGGATACTTCTGTTTCATCTGATCTTCGCGCTCCCAAGTGAATTTAGGCCCCCGCTTGGCATTCCAGCGAACCTTCACTATCGGGATGCGACTTTGTTTCGTTCGTTTGATTTCTCTATCCATGATTTCGACCGGTTCTTCCATGAAGTTTAGGTTCTCGTTGATTTCAATCTCATCGAGAGGGACCACAAGGGTTTCGTTGGATAAGCATTTCTTAAGATTCGAAACGTGGAAGACAGGATGAATGTTGTTAAGTTCTCGGGGTAGACGAAGTTTGTAGGCTACGGGACCGATCCTAGCGAGGATCTCGAAGGTTCCTATGTATCTTGGACTTAGCTTTCCACGCTTTCCAAAGCGTATCATGCCTTTCCAGGGTGAGACCTTTAGCAGGACACGGTCTCCAATCTGGAATTCTAAGGGTTTTCGTCGTTTATCGGTGTAGCTCTTTTGTCGGTCTCGAGAAGCTTTCAGTCGTTCTCTGATTTGTATGATCTTTTCTGTGGTTTCACGGATGATTTCTGGACCAGTGAGAGTGCTGTCAGGGACTTGCCCCTTGGCTAACTGCGTGTCGCCCACCTCAGCCCAACATAGAGGGGATCTGCACTTGCGGCCATAGAGGGCTTCGAATGGCGCAACCTTGATGTTGGTATGGTAACTGTTGTTGTAGGAAAACTCTACCAAGGGCAAATGGGTGTCCTACGACATACCGAAGTCGATGACACATGCTCTCAACATGTCTTCCAAAGTCTGGATGGTTCTCTCACTCTGCCCATTTGTCTGAGGATGGTAAGCTGTGCTCATATCCAGCTTAGTTCCAAGAGCTTTCCGCAGGGACTGCCAAAATCTCGAGGTGAACATGCTATCTCGATCGGAGATAATGGACACTAGCACACCGTGCAGTCGGACTATCTCTTGGATGTAGATTCGTGTGAGTCTCTCCATTTTGAAGTTTTCCTTGATCGGCAGGAAGTGGGCGGATTTAGTCAGTCGGTCGACTATTACCCAGATGGCGTCGTACCCACCCAGAGATTTGGGTAATTTGGTGATAAAATCCATAGTAATCCTTTCCCACTTCCACTCAGGTATATCCGGCTGGTGGAGTAAACCTGAGGGCTTCTGATATTCGACCTTCACCTTGGCGCAAGTCAGGCACTTTCCCACGAAGGTAGCGATCTCTGCTTTCATGTTTGGCCAACAATACAATTTCTTGAGATCGAGGTACATCTTGTCCAAACCTGGATGAACGGAGTATCTAGTCTTGTGAGCTTCGTTCATGACAACCTCTCTGTAACCACTGAACCTTGGGGTCCAGATCCGGTCCATGAAATAATAGGCTCCGTCTCCCTTGATCTCTAGGTTCTTATCCATTCCTCTCAAGGCCTCATCCGTTACGTTCTTTGGTTTTAGGGCTTCCAGCTGAGCTTCTCTGATTTGTGCGGATAAATGGGAATGGATAGTCATAGTTAGTGCTTTCGCACTGCGACCTGTATACTCTTTTCGGCTAAGAGCATCCGCCACCACATTGGCCTTGCCGGGATGGTAGCGTATTTCGCACTCGTAATCGTTGAGTAGCTCAACCCATCGCCGTTGTCTCATGTTCAACTCCTTCTGATCGAAAATATGTTGTAGGCTCTTATGGTCAGTGAAGATAGTGTACTTCGTTCCGTAGAGGTAATGTCTCCATATCTTCAATGCGAAGACTACTGCACCCAATTCCAGGTCGTGCGTTTTGTAGTTGACCTCGTGTGCTTTCAGCTGTCTTGAGGCATAAGCAATAACTTTTCCTCGCTTCATGAGCACACAGCCTAAGCCCTGATTGGATGCATCACAGTAGACTACGAAGTCCTCCGTCCCTTCGGGCAGAGATAATATAGGTGCGCTGCATAGGGCTCGCTTCAACGTTTGGAACGCAGTGTCTTGCTTTTCACTCCAACAGAAAGGTACGCCTTTCTGAGTCAGAGTGGTTAAGGGTTTGGCAATTCTAGAGAAATTCTGGATAAATCTGCGATAATAGCCAGCGAGGCCCAAGAATTGACGAATTTCTGTGGGCGTCTTCGGTGCTGACCAGTTCTCTATCGCTTTGATTTTTTAGGGATCCACGTGTATGCCTTCCTCGCTTACCACGTGACCTAGGAAGGTTACTTTTCGAATCCAGAATTCGCACTTAGAGAATTTCGCGTAAAGCTTCTTCGCCCTTAGAGTTTCCAGCACTACTCTCAAGTGCTGTTTGTGATCTTCCTCGTTTTTGGAATAGACAAGTATATCGTCGATGAACACGATGACGAACTTGTCTAGGAAAGGACGGCACACCCGATTCATCAGGTCCATGAATACTGTCGGGGCGTTGGTTAGACCGAAGGGCATTACTACAAATTCGTAGTGACCATACCGAGTCCGAAATGTTGTCTTAGGAACATCACTCTCAAGGACTCGCAGATGATGATACCCTGATCTTAGGTCTATCTTGGAGAAGTAGCTGGCTGCTTGAAGTTGATCGAAGAGATCATCGATTCGAGGAAGAGGGTAACGGTTTTTGATAGTGAGCTTGTTCAGTTCTCGATAATCAATACACATCCGAAAGGATCCATCCTTCTTTTTCACGAACAAGATCGGGGCTCCCCAGGGTGAGGAACTCGGTCTGATGAATCCTTTGTTGAGCAGCTCATTGAGCTGACTGGATAATTCCTGCATTTCTGTTGGCGCTAGGCGGTATGGGGATTTAGCTACGGGGGTAGCTCCGGGGATTAAGTCGATGCGAAACTCGACTTGGCGCTCGGGAGGAATTCCCGGAAGCTCCTCGGGAAAGACATCAGGAAAGTTGCAAACTTCGGGGATGCTCTCGAGGTCTTTAACTTCCTGTTTCTCATTTATGATGTGGGCTAGGAATGCATGACACTCATTTCGTAGAAGTTTTTGGGCTTTGATGCACGAGATGATGCAGAGGTTCGAGCTGAGTTTATCGCCATAAGTCATGAGGGTTTCATCAGAAGGAAGATCGAGACGGATAGCTTTTTCGTAACAAAGGATGTCAGCACGATTGGGGCTCAACCAATCCATGCCGATGATGACATCGAAGCTTTTTATGGAAACTGGCATAAGATCGATCGGAAAAGAATGATTGTTTAGGGTAAGGGTACAGCCTACGAATATGTCGTTAGTGCTCTCTTTCTCACCGTTAGCCATCTCGACGGTAAATGTTTCGGTTAGAGGTTGGGGTTTATGTTTGAGAAGATGTTTGAATGCATGGCTAACAAAACTTCTCTCAGCACCAGAATCGAAAAGAATGCATGCATAAGAGTTGCTGAGAAGGAACATACCCGTAACAACGGTGGGATCAACGACCGCTTCCTCCTGGCCCATTGCCAACACCCTTCCTGTGTTGTCACCTGTTGCTGTCTTGGGGCAGTTTCTCTTGTAGTGTCCGACCTCACCACAACCGTAACAAGCTTGACCGACGCCTGCTCACGATGCCTGATTGGTTGGTTAGACTTGTGTTTTGCAAACTCGAGTTGTGTGTCCCTTTTTGCCACAGCTGTTGCATGACATTTCTCGGCACTGTCCCTGATGGTGGTAGTTGCACTTGTTGCACAGATGTAATTTCCCAGCATAGTGACTGGGGTTTGCTGGAGTAAAGGGGACTGTAGCAGGAGTAGTAGCAGCGTGGACTGCCACAGTTTGTTGTTTCTTGGAGGGCTCCAGCGAAGACTGGCCCTTTCGTTGCTTCTAGAACTTTCTTTTATCACCACTTCCTTTAGCTGGTTCAGGATTGGCTGTCACTTCATCAAGATCGACTCCACGATCGATCAGAGTCTACGCCAGACACTTGGCGCTATCAAATGTAGCTGGCCGAGCAGCCAAGACATTTCCGTTGGTTGGTTGTGTCAGTCCCCAAATGTATCTCTCAATCTTTTTGATTTCCGGGGTGACCATACCCGAGCAAAGAAGTGCTAGATCTTCAAACCTAGAAGTGTAAGCAGCAATGTCGGAACCCTTCATCTTTAGGTTCCAGAGTTCGTGCTCCAGTTTTTGCATTTCGCCTCGTGGGCAGTACTCAGCTAGCATGAGCTCCTTCAAGCTCTCCCAACCCATAACATTTGCTATTGGCAGGGTTTAAGATTTGACCCGACCATTCCACCAGGTCAATGCTCTGTTGGTGAAAGTGCAAGCGGCAAATTTCACCTTGTTGGCTTCAGAACATGAACAAATTTCGAAAATGGACTCGATCTTCTCGAACCATCGAGTCCGGGCAATAACACCTCCATTGCCTTCGAAAGATGTGGGTTTTGCGTTCATGAAATTTTTATAGGAGCACTCCTTCTGGTGTCCCTGACTACCTTCATGAATTTGGGGATGAGTACCACCTCCCGGCCCGCCAGATCCACCAGGATTTATCTGTGACATCGCAGCAGCCACAACAGCAGTAACAACTACCTGAAACATAGCAGGATCGAACTGAGGAGGTGGCGGTGTCGGATTTGTTGGAGGATTGTTCTTCTTTCTGTTGGGTCTTTTCTTTGGAGGCATCTTGTACTATATCAGGAAGAAGAAAATGATAAGCCCCTCAGACATTCGAATCAAGAGATATGAAACAAGGTATATCTCTATATGATAGATAAAGCGTTCTACCAAGCGATAAACAAGAAAGGATCACTAACGTAAGTAAAACTATCGCTAAGAAAGACTGAGTAGTAACACTTGGAACGAGTTTCTATAGTGTATTTGACTCTAAGTAAAATACTCCTATAGTGTTTTAATTTGTCTGTTTTGTTCTATCGACATTTTGTTGTATGGATACTTGGTAAGTTTTAGGCCTGCTGCAACACCACAGTCACTACCAAGCACATGTTGGTCATGCCTCGAATGAATATAGTTGATCAGGCTATATTGACCCTAAACATGATTACATAACTGCCCAGGTTTAACCGCAGTGTTCAACATCCAAACACTTTTGTTTTGTTCTACTCATGATACTGTTTCTGGTATGTAGGTATACTTGTATACTTTTCGTAAAAATACTTATATTTTAAAAACATACTTTTAGTTCAGAGCACTTCAGCCCCTTAGTGTTTATAGTTGTATACCATGTAAGGTTTGGTATACTTAGTTCACTATAAACAATAGCTCTGATACCAATCTGTCACACCCCCGAACTGTCAGAACGGACGGCGGAAACGTCTGGGGGCGGCTGACGTCATGCGTAGTATCACAACAGTTGTATCATAGTAAGCAAAGCAAACACAACCATTACATTATAATATGATTATTTACATCTGTTTGAAAACATAGTTTGTACATAAGAGTATATAACAAAAGTAAACGACGTGACTCCAAATGCTCTGTCTTCTCCAAAGGTTGATAAAAGTACCTGTCTATTACTGCCCTGAGAATACAAGCAGTTTGAAAGAGTATCAGCATAAAGCTGGTGAGTTCATAAGTATTTAGTTCTGGTGAAAAAATGTTTCTATGATCCCTTGAAAAGTGTTTCCCAAGAAAATCCTATATTTTCTTATCAAAAGATGTTTGATTATCCATTAGTTATTTGTTAAACAGTCCGTTTATGAAAGGTTGAGTTATCCCGGGAAAATCCTATATTTTCCCTAAAAGTTGATAGTTGGTTATCTGTTCTTGTCTGAGGTGTACAAGTATGTACCATACTTGTATCGTTAGATGTAGCTTTCTTGAAAAACCTTGTTTGTTCCCTGTGAGGTGTATTAGCCTTATTACATAAATAAAACTAATAAATAAGTGGTAAACTAATCCTAAGGGTGTTATTAATACCCTCTAGTAATCGAATCGGTTATTACTTTGAGGTTAGTTCACTTGTTTCATTATTACAAATGTAAGTTACTGTTATCTAGGTTGTGAGTGTCATAACCGTACTTAGACTTGATATGACACGTAACGGGGCCAATATCTTTTTATGACTTTGTCACCCGTAGACCTGCCGGTCCGACTGTAGCTAACAGTGAGGTGCGGGATTGTCAGTCCCGTATAGATCTATACACATTAGTCACGTTCTCCCTACAAGAGATTCTGGTTACAAGTGCTAATCCTACACCCATTTTCTGTGGGGGTGTTACCAAGGACGTGTCTCCAACTTTAGACTAACAATTTGTATGTGATAATGCTGATAATTTTGTTTAAGATTTGTATGAATCCTTTATAAAATAGCACATTTTACGATATGATTCACGAATTCGTTGCTTTAGTTTTGAAAACTGTTTCTACGAGTTGATTTCTTAATCGTTTGGTAAAACTGTTTTCTGTGTTAAAAGCATTCTAAACATATAGTTATCTTAAGCAAAATAATATGTTTTGAGCACAAGTTTCCCTGTACTTTTGCTTGTATTCCCCCCCTGAAAATATGGAAAATTTAGAAAAGCGTAGGGGTATGAACTCACAGTTCGTAAGATTCGAGCGTAAGGTCGGTGTGGATGCTGAGTGTCAACTGATGTTTCGTACGCAAGTGGATCTGTATGAGCCTTGGAATGAGGTTTTTAGCCACCAAGAACTAGTGTGTGTTCTTGGTGTTATTGGTGAGAGAGAAAATCTAGAAAAAGATGAAATTTATGAGATGAAACATGGATTCATCACTAGAAAAGGGATTGAAACACAATAGAAGTGAAGAATCACTTACATTTTGAAGATCCTTGAGCAAAACTCGATAATTGTAGAGAGAGAGAGAGAGTAGAGAGAGAAATCTTATGATATGTGGAAAGTGTGAAATGAAGGCCACTCATCTCTTATATAGGGGTGAGTTTTCGGCCAAGGGGTGGGGTGGGGGTGTACGGCCGTAAACTCGAGTTTGCGGCCGTACACTCCTCTCGAAGGGGTGTTTGGCCCGGATGCTATGCATTGACTTAGAAAACCTCGTTTTTGAACCCAAAAATTGATTGTACTGAGTTCAAAATATTTAATTAGACCCGAGATAATGCTGACAAGAGCAGAAATAAATTCCGAATTGATTTATTTTTAACAGTTTGGACGAAAGAAATTCCGGGTTGTCACAAATAGCCTTAATATCTATGCTCTAAGTAGCTCTTTCCCCTGTAGACATTCCTGTCTTGCAAGCACTGTTTCGCTAGTTCTTTATGTTGTCAATTTTCCCTCTGTTGGTATGCTGTAGACCTATTCCTAGGTCAAGTTTTCCGAACTGTGTGTAATCTTAATACCAACTACAGTGACAACAATCTTATTTCCGTTAAAGATCATCATTAGCAAAAATATATCTTAGATCGGTAACACGCAAACTAAGTAACTTTATCAAGGTCGTACCACTATTTCATCTTCGAAACATATTCATAGGCTGCACTCTTACCCTAGAAGATCATTCCTTTCCCATCGATCTCATGCCGGTATCCATAAAAAGCTTCGATGTTATAATCGGCATGGATGGGTTGAGCCTCAATCATGCTGATAACCGTTGTTTCGAGAAAACGATTCGTCTCAATCTTCCCTATGGCAAATCCCTCACTATTTACAGTGACAAACTCAGTTCGAACCTTCGTATCGTTTCATGCATCAAAGCCCAGAAGTATCTGCAGAAGGAATGCTCTGCATTTTTCTAACTCATGGTGTTGATGAAACACAAAAAGTTAAAGACCTCGAGAGCATCCCCGAAGTTTGCAAATTTCCTGATATCTTCCCCGAAGATCTTCCAGGGATTCTTCCCGAGCGCCAAGTCGAGTTTCGTATCGACTTAATCCCCGGAGCTACTCCTGTAGCTAAATCTCCATATCGTCAAGCGCCGACGGAAATGCAAGAGTTATCCGGCCAGCTCAATGAGCTGATCAGCAAAGGATTCATAAGTCCATTTTATGTGAGCTTTATTATGACTCGTTTTCAAATCTTTTCAAAAGTGGGAAATTGATATCCACCAATCGAAGGTAACTTAGTTCGGATGAAACTCGGTCTCTAACCATTCTAGAAACTTACTTCTATTCTTGCTAGGACTACATCATAGGGATGTAGGTCGAATCATTGAGAACCAGATAATAAAATGGAAAATTGTCATACATATATAAACATTTAGAATACATCCAGAGGCAACCATTGTTGCTCACAAGTTCATTTTCTCAACGTGTAGCAGATCATGCCTCCGAAGAAACGTAGCCAACCCACCAGTAAAACACCAATACTTCAGATGGATTCAGTTACGTTTCAAGCTGTAGTCACAACAGCCGTAGCAGCTGCCATGTCTCTCCTTAATACTAACAACGCAAATGTTAGTGGAAATATTAACGACAATCCTGATCGTGGTAATAACCAATTTCAGCAACAAGTGTCTGCTGGTAAAGACACACCGGACTTCAAACCTAGTATCCTGAAACGAAAGTTCGAGAACGAGAAAGGGAGTTCTTCAACTCAAGGACCTATTGAAGGGCAACGAACTGGGGCCATCAACACCCCCGTCAACCCTGCTATCCCAACACCAACTACACCATACTTGGTAAACCTCCCATACTGCAATGAATGCAACTACCGTCATTATGGAGTCTGCCGAGTGTTGCATTGCATTAGATGCAACAAGAAGGGACACACCGCCTGCATCTGTAGGACCCTAGTCGAGTTCATCACTTCGACTACCAATAGATCACCTATGTGGTGGAGTAGGACATTTCAAGAAAGACTGTCCAACAGAGAAAAACGACGGGGAAGCAGGAGGATTTTGACCCCAGAGAATGGGGAAGCATCAAAGAACCCTCCTATATTTTGTTACGCTTTAAAAAACCCCAATAAATGTTTATAATTCTGATTACTCTTTCTTTCAAATTAAATCCCAACATTCATATAAAATTTGAAGCCCTAATGGGTAAACTATGATGTCTTAGTGTATACGTTAGGGTCAGTTATACATGACTTATATACAACAAGCGAATATAGAGAGACCTAGTAAGAATCATTTCATAAAAAGTCCATAATTTCAAAGTATCAGAACCCTCGTATTAGTAGTACCCGCCAACGTCGAATCAAAAACAGAAAACACCAGAAACATACACCCAGAGGCACCAATGTTCTAACAAAACGCCCCCTCCGAACTAACTTAACGCGCGATTCTACGACGTCATCCTACTTAGTCCGACTGAGTCTACGTCATACCAAACCCACACGTCCCTAAGGAGACCCTTTGCCTTAAACCGCTCGAATCCCAAAAACTCTCATCACTCATAATGGCAAACTAGATGCGAACTTCGAAAATTCATCTCCCTTCCAAACCCCGAAGGTATTCATGCGAAGAGTATGGCATCCACCCGTAACTTTCTTTAGGCATCCTCGGTAGACCATTCTAGGATTACCATTCGAACAACAAGGCAAGTTCAGGCGCAGAGGCTAGGGACAAATACGGTTAACCTATCCATGAATAATGTACATACGAGGGTGGTATATAACTAAGATTCTACTAACTTAGGATGTGTGCGTCCGCCTTATTTCCTGTTCCTTGTCTGGTTGTGGACCTGGGACAGAGTCACTCATCGGACCGCCTTGCCAATCTAAATTGTATACGACTTGTGTACACGGGACAATGAGAGATGAACCAGGTATGAATCCTACCGCGAACTTCAAGACAAAGGCTGCACGGGACCTTAAAAAGGGGCATTCTACCGGTTGGATGAACATGATAGAACAAGCTAAGCCTACCCACCCTTCACATATCAGAACGGCAGATACAATAGTGAAGATCCACTGAAACACCAAGCAAGAGTCCGAATTCACTGGAGAACGCAAGGGTTTTTATGAAGCTCAGGTACCCTACCGAACCTAGAGAAGTGTCTATCCGATGGGACACTTGTGATACCCTTCATCTTTTTCCAAGTCCAGGAATTATATCCCATGTTTTGAATTTCGGGACGAAATTCCCTCTAACGGGGGGATGATGTGACAACCCGGAACTTCTATTTTGTGCAACTATTCAATTCAGTCAATGTCAGACCCGTTTCTGCTATCTTTTAGCATCGTTTAGGGTCCGTTTAAGTGATCTAAGCTTAATTGCAACCAAGGATTGAGTTTAGGGACGAGTTACCAAAGTCGTAAAGTAGCAAATCGGACCATACACTCTCTCAGGATGAGTGTACAGCCGCACACATGGGTGTACGGCCGTACACCCCCCATGGCCGCACACTCATGGTGGTGGGTCGCCCACCCCTATATATATGAGAAGACCCCCTTCCTTCACTCCTTTCTTCCCTTGGCTGCACACTACTCCTTCCTCACTCAAGTTTCTTCAACCGTGAACCCTCTAAGGCTTCAAAAACGTAAGTATTCCATCCTATAGCTTGTTATACTTGAAAGTCCTCTTGATTCAAGCCTTGGTTCATCAAGTTTCATCATGTTCTTCATCCCTTGAAGGAGTACAGCCGCACACCTTCATAAGGTTGGCCGTACACCCCCTTAAAGGCTCCCCAAAGTGAGAGTTTGACCCCTATCTTCTAGTTGCACATAACCCTAGCCTTGATTCACCTGAAAGTCGACTAATTTGGCATGAACATAAAGGGTGTATGGCCGCACACCCCTTGTACGGCCCCACACACCTCTTAGGGCCGTAAACCCACTTTGATGATCATTTTAGGCGTCAAACTCGCATTGCAACTAAGCATGGGACCTAGAACACTTCTTGGATGCTAGTTAGAACCTTGGAAACACCTCAAAAGCACACCTCCTCATGATTGTATGGCCGTACACTCATGGGCCGCACACCCATGGACGTACACACCCTTAAGGTGGCCGTACATCTCCTTCACTCAATCACATGTGGTTTTGACACTTAGTTCAAGTGCTTCCAAGTCCCTAGAGTGGTTTCCCATCAAATCTGGTAGTGAAATCCCTAATTTGACTCCTATATGTGTTATTAAATGTTAAATATGATCTAATTGTGTTCGAGGCTTCATTGGACACTCAGCATCTCATACCGATCTTTCATTCAAACCACTCACTCGAGGTGAGTTCATACCCCTACATTTTCCGAGATTTTAATGTTTTCAGGGGGCGAATACAAGTAAAAGCACAAGTAATCTTGTGTTCAAATATATTATTTTGTTTTATATATTTCCATTAATAATATACATTGGATATAGAAATCAGTTTTACAAAAAGTGTTAAGATACTAACCTTGCAAAAGCAGTTTTCAAAACTAAGGAAATGAAATTATGAATCATGAAATAAAAGATATTATTTTATTCATGTTAATAACAAAAAGGGTTTTCCTGTATTATTATTCATAAAGTCATTAATCTAATTGGAGACACGTCTTTGGGCATTTACAAACTAAATCCTAGAATTTCATGTAAACTAGATTGTACAATATTGTGAGGCTCTACTTCAAAACTGTACCCTTAGGTGTACTGAATTAAATCCTATCGTAGTATAACCAGAGTCTCCTGGAGGGAGAGTGTGAGATTTGTGAATAGATCTATTCGGGATTGACAATCCCACACCTGAACCGCTAGCTACAGTTAGGCAGGCATGCCTGGGATGACAAATGTCATTTAACCAACACTTGAAGAACGTTGTAAAGGTCTCTAGGTCATATCAAGCATGCTTATACGACTCACAATAAGTATAAACTAATCATTGGTTTACGGGTTTTCGCTCTTCAATTAGTTTTGTTTATGTAATAAGACTAATATACATCACTGGGAGTAACCAGGGTTTTCAAAAGGAATTTGATTGTTACCATGCCACCTTCTTTAGGGAATTTGATTAATCTATAGATAGTGGACGCAACTGATCCAGATTTTAGCGTCACTATTATTCCCAAGATGATGTTGAGTTTGAGGGTGCCTTGACGACGATGAAGTAAAGTAAAACTGTTTTCCATTTCTCCTTATTGTCGTCCTTTAGTGTTATCGGGAGGAATACTGCTCCTAGCGGTGGCATGTTGTGCCCTGCAAATATGTGTTGTCTCATTGTTATTGGTCGTAGTCCACTCTTTCATTGTAGGGGTTGTTGTCTGAAGAAGTGTTCGAACATAATTTCTACTGCGCTCCCACTATCGATGTAGACCTAGTGTATTGTGGTGTTTTTTATTCGAGCTTGTATTATTAAGGGGTCGTCTCGTCCCCCATTTGGAGGTGTTGGATTATTGTGTGAGAATTGCAGCTCCTTTCAGAACAGGAATTATGTTGTCGTTTGTAGTGTTGTCTTCTGGTGACAAGTCTGGATAGCCAATATTTCCGGTCCTTTCTCTATGTGTTTTTTATCTCTCTTGTGTTATTTCACTCTCTCAAACTTCCGGCTATCTCTTTGAGTTTTCCTTGGCTTATGTAGTCATTTATCTCTTTCTTTAGGACAATACATTCTGTAGTGTCGTTTCTTGGATGCTTGTGGAATTCGTAATATTTTCCTTTGTCTGCCGACTTGTCGAGGAATCTTCCGATGTTGTGTTTCTTGTCTATAATGGCCACCACCTCTAGGCGTCTGTATCTCCTATCATCTATGTGGTATGATCGATAAGGCTTGTGGAATCGCCCCCTCTTATTGTCATATCCTCGTTCGGACTGGTGATTATTTTGATACTGTATTTGTTTTCCCTTCTGAGTAGTTGTTGCTTTTATGTATGCTTCTTTTGCAGTTGTTCCTTCTTCTTGTCGCAAGGATCGTTTTACCCTTTCATTTATTTCATGTCTGGTGGTAGGTATTTTCCGTAGTAACTTCCTGGATAGCGGTCTAGGCTGGAGCCCATGCATGAAAGCTCCAGTAACTATATGGTCGCTCTGGCGTGGTACGTCTAATGTGGCCTTGTTGAAATGCCTAAAGTAATCCCTTATCGATTCTCCTTCGTGCTACATACAACCTATTATTTTCCATATGTCTCCCCAGTATTTTATCAGTTGCATGAAATTTGTTAAGAGTAGTTATTTTAGTTTTGAGAAACTTCTAATGTTATTTGGCGCTAGGCTTTTGAACCATGATTTGAGATTTATGTCTGGTGTGGTTGGGAAATATGAGTACCAAAATCTTTTCTCTAGCCTTTACGATTGCATGTGCCATTCATAGGCTTCTATGTGACTGAATGGATAGGTTGTGCCATTGTATATATTAAGGTAGGGGAGTTTGGATGTAGTGGTCATTTAGGTGTTGTTTGTTTTTTTGAAGCAAAAATCCATAAAGTCTGCGGACCACCTCTGCAACCCTCTGCAGTAGAAGAGGTGGACCAAACGGATGCAGACTGTAATAAGAAGCGTGTTTGTTTTTTTAACATCTGCATGCTGCTGCAGATATTAAAAAATTAAAATAAACTGATTTTATAATCAAAAAATAGTTTTTTAATACCGAAAATTTAATAATGTATGACATTTCGGCAAGAATTTATGATATTTCACCGAAAAATAATGATATTTTCACAAAAAAATAAAGATATTTTAGAATAAAATAATGATATTTCATCCACAAATTATTATTATTCAATATAAAAAAAATTAAACAAGAATAAACAAAAAAAAACAAAAAAAAATTTGAAATAAGATTTCAGCAATATATAATCAATATTTTAGCAAGAAAAAAAGAAGAAGAAGAGGTTGGAAGAGGTAGGAAGAGGAAAAACAAGTGCTGCGCCAAGAAGAACACGCGCAAAGGTTTTTTAATCCGAAGACTTCTGAAAAACAAACAGATGCGAGATGCAAAGTGTTGCGCGTATGTTGCACTAAAGAGGTTTTTTCCAAAAAACAAACAGCACCTTAGTATTCGTGCAACTCTGGTATGAATAGCGATGTGTGCTGGTCTGTTGTGACTAGGTTTGTGTTTCTGTGGCGGTGGGGGAAAAGGTTTGTTGACACAGGAACAAATTTGTTTGATGAGTGTTCTTTAGGTAAAGAGTATACATTGGAAATGGTTGGGTATGAACATTATAAAGTTTCATGTTGGGGTAAGGTGAAGACATGCTGAATAAGAGTGGGGGGTTGAACGTTGTTTACTTGGGGAAGCCAGTGATGGCCGTGCAAATGGTGTCAAATATATCGGTTGGAAATTCATTGCCAATGGCATTTACGTTTGAAACTGTTGTCCATCAGTGGTGGAAAGCGTAGTGGTGCATTGCTCGGGAAATGTGGAATCAACATTTGAGTCGTTCTGAAGGTTGGATTTGTCTGGGTCGATTGTTGTTCGCTCACTGGGGTTAGTGCTAGGACCCATAGCTGATTTATCGGTGTTCCTTGTATTGGAGAATATATGGTGGACAGAGTGGCATCTTGTGTTGTTTCTGCACTGGTCGGTTCGAGTGACGACATTGGTCGTACATGACTCCATAATGTGCCACTGGAACCACCTTCTCCGTTGTTTTCCATGGTTGGAATCTATGTTTCGAGCTTTTTGTGTCGATTGTCTCAACAAACGGATGACGCCAATGATGTGATATTGGACATCCGAGGTAGAATGTTGTCACTGATTGTCTTCTATTATGTTGGAGATCTGTATAACAACTAGAAAACAACCCCTTTACCATTAGAGGAACATGGTCTTATATAGTAAGGATATGGGTATATATCCCGTTCGTGGGGACAGGAGTGTCTAAACCGGATCGGGATAGTGGCGCCGATTGGTAGATCATACATTTTTCATCTGTCTAAGTCTTGATTGGATTAGCCATGTTAATGGTGCGTGATATGCAATTTATATACTAGTTTTAATTTATAAACCAAACAATCTAAGGTAGCAAAATGCGACATGCAGTGTACCTAATTGAACAATAGTTTAGTAAGAAAGTACGGTGTCAAACACAAGGGGAACGAGAATGATTAATAGTTAATTCGTCTACTAAAAGTTAACTAATTGAAAAGTAAATAATAGGGGTTTTTATCTAGTTTTGCATGTCTACATTACTTAAAGTAATTATCTCCAAAAACAAGTTGACTAACAAAAAACAATCTAAATTAAGTTTTAAAGCAAGATCTTAAAGAGACTTCTGTTTAGATACGATTCACTTTACTCCTTTGGTTTATTTATAGGAAAGTGTAATCGATTAAGTTGTTTCTTACTAATTCCTAAGATGATTAGAAGATATGATCAAAAGACTAATCCTTTAGTAAAACAAGTTCATTCATTCACTGATCAGGTGGACAAACAAACATGTATACTAGTATTAAGTTTGACTTATGCTAGACTTGAACTAATGATTTATATTAATGGATAATAACATCAATTTAATATATGAATGACCATCACATATTAGCTTCCACATTAATTTAATCACTTTTCTATTTAACCCTAGGTTTATGATCAAAACACTAGTCTTTTAACTTTGATGATCACAAATTCATAAGATACAAGCCTACCAAAACAAAATGATCATCTAGTTTCAGTTAAACTCGTCAATAAATAGAAAAAGTAGTTATTCTTTACACAAAATGGTATTTAACAAGCTATCATAACAAATAAGCAACTAGCAACAATCCAAGATCCAATCAACCAACACATAGTCATAAATATCCTCTACTCTAAACAGAAGTTAGAGTTTTTAGCCCATAACTATTGGAAACTAAAAATCAAAAACGAAGTTCACCTTGAAATACATAATGAAAAACAAGGTACAAAAAGTTTTAGAAGTTATGTTGCCTTAAAATCTCTTCAAAACTAAACTTCAAGCGAAATCAGATCTCTCTCAGTCTTCCAGCACGTCTCTGGTCTCTAAAAGTCGAGAATAACTTGAAGCATAAGGTACTGTTGTAGGCAGAACCGAAATATTTATAGTTTCCAAAAAACGGCTCTTACGCCGTGGAAGATAGGCTCTATGGCATGACGATATTTAATAATGCATATTCCTTAAGTTGACTTATTGGATCGTGAATCTTCGTTTCACCACGGCGTGGATAATGATATCCATGTCGTGGGCTTCAGAATTCTTGAGTTCTTTGACTTTGGTTGACTTGGTCCAATTTTTTCCGTTTCCAGCTCCGCATTTTGCTTCCTTTTAATCCCAAGCATGTCTTCGCTGCTAGAAAAACAGATTTTAAACATATTAAGCACATTTTTTCCTAAAATAAGTACAATTGTAGTTAAACTTGTTATGATAAAGCACAAAATATATGAATAAATTTGCATACATCAGTGCGTGTAGCTTCACTAGAGTTAGAAGGTGCCCATTTCTCGTCTAATGACTTTCTCGCATATATTACAGGTTGTACACCGACGCACAAGGTGTATCCGATGTAGGCTGAAACTTTATCGGGGTTGTCCGGCTGCGAGAGCATTCAACTACTCTGATTGTTCTAGCATGGCTAGTAGGCCCGCTATCAGTTTTAAAAATTATTTTTGGAGGTTTGATTCAAGTATGTAGATTGCTATCTCTTATTCAAAACGAATCAAACTCGGGTAACTCACCATATATTTCACTGTGTATTTTATTTTGATATGTGTTCAGATTGAAGATGTAAGAAGCTTTAAAAGTAAGGAACATATAGAAGGCCCGAAATTATGGAAAACGTTTATCTTTATGATGATATTTATTGACACTTTTCCATTTGATAAACTAATAACTTAAATTTTTTAGGACCATTGATATTCCAAAACTTATTTTAAAACTCTTAACACTTGGATATTATAAATTTAAAGAAATAACACTATTTTATGTATACCCGGGTGAAGGGTGTTTTGAATTTGGTATCAAAGCTAAGGTTTAAGTGAATTAGGTGCTAGGAAGTACTTAGACTTGAACGAAGTTTTCTCTAGAGTAGAAATAGGTATCATAAATAGTATTATTATATAGGAGAGGTTTATATGTGTAGGATTCTAAATGCATAATTGTTATATTATAACTAACATGTAATTGTCTGAGAATGGCGATCACTAGAAGTCGAGAAAATACTAGGAAACCAATTGAGGAACAATTGAATGAAATGGAACAAACCAAACCTACTTTGTTGGACCAAATCTAAATCTTACAGACAAACATGATAACATGACAAGAAGAAAGAGTGCTTGGGGAAGGGTAAGAGATGCTTGAGAGCCAAGAATCTTAGTTGAGAAATAAAGCTAGAAGAGTGATCGGAGAATAAGTTAGAAATAAAGCAGGTGGTGGGAACTATAGTGGTTGCTTTGGAAGCATGGAAAATGAACCTCATACTGAAGTTACTCTGAGGGAAGAAGAAGTTACATACATAATATGCAGCTACAAAGACTTTAGTACGTCCAAACCACCACATTATGATGGAGAGATGGATCCCCTTTCACTTCACAATTGGATTGATGAGATGGAGATATCATTTTATGCATGCCAGTGCTTGGAAAGTCAAAGAGTAAACTTCGCGATAATTATGCTCAAGAAAGAGGCTTTAAATTGGTGGCTCAAGTTGAAATCAATGGTGAAATTGAGAGTGCTAGAGAGATTAACTTGGGATGAATTCCTTGAGAAAATGAAGGAAAGGTTTTGTTTAGAAGATGAAATTTGAGATTTGGAGAGGGGATCTCTAGACTTGAAGAAACAGAAGATATACATTGAAGGAATACAATGCTAAGTTCCGGAAGTTGTTGAGTTTCTCTAGAATATTGTTACTCGATAATAACACCAAGGTTGATTGCTACAAGAGGGGTTTACCAAGAAACTTCAAGTTTAACTTTGGAAGACCTACTACACTAGACCTATAAAAGAGAAAAACAAAGGAAATTGAGAAGACACATGTAAAAAGATACAATGAAAGAGTTACCAACCCAAATAAAAAGAGGAAGAATGAATATTTCAAGAATAGGAGAAGTGTGTCGGATAGCAAGAAGCTAAGATTTAAGGGAGGAAACTATGACACATATTCTCAAGGCTTAAACATTGAGTATGTGGAGTGCCATAAGTGTAGAAAGAAGGGACTTTTTGCTAACAAATGTCCTACAGTAAAGTGTTATATCTATCAAGATTTGCATATATGATACATGATCTTTGGATATATAATCATTCTAGACTTATCATTGCAGTTGGCCTAAAAACATAGGTTTTATGATTTCTTCATCAACACTTCCTATGTCATGAACACCTCCAGATATACGATGCCTGCATCACCTTCTTTGTCACACTTTATTCAACCTTTACATTCATTGTTTCCTTTTAAAAACAACAACAAACAACAAATAATGTGTTCAAAATTACGTAGATTATAACAAAAATATATATTATGTGCTTGATAATGAAAATGATGCATATCAAACTCAAGAGCAGAAACCTAGATAAATATAATAAAGACTAAAATCAAGAACAAAAGGGTGTTGATGCCTCATTTATATGTACAACAACCATAATTTACATAAGAACTTAATAAACATGGAAGATAAAAAGTGGAATTAGGGTTCAAAATCTAGTTTCTAGCACACACAGATTAAAGAGGAAATTGAACTTTCTTAAAACTGATGATTATAAAAAAACATGAACTATTTATAAGACCCAAACATTAAAGGACTTAATGAATAACTTAGATACATTAAATACTTCAGTAGATGCATATTATATTTCAAGAGACTTAGGGAAGCCAAAAAGGTTTGTCAAATTTGGTTGTTTTTGTCTACTGGATAACTTGTGAAAAAAAAATGTTATAACTTCCTCTACATAACTCCAAAAGATTTACCAATATTTTCCTTAGAAACTACATATCTAGAGATTTCTAAGCATATATGATACATGATTTTTAGACTTCGAGATCATTTTAAACTTCTCATTGAAGTTTTTCCAAAAACATAGTATGCCCACATCACCTTCTTTGTCACACTTTATTCAACTTGTACCTTCTTCGTTGCCCATCAACTACAAACAAACACTAATATGCTCAAACTTGTATGAAATATAGGAAAAATTATTCTTGTAATACAAATAATGCATACTGACCTGAAGAGTACAAACCTAGATAGATATAACGAAGATTGAAATGAAGAACAAATAAGTGTGAGGCTGGTGGGTATGGGTCTTCCTCTAAACACTATTTTATTGTCACCTCAATTGTCATGTAATTCTCCATAACACTTCATTTTTACTAGGAAATACCCACCACACCACTTTAAAAAGGAAATAAAAAACTGATGTCGTTTTTTTCTTAACCTGCGTTGAGCTACGTTGCCTCCTCAACGCCTCTTAACATAACTTGGCATAGGGGTTGTGTTTCTAAACCCTTAACTATGTTAAGCGGGTGCCACATATGGTAACATCCTGATGATAAGGTACTTCTAATTTTAACCCAATAATTTAATTGTGTTGCATTTTGGTCCCTAAAGTTTAAGCAAGTGTGTAAATAAGCCCTAGTGGCATTTTTGTAATTAAGCTTAGGGATTACGCCATGCGTACGCGTGTACGCTGAGCGTACTAGGTCACACCCTACTACACTGGCGTACATGCTGTACGATGGGCATACTTGCCAGAATTGGAAACCCTACTTTTTAGGGGTTAGCTAGTATCTAAACACCCTTATGGATTTATTTCCCCTCACCTCATCAACCTCCATCCCTCTTGATACGTTTTGCAACCCTAGTTCAACTTGAGAAGCTATTTCCAAGCCAAAGAGTGTATGTTTTGTGCTTAGAGGAAGAAGGAAGGAAGCCAAGCTCATCTTGGAAGAGTGGAGCACTTTGGATCTGGGGTTTCTACATCATTTGTAACCTTTCTAAGGTATAAAGATTGCAACTTTATCCTTCTAGCATATAGATCTAGATTTGGATGTCTTTATGAAGCTTTTTGGTCCCAAAATGTTAGATCTTGAGCATGACATGTTGTTGACCATTAAGTGTTCCTTTCAGACCCTAGGAGGGGTCTTAAGTAATAAAAATGAAGTCCTAATGGTTGGTTTTGTCCCATGCATGTTATGGAGGGTCTTAAGGCATTAAGATGTTGGGTTTTTATGGATTAAGTACTTTTTGAGCATGAAAGGTCATAAAGTTGGAAACTTTATGACTCGTAATGACATTTTGACATTGGATCTGCATTTGGATGTGTTACGACGTTGTATTAAGCTCCTAATGAGGAAAAAGGGGAGTCCGGGGTTACGTCGTGCGTACCTGGGGTATGCATAGCGTATGCGGTCAACGGCCCCGTTTTTGGTCAAGAGGAGGAGTACGCCAAGTGTACCTCCAGAGTACGCCCAACGTACGCTTGCTAAGTTGAATCAGTTGGGTTGACTCAGTTGATTTATGGTTTTTGACCAGTTTGACCTTGATTTTGCCCAAGTTTGGCCTTAAGGGTATTTTGGGTATTTTAGGATGTTGATGGAGATTGGCCATTTGATTGGAATAGGTGTCATTTAGAGAGCTGAGATTCGGAGTCGGGACCTCATCAGCTTTTTTCCAGTTTGTGAGGTGATTTTTCCTCACTCTACTTCGGGTCGAAGGCACCAAGGCCGACCCTTTGGATTTGATATCCTGTTATGTATGTTGTTGTGTTGTAGCGATCTGTTACATCAGTATCCTGGTATATAGGATGATGATATGCTTAGTGATATGTGGATCTGTTTGACTGCCTGTAGATTGTTTATATGATTATTTGTTATATGTGCACATATTTGGTTGGTGGCTGAGGCTTTACTACTTTGTACGTAAGCCAACAAGCCGGGGGCATACCAACCCGATGGTTGATTGGGCCCGAGGTTATTCCATCCCGAGGATGATAGGACCCGCTGCAGATCGGCATTCCAACCCAATGGTTTATTGGGCATGGGGTATTCCAACCCGATGGTTGACTGGACCCATAGTATATTGGCATTCCAACCCGATGGTTGATTGGGCCTAGGGGTATTCCAACCCGATGGTTGATTGGACCTGACATGTTGTTATTGTATATGTTATATGTTTATATTTTGGGACTTTGAGGGATCTCACTAAGAGTTGGCTTACATTTTTGGGTTATGTTTCAGGTACTTCGGATGACCGCGGAAGGCGAAGGCGTGACCGTACACATCGTCTTGCTTATGACTTCTGATTTTGGGAGACTCTGATGTTCGAAAATGTTTTGAAAACTATGTTTGTAAACAATTTGTGAAGTTGTGTTGGTTTTAAAAAGTTTAAATTTCTTGTGATTTTTATGGGTGTTACACATATGATCCTCTACGACCCATACCGAGAAGCATGATTGCCTCATTTATACACACACAACTGTGAAATACATAGAAACTTAATAAGAATGGAAGATCAAAAGTTATCGTAACAACTAAATATAATTACAACCAAATGGAAAGTCACTCACAATTTTTTTTTAAACGACAAATATACTAAACTACACCTAAATTATTCCACCTAGGTCTACTGTGGGACTTGAACCCGCAACCCCAAAGAGGGAGGACAACACCGGATACGACTGAACTATAAGCCATTTGGTAAAAAGTCACACACAATTAAACGACACATTGCAAAACGAAGATGTTCCAATTGCCATTATTATAAAACCGAGCTCAATTAGATACTAAATTTGATATACATGTCTTCTTTTTACGAGACATCAACAAAAATATTCTTAATTAGATACTACATTTGATATGCATTTCAAACTACAAAAATCCCCATATTACAAAATCAAGCTCAATTAGAAATAACATATGATATATATGTCTTCTTTTTACTAGACATCAACAAAAATCCTCTTAATTTATATATTAGATTAACAATTGACCTTTTATAGGCTTAAAAACAATAAAAAAAAAGGTTTGTGTGGAAAAATATGTAGTTGGAAAAGAAAGATCATTAATCATATCATTAAGAAAGGTTGCCATTCATCTATTAAGTAACAATGCAATGAGTGTGTACACGTAAGAAAGGTTGCCATTTATTTATTTTGATCCTCACACCCCGAGGACTATATGAAACAATTAATTGTTCACAGAGTTGACCTTCGATAGTTACATTACTTGCTACCTTTGGATTACGCTGCTTGGGAACAAGTGCTCCTGGTATACTTTCATTCCTTTCGTATCATGGACAATTTGGCACTTCGAGTTGTGGTTAATTTCACGAGTGTTATCTTATATATTTGGTTTAGTAGTAAACACTAAGCAAGTTATACTTACATTTTTCTGAAAAATATTATCTTTTTATATTAAGAGTAAGTTACTAGAATGGTCTCTGTGGTCTGGGTTGTCTAGACGTTTGGTTCTTGATAACCTTTTCTTTTTTAAATTGGATTTGTTCTTGAGGTTCGTTTTTATTTTGGTTTTGGTCCATATCAGATATTAAATAAATATATTAGTATATTATCTATTTGTTTTTAGTTATTTTATTATTTGTTTATAATTATAATTTAGAATCTTCAAAGTTTAAATGGGCTCACCGCCCTCCGTTTATTTAACTCCCAATTAATGAATACTATCCAGCTCCGAAAACTATAACATCCCCCTCTATCACGTATCACAATATTGTCCACTTTGGCCTCCCGACGCGAAAACTTCCCAGGGGGTCACTCATCCCTGGATTGCTCTCGCCCGGGCACGCTTAACTACAGAGTTCTTATGGAATCTATTGCCATCACGGCTTTAAAACGAATTGTGACAAGGAAGGTATCCACAACCCTTATAAGGAAATATTTCTTTCTCCTTCCAAGTCGATGTGGGATCAGGTACAAACCATCTTCACCCCCCATTATAGGGTTCGACGTCCCCGTCGAACACATAAACCCGTGCCCCAGCTCTGATACCATTTGTAACATTCCCCTCTAGCACGTATCACAATATTGTCCGCTTTAGGCTCTCGACGCGAAAACTTCCTAGGGGGTCACCCATCCCTGGATTGCTCTCGCCTGGGCACGCTTAACTGCAGAGTTCTTATGGGATCTGCTGCCATCACGACTTTAAAACGCGTTGTGACAAGGAAGGTATCCGCACCACTTATAAGGAAATGTTTCGTTCTCCTTCCAAGTCGATGTGGAGTCTTCATTGTATTTCTTATATCTCCTCTTGTACTTATATTCTTGTACAGAAGCTATGGCAGACTTTCACCAGCCCGATGATCCTTTTCCCCCAAACTAGGGGAATGGGGGATGGCTCGAGGAAGAACAAGAGGAGGACCCGAAAGAGTTGGAGTTTGAGGAGGAGGATATTGATGAAGACATTGAGGAGGATGAGGAGGGTGAAGGAGATGACTCGGATGCAGAGTCCGAGGTCATCGACCCACCCTACATGGCCAGGGTACCCGCACATCGGATGGGCCCCAATGGCCCTATGCCCCCGTGGGCACACGATATATGGAGGTGGAGCAGGCATCAGGGTCAGCGCCCACCGTTTGGCATGGAGCAGAGATTTTACGACCTTAGCCATGGAGGGCCAGTGGACGGAGCCCTTCCGGTTATGGTCAGGAGGACCAGAGATATTGGTGATCAGGCCCAGGCGACCGCCAATCAGATGGACGCGATGAGAGCCGCGGTGGAACGCGCAGAGAGGCAGACCCATGACATAGTGCAGGAGTATCAGGAGCGACAGGCCGCACTAGAGGCGAGGATGCGGGTCACCGAGCGCCAGCTAGCCAGACTCCAGGGCGCTTCTACTTCGTCATCGGCACCACCAGATACCTTCCGGCATGAGTAAGACCCAACATACTCACCACTGCTATTGATGGGACTCTCTTTTCTTTTACTTTATGTATGTAGGACTGACCCTATGATTAAGTGATTACACTACTCGTAGAGTCGTTATGCTGGCAGATTTTATTCTCTATGTAGTGTAGACCTTTCAAAGGTCAATTTTCATGCCTTTATGTACTAAGACTTTATCATTAATGAAACGGTTCTGTGTTTTATTTGTGATGTTGTTATCTGCTATGTTTTATTTGATATAATACAGTTCAATTATAAGTACACTCGAACCACCGTAATCGATAAAAATAATAATAATAATAATAATAATAATAATAAAGGGTTTCCGTAAACTAACCGTCATTGCTACTTCGTAGCAAGTAATGCCAATGAGATATATTTGCAAAAACACTACAGCACCACCACCGCCGCCTCCACCGGAGATAAACTCTGCTGCTTTCCAGGCGGCAGTCTCGGCTGCGGTTACAACAACTTTAGCACATATCAACCAGGGCACCAACGGGGGAGGCAACAGACAAGGAACGGGAAGTTCCAACCACGGGACTAACCCCGAACACCAGAAAACATGCACCTACAAAGACTTCACCAATGCAAAACCGAATCCATTTAATGGAAGCGGAGGTGTGATAGCTCTCACTCGGTGGTTCGAGAAAATCGAATCGGTCTTCGAAATATGCGGTTGTCCCGAAGAGAGCAAGGTGAAGTTCGCAGCCTGTACCTTTGCTGACAGGGCACTTTCATGGTGGAACGGCCACATCAAGGCCCTAACTCTCCCGTTCGCAAATGCCATGTCATGGGAAGACCTCAAAACGATGATGTTGGATGAGTACTATCCCCGAGGCGAAGTACAAAAGCTTGAGTAGGAACTGTGGAATCTTACCGTACAAAACTATGACATCGAAGCATACATTGTCAGGTTCAGTGAGCTGGCACTCTTATGCCCAAGAATGATAACTTCTGAGGACAAAAAGGTCGAACGCTTTATTTGGGGGTTAACACCTCCAATCCAGGGGAATATGATCGCTACGAACCCCTCAACGTTCGATAGTGCTAAGCGCCTAGCATATAAACTGTATAACCATGGGGATAACAAGGGCGTGAAGACTTCCGGCGCTAAAACAAAGAAGGAGGACAACAACAAGGACAACTAGGGAAACAAAAGAAAAGGGCGACAAAATCAAGAATCATCTAAGAAGCAGCAAACTATGGCACTCCACACTGCTACTACTCAGACCGCTTCAACACCAGCTGCACCAACCTCAAATACACCAACACCTGCAAGGTCATACGCAGGCTCTCTACCCTAGTGTGATAAATGCAATTTCCACCATAGTGGCGTATGCCGAGACTTACAGTGCACCAACTGCAATCGTAAAGGGCACACCGCCCAGTATTGCAGATCTCAGCCACAACAAAACAACCCCCAACCCAACAACGTCGGGGCAGGTCAGGCATGCTACGGGTGTGGAGAGACGGGTCATTACAAAAGGAACTGTCCCAAGGCAAACAACCGAAATGCAGGAGGAGCAAATAGGGTCCTAGCTATGGGACAAGGAGAGGCGGTGACGGATCCGACTGTAGTCACTGGTACGTTTCCCCTCAACAACACCTATGCATGCATTTTATTCGATAGTGGGGCAGAATAGAGTTTCGTGAGTCATAAATTCAAACACTTACTAAATCAAAATCCCCAAAAGTTAAGCGAAACCTTCACGGTGAAAATGGCTAATGGGAAAACCGAAACAACAAACGACATTTTCATAGGGTGCACGTTAACATTAAATAACCACTCGTTTCAAACCAACTTGATGCCGGTTAATATTAGAAGCTTTGATGTGATCATCGACATGGATTGGTTAAGCCCCCACCATGCCAATATTATGTGCCACGAGAAGGTCGTTCGCCTTCACCTACCCACCAACGAAACACTAATTATCTACGACGATAAACCCGGTGCAAACCTTTGTCTAATCTCGTGCATCAAGGCACAAAAGTGTCTGCATAAAAAGAATCATGCCTTTCTAGCCCACGTAGTGGACAAATAGAAAGAGGAAAAGAACATTAAGGACATTCCGGAGGTGCGCGACTTCCCAGACGTATTTCCAGAAGACCTCCCACGAATACCCCCTGAGCGACAGGTCGAATTTCGAATCGACCTAGTACCCGGAGCCACGCCAATTTCTAAGTCGCCGTATAGATTAGTCCCTGCAGAAATGCAAGAGCTATTTAGTCAATTGAGTGAACTGTTAGACAAAGGATTCATAAGGGAGCTCCAGTCTTGTTTGTCAAGAAGAAAGATGGTTCATTCCACATGTGTATTGATTACCATGAACTCAACAAGCTCACCGTCAAAAATCGATACCCCCTTCCTAGGATCGACGATCTATTTGATCAGTTACAAGGAGCCAGCTACTTCTCAAAAATAGATCTGAGATCCAGATACCATCAATTGCGAGTCCGAGAAGAAGATATCCCCAAAACTGCCTTCCGAACTCGTTACGGGAACTATGAATTCGTGGTTATGCCCTTCGGTCTAACGAATGCACCCGCAACATTTATGGACCTAATGAACCAAGCCTGCCGACCGTTCCTCGACAACTTTGTAATTGTCTTCATCGATGATATACTGGTTTATTCTCGGAGCAAGGAGGAACACAGCCAACATCTACGGCAGGTTCTGGAGACTCTAAGGACAGAAAAGCTATACGCGAAATTCTCCAAATGCGAGTTCTGGATTCGCAGGGTGGATTTCTTGGGACACCTAGTCAGTGTAGAAGGGATACATGTAGACGCTTCCAAGATCAAATCTATTGAGAGCTGGGCAACCCCGAGAACACCAACGGAAATCAGGAAATTCTTGGGCCTTGCTGGTTATTACAAGAGCTTCATTCAAAATTTCTCCAAGATCGCCAAGCCCCTCACCACTCTAACCCAGAAAGGCGTACCCTTCAACTGGGATGCAAAACAAGAAGCTGCTTTTCAGACCCTAAAACAAGCCCTCTGCAGTGCCCCTGTGTTGTCTCTGCCAGAGGGAACAAAAGATTTCATGGTGTATTGCAACGCTTCGAATCAATGGTTAGGCTGCGTACTCATGCAACGCGGGAAGGGGATAGCTTACGCATCCAGCCAACTAAAGACCCATGAAGTAAATTATACCACTCATGATCTCGAGTTGGGAGCCGTGGTCTTTGCTCTAAAAATTTGGAGGCACTACCTCTACAGAACGAAGTGCACCATTTTCACAGACCACAAAAGCCTCCAGCATATCCTGAACCAGAAAGAACTAAACATGAGGCAGCGGTGATGGGTCGAGATGCTGAACGACTAAGAATGCGAGATCTGGTACCATCCGGGCAAGGCTAACGTGGTGGCTGATGCCCTAAGCCGAATAGAATACTCGGGACGTCAGGAATGAACACTAAGGATGACCATCCATTACCACTTGTCTTCACAAATCAAGGAGGCTCAACTGGAAGCCTTGAAGCTAGAGAACGTCGCAAAACGAAGCCTTGCGGGGAATGGACAAGAATCTCAAAATCAAAGAGGATGGATCATACTATCTCATGGACCGAATCTGGATCCCAAGACTCAGAGGGTTCAGAGACGTAGTCATGAATGAAGCACACAAAACACGATACTCCGTTCATCCGGGTTCCGACAAAATGTACATGGATATCAAACAACATTATTGGTGGTCGAATATGAAAGCTGAGATTGCTACCTACGTGAGCAAGTGCCTGACTTGCGCAAAGGTTAAGGTAGAATATCAGAAGCCCTCGGGATTATTACAACAGCCAGTAATACCCAAGTGGAAATGGGGACGAATAACAATGGATTTCATAACCAAATTGCCTAAGTCGGCAGCCGGACTGGATGCCATTTGGGTGATTGTCGATCGGTTGACTAAATCCGCCCATTTCCTATTAATAAAGGAAACGTATAAAATGGAGAGACTAACACGGATTTACATAAAGGAGGTGGTGAGACTACATGGAGTACCGATATCCTTTATCTCTGACTGAGATAGTAGGTTCACCTCACGATTTTGGCAGTCGCTCCAGAAAGCATTGGGAACTTAACTGGATATTAGTACTGCTTACCACCCCCAGACTAATGGTCAAAGTGAGAGAACCATTCAAACACTAGAAGATATTCTCCGAGCCTGTGTGATAGATTTCGGCAAGGCACGGGATACTGACTTGCCCCTAATCGGATTCTCGTACAACAACAACTACCACACAAGCATTAAAGTCGCTCCCTTCGAGGCCTTATACGGTCGGAAATGCAGGTCACCTCTCTGCTGGGCTGAGGTAGGAGACACCCAACTGGCAAAGGGACAGGTACCAAACAACACTCTCACAGGACCCGAAATCATCTGGGAAACAACTGAGAAAATCGTCCAGATCAGGGCACGACTCCAAGCATCTCGAGACCGACAGAAGAGCTACGCAGACAAAAGACGAAAGCCTCTATAGTTTCAAGTAGGAGATCGCGTGCTACTAAAAGTCTCTCTCTGGAAAGGGATGATACGGTTCGGAAAGCGGTGAAAGTTAAATCCACGATACATCGGACCATTCGAGATCCTTTCCAGGATCGGTCCGGTGGGCTACAAGCTGTAGCTACCATCGGAGCTTAGCAACGTACATCCTGTCTTTCACGTGTCAAACCTGAAGAAATGCCTATCAGACGAAACCCTCATTGTTCCACTCGAGGAGATCGAGGTGAATGAAAACCTCCTATTCGTTGAAGAACCGGTTGAAATCATGGATAGAGAAGTGAAACGTCCGAAACAAAGCCGCATTCCAATTATGAAGGTTCGATGGAGTGCCAAACGCAGACCTGAATTCACATGGGAACGCGAGGATCAAATGAGGCAAAAATACCCCCATCTCTTCTCTAATTCTTAAGGATTACTTTCGAAAGAATTTCGGGACAAAATTCCCTCTAACGGGGGGATGATGTCATAACTAGCAAATTAGGGTTAAGATTTCTATCTTGTACAAGATAATTTCTTTGTGTAATCTTGTAACCCTACGTTTGGTATAAATCAAACTTCAATACTATATAAGTTTATACATCCAAAAATTTGATTTTCAAGTCGAAACCTCCTCGAGTAGCCCAAAAACTTAACTCAATAAGTCCCTATTTGGGCCAAGACTCTCTTATTGGGCCCTAATGGACCGATAACCTCTCAACTTGGTCCTTTTGGGCCGAAAACCCTCTTTTGAGCTCTAATGGGCGGAAAACCTCAATTAGACGCTATTTTTGGCCAAAAGTCATCCTTTGGGCCCTATTGGGTCGAAAACCTTATTTTTCGCATTAATGGGCCGCAATTTGTTAATGGACCTTCAATTTGGGCCGAAAACTCTCTTTTGGGCCCTAATGGGCCAAAAACTTTTATTAAATATTATCTTGGGCCGAAAACACACACATGGGCCTTAGTGGGCCGAAAATTAATATTTTTGGGGCCTTTGAACCAAAAACCGTTTATTAAGCTTTAATGGGCCGAGAACCCTTATTGGGCCAAACGGAAAATGGGACTACTCCTCTTGGGCCACTCTTTTGGGCCGAGGACCCCTCTTGGGTCGATTATCCCACACATATAAAAAAAAGGATAGGAGGATAATACATGTACCACCTCAATATTGCATGGCAAATAACCATGTATTTACCCTTCATGTAACTAGGCAACCTCACATCACCCTAGCTAGAAGTCAACCCCTATCACCCCCCCTTCCTATGGATCAACCGACTTCTCCTCCCCCTCCCCCCATCCCCTCTCTACTTTTCATTTCCAACTTAAACTTTTATCTCATTTTCTTTCAAAACTCAAGAAACTCTCTCATTTTCTTCTTCAAAATTTATGGATTTGTGTGTGTGTTTTCCAAGAAAGTCTTCTTCAAGCTTCGTAACTTGGTAAGTTTTTGGTAAACTCTATAGTTTTGTTCCAAGTTTACACTAAAAATCCTTCCTCATACAACTCCATTTTCGTGTTTAAGCTTTTGGAACACCATAACTTCAAGAATCTCTTCAAGTGAGCAAGCTAGAACCAAAACCCTTCTCCATTTTCCTCTACTCTTCGAAAAAGCCCCAAGGTGAGCTTCATACCCCTTATTTTCATGTTTTATTTCTTTTGGGGGAGCATACAAGTCTAGTCTTGTGTAAGATCTTTGTATATTTACATGTATTTGTGTGTATGTATGTTTATGTGTGATGAAATGTTGATATTTCATGCTTACACTCCAAGAAATCGAGATTTTGCTAAGTCTGTAGTTGTTGGAGCTTAGTTATCTTGATATGGTTTCATTTATCTTGGTGTTTATCAAAAATGGAAACAAATTACTAGGTGAAAAGAATTGATTTTCTTGATTTGTGTTGAAGATCACAAAAATATGTCCAAGAAAATGTTAAAGCAAATTTTTGTCATGAAAACTTGAAAAATGGAAAAATATGGAAATATCACTCAAAATGGACTATTTTTGACAATTATGGTAAAAATGGACTATTTTTTACAACAATAGTAAAAATGGACTATTTTTTACAACAATAGTAAAAATGGACTATTTTTGACAATTATGGTAACAATGGACTATTTTTTTACAACAATAGTAAAAATGGGCTAGTTTTGATAATTATGGTAAAAATGGATTATTATTTCTGACAATTATGGTAAGAATTGACTATTTTTGACAATAATAGTAAAAATAGACTTTTTTGACAATTATGGTAAAAAGGGGATATTTTTGACAACAATAATAAAAATGGATTATTTTTGACAATTATGGTAAAAATGGGCTATTTTTTACAACAATGGTAAAAATAGACTATTTTTGACAATTATGGTAAAAATGGGCTATTTTTTACAACAATAGTAAAAATGGGCTATTTTTAAACACTCCTAGTAAACTGTGTAAATTACGACAAAATTTATTGCGTGTCATAAACTGCAGTCGAAAATATACACTAGTAACATTATTTATAACGTTAAATAATGGGATTCAATAATTGCGTAAATTTTGTTAAGGCTCTTGTGAGACACTCCTTCACTCGTACCTACCTAATGTATATCGTAAGTCCTGTAGTTATAACCAGAGTCTCCTGGAGGGAGAGCGGGATATTGTGTATAGATCTATACGGGGTTGACACCCCTACACCTGAGCTGTTCGCTACAGCTAGACAGACCAGTCTAGGGTGACAATTATCTTTAGAAACTGACGCCTAAAGAACGTCAAGACAGACGCTTTAGTCATATTAGTATGGTTGTGACGACTCACATAGAGAATAACAATATTATTTTGAAATTTACGCAAAACATGCACTCTACTCATTTTATAAAGTACAAAACTATGCGTCGTCTATTTTGCAACTAATTTCACCACTCTGGTCCTAGGGTTTTAAGACCACAACTTTTCGTATAACAGAAAATATAGGATTTTCTGGGAACACTCTCTACATAATTTCAAACAAGGTAAACAAAGAATACACATGCAATTGTACATGATTTGAAACGAGACTCACAAACTATTTTTACAGAAAATATTGGATTTTCTGGAGTTTACAAACTAATACAGAGTTTTCTTACAAATATACTTATGAACTCACCAGCATTCTATGTGGATGCTTTTCAAAACGACTTGTATTCTTAGGGACTCAGTAAACAGGTTTTGCAGCTATGAATTTTTGGATAATTGTTGTATTTTTGAAATATCATACATTGCATTATTTTGGATGTAATTTCATGAACAAACTCAAAGTTGTAAAAAATGCATGTTGGTATCTGAATGTATGATGTTTGGTTGCTATGTCTCATTTATAATTAACTGTTATGATATTACAAGATGAAGTCACCCGCCCCCGGACGTTTCCGCCGTCCCGGTTCGGGGGTGTGACAAAAACCATCTCTGGAATCATTCTATGGTCTTTTGTTTTGAGCGATTCTGATCCAAACTTTACTCACACCCACCTCAGGTTACCATCCCCGCCATAAACTCATTCCCCCGTCTTATTCTCCACAATAATTTTCCAAATTTGATTGCCTTTGAATCTTGTCGGGAAAATGATATCTAAGAAAGTCCCATTCCAATAATCTTTTTAAAATCAAATGCAAACGAACCAAATCAGACCATAAGATGATCCAAATTAAAAAGAAAAAGAAATAGATATAAACCATATAATATCCCAAACCACAAAGCCCATTTGTATAAATTACTGGTATATTAATTAACAATGATACCAACTCTCCATATTACCTTATAGTGTTAGTGCTTTTGAATCACTAATATTATTTAAGTGTAATGTGATTAATTTGTTGATCAATGTTATCATGTTAAATATTAAACAAATTAGGGTGGTACGGAATACACATTTGTTTAAGTTTGTCTTGGTTAAAGGTACACTGCTATTTAGGTGCGAAGCCCCTGAACTGGCGGGGTCTGGGGGCAGAGCCTCTGGGAGTGGGGAGAACCCATAGATGGGATCGAGCTAAATTAATTTTGAAAAAATGAACCTAGTTTTGTGATCCATATTATAGGCCCCTTTTTTGAGTTAGTTTATGACTGTTTATGACAGTTTATATGATATGCTTTGGACATGAAGTTACTTTATTATAACTGTCATATGGTAGTTTTAGGACATGATGTTAGTTTCCTGTTATATGATTATATTCGAAATCAGTTTGGTACTCTTTTTCATAACATCTTCTGCATTCTTTCTCTAGAAAATAGTGAGTTTTATCCGATTAGAAATTTATGATTGTACCGTCGAAATGTTTTAATCTAAAAGTGTTTCACAACTCTTATTGATCCAAACAATTCAATACCCTATTTTTCTAACATATAGAACCTCATCCTAATAATATATCTTCTTCGGCATGTACTACCTTTTACCGACCATGGTTATGTATAAATAATAGAAACACTTGTTTATTAAAAATAATATGTAGATGTTTATTATAAATAATAGAAACACTTGTTTATTAAAAATAGATACATTGGTTTTAATATGTATAACAATTGAAAATTGGAATGCCAATTGAAAAAACGAAACAAAGAATTGGCGGTAGATTATACCATGTGATAGATTATAAAACTTTTTAAGAAAAAAAATAGTGAAATAGACAATATTTATTGATTAAATAATTTTCATTTTAAACAATCTTGTACAGATATACACATAATTATTTTGAATAAATAACGAAGTTACACATAAATCACATCCGCACAATAAATATAATCAACATTGTAACCTAACCTTTTATATATATATATATATATATATATATATATATATATATATATATATATATATATATATATATATATATATATAAAAGTAAGTTCAAATAAAAACAGTAAATAGTGTAAAAACGTAAAAACACTATGTTTATGTTATTATTTTGCATTGAATATTGAATATGTGTATTGTTGAAGTAATTCTAATATGAATATTAACGTTTGATTATTCATATATTCACTAAAATGTAATTATTATATTATAAATTTTTGTATGCACATTCTGCTAGTAATTCTAATTTTAGTTTTAACCTGTGACTATTCATTTATTCATTGCTGAATAATGACATAAAACTGTGGATACAAAATTCATCGCAGAATAATAGCATAAAAGTAATGTTTTTACGTTTTCATATTATTTACAGTTTTTATTTGAACTATATATATATATATATATATATATTTAAAGGTATAGACGGGAACAAATATAATATCGAGAACACGAGACAAACTTGGGTCATCAAATTTTTTTAAATATAATAGCTGAAAATAAATAACTTAATTAAATCGAAAAAGATAAATAACTAATTATGGTTATTGATTAATTAAAATTCACAAAATCATTCATTTATTTATTTCTAGATTAATATGGTTTTTATTAATTCATTCAGATCGCAGATTCTTCATCAAAACAACGTTCTTCATCAATAGTGATAAGGTTTACATCTAAAATCATTTGTTTTTGTATCAAAATACAAATCGTCCTTGAACCAAAAATTCGTTGATATAAAGTAAAGTACTTATAAATACTTCAGATTTATCAATCTCAACATCATCAAACGCTCATGAATCGTTGAAACTTCATCACCTTAAACGACATTCAAGAAAAAACATTCATCAACAAATTAAAAACTCCATCGAATTTTCCCAACCTCATCTCCCAGGTAAATCAATTGTGCAAAACCTCGGTTTTTTGATCAAAATCTTCGAGATTTTCAATTATTTCTCTAGTAGTTTTACGTTAATTGTTCATATTTTGTACTACGAGTGATGATTTGATCATAATTATAGAAGTTAACTTGTGTGCACACCAAGTGTTTGATAAAATGCTCTATAGAGCTCTGTTTGTATTTTTACAGGTTATTCACATATGTATAACACATAACCTTAAATAGTTATATGTTATTCACATATGAGTAGAAGTTATAAGACGATGATGATGATTTGCTTTTAATTTGATATTTCTGGTGAATATTTAAACATATTTATATAAGTTAACTTATGTGCACTCTAACTATTTGATGAAACACTCCATATAGCTTTGTTGTTTTTAATATTTTATTCAATGTAAATAACATGTAACCTTACATCTTTTCTTTATGAACTTATATAACATAAATTGATTCATGTGTGAAGGTATATTCACATGTGAATATTACATTGTATATTCTATTTATTTGGTATATACACATGTGAAAGTTTATTCACATGTGAATGTTAAATTATGTATTCTGTTTATATGGTACATTTACATTTAAATATAATTTTCATATTTTATATTATATATTAAAATATAAAAATTGCATGATATATTTGTTGGATTAGGTGTCTAAGCCCATAACTATTTTGGTATGTACTTGACCCGATGATGAGCATGATCCTTTTGGGTTGCCTTCACTCATGCAACTTGATAGGATGACAAGAGGAGAGAGAGTAGAACTTATTATATGAATAATAAAGTTGTACTCAAAATGGTTTTATTAATATATTACAAGATTAATATATTATTTGGAAATCATATTATTTAATTAGTATTGCTCAGAAATTAATTTGGAATTAATTTGGTGGTCAAAAGAGACTGATTAAATAATTGGGGACTGTTATGCAAATCATTGATAGTTGCACAAATGGGCTGATGGACTCCATCGAGTGGAGTAGACGAAACCTATGGGGAAGCCCAATAAGATTTCGTCCAAAGGGCTCCAAGGAAGGAGTCCATGGGCTGCTTAAGGCTTAAGCAGTCATATTAGGGTTTCCACCTAAAACCCTAGCAGCCACAAGTATAAATAGACCCCATGTCTAAGGGATTTTCGGCCAATGCTTCTAAGAGACGCTAAGGGCCGAAAATCTTCCCTCTCCTAAAGTCATCCTGTTGCTTGAGTGTTTGTGACTCCATTACAGGTGCAACACTTGAGGCACTAAGCTTTCAGAAGTCCAGATCAAGAAGGATTGTGATTGTTATTGATATATAACAATCAAGGTAAGATTCCAAACCCTAATTACATATGATTTTCGAAATTAGTATGCTAGTTCTTAGGGTTTATTGCTTTGGTATTCAATGTTGTATGTTTACTTAGGTTAACCCAGATCAAAGCAATTAGGGTTGCATGTACACCATAGGATTGATGTTATGCACATAACCCATCAGTGGTATCAGAGCCTAGGTCGTTTTTCTAGTGAATAGATGCAAAAGTGAATTGCCAAAGTTCAAGAAAATCGAATTTTTTGCCTTCTGACTGGCTGACTCTCCGAGTCCCTGTATGGAATCGACGAGTAGGTCCTACTCGACGAGTTCCATAGTGGAATCGACGAGTCCAGGGGTCTGGAGCTGGGATTTTCGATTTTCTGGCCAAATTTTGTTGAGGATTACTTCCAAAACTCGTTTTTCTTGCCAAAATCTGATTTTTTATGTTTGGAATGCTTATCCTTATCAAAATTGATGGATTTGGTTAAATATGGATAATATATGATTATTATGATTCAAATATTTGACCTAATAAGTTTGAAAAGTTTCAATTTACACCCTTTAGGTTTTATAGTTTAAAATTGAACTTAAAAGTTTTAGTTTTTGAAATTTAAATAGTTAAACCCTAATATTTTGAAAGGTTTCAAAATTTGTCCTCAAGTTTTGGAATTTAAAATTTAATTAAAAGGTATTAATTTTGAAATATTAAATTCTAGAACCCTAGTATTTTGAAAAGTTCAAATTACACCCTTATGGTTTTATTAATTTAATTAAGAGTTTAATTAAAGGAGATAATTAATAAATCCATAATTATATGGTTTAAGATTAATCAAATTAAAAGATTAATTTATTAAATTAAACCACCTAGTATTTTAAAAGTATAAAATACACCCTTATACTATATAAAATTAAAAGTTTAATATTATATATGTATGAATAAATATAAGTCTTGCCGTTAGTAGGCCTCATTCACGAAGCTGGTCTATAAGGGGTGTTTAAGGAAGCGGCCTGTAAAATGACCGTCATTGGGTATCCACTCTTAGCCACCGCACTCTTGACTAGTGGAGGGTCGTTAGCCGAACAGGTAGGATAGAACACAACCTTCCATTATAAGTATAATGAAATACGAAGTAACTAAACACTTTTATAAATTCCCAAATCTTAGTTACTTTAGGAAAAATGCGGAGTTGGTGCTAATCCATGAAATTGCACATTGCACCTTGTTGGTCGTTAGTGGAGCGTCTGTGGTTAACCGAAACACTAATATGGGACCAATGAAGGATGGCAATGGGTAGCTCGTAGATTATCATAGATCAATGGAGCGTGTGTGGTTAACCGGCACATTGATTAGGTGATAGAAATCTTCGAGAGTACCAAGCTAATTTGTGTTAGGGTCGAAATGTTGTAATAGTCGAAGTTTGTATTTAGGGTCTTCGAACATTTTTGTAATGTATTTTACTAGGGCATAATATTCGAAGCTTCATGTTTAGTCCTTAGTATATTTTTTTGTCCTTAGTATCTTTTTTTGTACGCTTTTTGTAATAGTCGAAGTTTGTATTTAGGGTCTTCGAACATTTTTGTAATGTATTTTACTAGGGCATAATATTCGAAGCTTCTGTAAAATTTGCAAAAGCGTAATAGAGCCAAACAGATCATATTTACATCGGTGTTCAAATCTTTCAATTCTACTTTGAATTTACACTCTAATTCGTTCAATACTTGATTCTTTGTCTCATCAATTGGTATCAGAGCAGGAATCATATCTCTGATCTGATTTTCACTTTGTTCAAAAGGTTTTTGAGTCAACTTTTTGATTCAAAAGTTTCCGCACTTTTTGAAAGTGAAAAATTGTTTAGATCTAAGTCTGTGATTCGATTCTGCACTTAATTCATTGAATCGAGTGTTCTAAGAGTGATTGTGATTTGAATCATACAGTTTGTTGTCAAATTCTCAAAGTTTCTTCAAAATTTCTCAAGGATCTATTCCGTACAACAATGGCGTCATTCAATCTGAATTCCATGACTTCATTTTCTCATCTTCTAGGATCATCCACCAAAATTCCTATGCTCATCCCTGAGTATTACGATCAGTGGGCTGATCGTGTGCAGGATTATCTCAATGGATTGGATGAAGAACTGTGGAATTGCATTTCTGGCAATCTCAATCCACCATCGAATGTTCAACCAATTGGTTCTTCCTCTGGAAACTCTGAAGTTGAAAATCAATCTGATCGTCTGAAAAATATGGAGAAAAGGTGTGTAAGAGAGTTAAGAGGAGCTTTGCCTCCAGTTGTTTACAACTACGTGAGGAGTTGTACAACTGCAAAGGAAATCTGGAACAATCTCAAGGAAAAATTTCAGGGAAGTGAGAAGACGAAAGTTAATTCTGTGAAGCAATGTTTAGTGGAGCTGAAGGACTCTAGACAGAAAGAAGGTGAAACAATTGAAGTTTATTACGATCGTCTTAATGAATTGATATATCGATGCAATCGATATGGTATCACCAGATCAGCCATGGAATTCAATCTGATATTTGTTATGGGACTTCGAAAGGAATGGCGTAGTGTGAGCATGATGGTGAAGAATCAACAGAGCTTTGATACGTCAACATTGAATGACTTGTACAACCAACTTAAGACTCATGAAAGCGAAGTGAACGAAATAGCTGAAGAATCGAAGGCTATGTTGGGAGGTCTACTAGCTTTGGTTTCGAAGATCTCTGAAAAAGATGCTGAGAAAGATGCTTCGGATGAAGATGAAGGGTTCATCATGAACTCAGATGATGAGGAAGTTGCCTTTTATTCAAACAATCGTGTGAAAAAGTTCTTCAAAAAGCCTTTCAATCCGAAGGCAAAGTCGTCTGAGACAAAAGGGAACTTTCTGAGTAAAAGTGCTGGGGAAGAGAAAAAGAAAGATGAGATGAAAGATTCGAAGCCTGTTGAGGGAAAGTCTGAGAAGAAGCTAAAGGGAGATGCTGGGATTGATTGTCATTATTGCAATGGTGCTAATCACCTTGCTCATGACTGTATGCTTCGAAAGAAGGATGAGAGAAAGAATAAGGTCAAGGATGAGGTGTACTATGCTGAAAAGTTGGAGGAGGTTCGTGCAAAAGCCAAGAATTTGTCTCTGGTTGCAAAGGGTGCGAATGAGGATGAAGATGGTACTTATCAAATCTGGTCATCTGGATCAGATGATGAGGAAATGCGAAATCCAACCCATGGAGATATGTTTGCAAAAATAGAGGAAGAATCAGAGGAGGAAACATACGAAGTGCATGGAAGATGCTTCGTATCAAAAGCTGCTGACAAATCACCAATGACCACAAAGGTACGAAACATTCTTGAATCTTTTAATATTCCAGTACATGCTTATAATTCTGAATTAGTATCTTTTGATGAAACTGTTACTTATTTTGATTCGATTGTGGTATCTGCTAGCAATGAGGCTAAGATCCTGTCAATGCAATTGCTAGAGACACAGAAGAAATTAGATTCGAAAATCACTAAGATAGATTGTCTAGAACTTCAAATAACGAATATGATGGTTGTTAGCACAAAGAAACATTTACTGTAATGCTGCTAAAAGATTATATGGGAAAATAACTGAACTTCATCATTCATGCGAAATCAGTAAAGAACAACATAGAAAATTGCTGCCATTTTTAGCTTATGAAAGAGCTAAGGTAGATAACATTTCGTATGACTGTGAAAAAGAAATAGCTGATTTTGACAAAGTTCCGAATGACAAGTATAGATATGGAATTGTCAAAGTTGATGAATGTCTTGATTCGAATGATTTAGTTAACATTGTAAATGATACTTTGACTAAATCTGAACAAATTCACATTTTGAAAAAGACTGAGAATTCATCATCTGATTCTCAATCTAATTTTGTTGATATTGAAGATAATTCTGACAATATTAGTGAAATTAGTGAGCTTGAAGATGTTGATTGTTCTCAGTTGTCTATTGTTAATGTTGCTTCGAATTCTAAAGGGAAAGAAAAAGTTAAGGATTTGATAGTTGAGAAAGAAACTGATATTCCCTCAACTTCGAAAGTTAGTGAAATGAACTTCGTGGATCCCAAAGATTACCATACTGATGATAGTGATGATGAAGATGTAGAGAAAGTTTCGAAAGAAAAGAAATCTTCAAAGAAAGAAGTAATTCCACGAATAGTTGTTGACCAAGTGTATGGTGATACACAAAAGTTCGAAAAAGTGATGAATGAAAAAGGTGAACATTATCTTGAAACAAACACGGTGGTTTTTCCAAATTTCAAATGCACAGATGATGTCATTTTTCCAAATCAAGTTTTCGTAACTACCGGAAATGTTGAGAATATCAAACCAGAGTTCAAGAAGATGGTTGAGGAGGATAATTCAAAAACAACCGAGGAAGGTTTTTTCGCAAATCAAAACACAGTTGAAAACAACTTAACAAAGAATTCATATATTTATCAACGACAAAAACCACAAAAACAATGGATTGAAAAATCAAAAGTTGAAAATGAGAAAGTAATTCGTGTTGAAAAGGAAAATGAAAAAGTTGTCAAATTAAACTCTAAGGAATTTAAAGATCAAATTGACAAATTTTCGAAGGAAAACAACATTTCAAAAAGACAAGCACGAAAGAAAATATTTTGGCAAAATATTGAGTCTCAAAAGATGTCTGAATCACAATCCATCAAAAAGGTTTTCAACGTTAAAAATGATTCTTTTTCAAAAACTCAACAATCATCTCAATCAAATCAAACAAGGTCTGAAGTACATAAGCAAACAAAGTTTTCGAAAGTTTTTGAAACTAACAAAACAAGAGATTTTTCAGAAAGATCCAATTCAAATCAAAAAGTTTTTCAACGTCAACATTTTAAATCAAAAATTGATACATCCTATGCTTACTCTTATGTTACCAAACCCAAAGTTGATTTTGTACCTCAAAAGCCAAATTTTCCTAATTACACAAAGAAAGAAACTATGAGGACGTCACGGGAAAAAGGAATGACTTCAAGGAAGAACATTGATCATTGGCTTGACGGAAGAGGAAAAATGTATCAGTCAAATAAATATTCAAAAGAGCAAATTCATGAAGCATACGAAAAGTATGTCAATACTTCTTCGAATGGCAGCTCATCATCTAAGGATTCGAATATCTTAGTCAAAACATGGAGACCTGTCACAAAAGCGAAGACTGTTCAATCATAAACTCAAGATGCGAAGGGAAAAGTCAGTGAACATTCAAAACTATCAAACACTTATGTTTCAGTTCCTTTAGATGATGAAGTGAACTTAATTGATAGTCTCAAAACCAAAGTTTGTGATTGGGTTAAAAGTTCTTCATTTCATTCGAAATTGAAATCTAATTTCCAAGGACCCAAAAAGCCTTGGGTACCTAAAATTTTTCATTGATTGCAGGTATTGTGTGACGAGCAATATGATAACAAATGGTACATTGATAGTGGTTGCTCTCGTCACATGACTGGAAAGAAGGAGAATTTACGAGATTTTCGAAGTCTCAAAAATGCTGGAGTAGTAAAGTTTGGGAACAATCAAAAGTGTCAAGTCATGGGATATGGAAAAATCACAAATAGACAATTCACAGTGAATCGTGTTGCATATGTTGAAGGTCTTCAACATAACTTGATTAGTGTTTCTCAACTTGTTGTGGGCACTGGCAATCAAGTTCTTTTCAACGAAGAAGGAAGTGTTATTTCGAATGTTAACACAAACGAAATATTACTGAAATCTAAAAGGAAAGGTGACATGTTCACTTTGGACATCAATCCAATTGTAGGCAAACCAGCAGTATGTCTTCCTTCGAAAGCTACATCTGATTTGAGCTGGTTATGGCATCGAAGACTTTCACATCTCAACTTTCGAAACATAAATAAACTTGTGGTACAAGATCTGGTAAGAGGTTTACCTGTACTTAAATTTGACAATGATTCTTTATGTGCAGCTTGTGAAGTTGGCAAGCAACATAAACAAGGTCATCCAGTCACAATTGATTCGAAAATTGTTGCACCTCTTCAGTTGATACATATTGATTTGTGTGGTCCTTCGACTGTTTCAACTCTCAACAATAAACGGTACATTTTAGTTATTGTTGACGATTTTTCCAGATTTACGTGGGTTTATTTTCTTAGGCTCAAATCCGAAGTTGCACAAATTATGATTGACTTTATCAAAAAGATGGAAACCACGTTGAAGAAGACTGTTAGAAAAATCAAGAGTGATCATGGAACTGAATTTAAGAACAAAGTTCTTGATTCATTTTTGGTGGACAAAGGAATTTCGCATAATTTTTCATCTCCATATACACCACAACAAAATGGTGTTGTAGAACGAAGGAATCGCTCATTATGCGAAGCAGCAAGAACCATGTTGGCATATGCGAATTTACCTCAATATCTATGGGCTGAAGCTGTTTCAACTGCATGTTTTACTCAAAACAGATCGTTCATTCATCGTCGATTTAATATTACACCATACGAAATTCTGAATAATCGTAAACCTAATGTGAAGTTTTTTCATGTTTTCGGATGTAGGTGTTTTATTATGAATCTCAAGGATTATCTTTCGAAGTTTCAAGCAAAAGCTGATGAAGGAATGTTTCTTGGATATTCGCACAATTCAGTGGCATATCGAGTGTTAAATAAGCGAACACGAAAAGTGGAAGAAACATTCAATCTCACATTCGATGATTATTATGTTAAATCAAATGAGCATAGATTTACGAATCATCCAATTTTACAAGAAACACAAGTTGAAACTGAATCTATACAAATGGATGATACTGATTATGATTTGATTTTTGGAATTTCAGATCATGCAGTTGATGCTGAAGTTCATGCTCCTGATAATCACATACCAGAATTTTCAAAACTTACTGATGATTCACCATCGACTCCTCAAGAAGGCGAAACTATGAGTGTCCACTGGAGGGGGAGCAATTGGATTTGAATACTTTAGATGATGAAGAGCATTCTTTCGAGGGGGAGAAAGAACAATTGAATGCTGAAATTGAGGGGGAGCATGTTGTTGAGGGGGAGCATAATGTTGATGATGCTTGTTCGAATGCAGGCTCAGAAAATGATGAAATATAAGAAGATGCCCCTTTGGAATTTGATCCAGTATATCCACCCATGGAAAAATGGACAAGAGATCATCCGAAGGATCAAGTTATTGGGAATCCACAAGAGGGAGTTCTGACAAGAGCTCAAATTCGTGCAAAGAATGAGGTATTGAATACTAATCAAGAATTTTGCATGTTTAATGTTTTCATCTCTAAAATTGAACCAAAAACAATTAAGAATGCAATGGAACACTCAGATTGGGTTGTTGCAATGCAATCGGAGTTGTCTGAATTCGAACGAAACAAGGTTTTGAGATTAATTCCTAAACCTGAAAATGTTTCGATTGTCGGGTTAAAATGGATTTTTAAAAATAAAACCGACAAAGATGGAAACATTTTTCGAAATAAAGCCAGACTTGTTGTAAAAGGATATTCACAACAAGAAGGAATCGACTATGAAGAAACTTTTGCCCCTGTCGCAAGACTCGAGGCGGTTCGAATATTTTTGGCTTATGCAGCTCACAAAGATTTTGATGTTTATCAAATGGATGTGAAATGTGCATTTCTCAATGGAAAGCTTGAAGAAACAGTTTATGTGGAACAACCCCCAGGTTTTATTAACGAAGAATATCCTAATCATGTTTATATTTTAGATAAGGCAGTTTATGGTCTGAAACAAGCACCAAGAGCATGGTATGCAACACTTACATCATTTTTGAAACAATCTAAATTTAAACAAGGATCAGTTGATCCCACATTATTTCGAAAGAAAGTGGGGAATCATCTAATGCTTGTTCAAATTTATGTTGATGATATTATTTTTGGCTCGACTGACCCTGCTTTGTCTAGAGAATTCGAAGAATTGATGAAAAGCAAATTTGAAATGAGCATGATGGGAAAAATCAATAATTTCCTTGGAGTGAATATTCGTCAAAACAGAGAAGGGATTTTCATTAATCAGGAAAAATATACGAAAAATCTATTAGAAAAGTTTGGATTGACGAATAGCACAAAGCTTCGTGTACCAATGGCAACAGGCATAAAGCTAACACCATCGTTGGACAAACCTGCTGTTGATATAACGTTGTATAGGAGCATGATTGGTTCATTACTTTATCTAACAGCAAGTAGACCTGATATCATGTTTTCTGTGTGTAATTGTGCTAGGTATCAGTCTAATCCACGCGAACCACATCTTACTGCAGTGAAGAATATTTTTCGTTACCTTAAAGGCACAATTTTGTTAGGATTATGGTATCCTTCGAAAACTGGATTCTTCGTTCAAGCATACTCAGATGCAGACTTGGGTGGTTGTAATCTTGATCGAAAAAGCACAAGTGGAGGATGTCAATTTCTTGATGGCAAATTAGTCAGCTGGCAATCGAAAAAGCAAACGTGTGTGTCAATTTCCACAGCTGAAGCAGAATATGTGGCTGCTGCTGCTTGCACTTCGCAAATAATATGGATCCAAAGTCAATTGCGTGATTATGCAATTAATATGAAAAAGATTCCATTATATTGTGATTCTCAAAGTGCAATAAGAATTTGTCATAATCCTGTGCAGCATTCGAAGACTAAACACATAGCTCTTCGTTATCATTTCATTAAAGATCACGTGGAGGATGGAAACATTGAAGTACATTTCGTGAAAACAACTGATCAGTTAGCTGATATATTCACGAAAGCTTTGGATGAAAAATCTCTAATGCGAATAATAGAAGGTCTTGGAATGATCGATGGCAATTCTGTTCCATGCGAAAAAGAAGAATGATAGGCGAAAAAGAATGAATTAGAGGCGCTGAATAAAAACTTAACACAAAGTCATTCAACATTCAGAGGTTACTGTTCATGGTCAACGCTTCGACCGCTTCGAATTCGCATGATTGTCACTTATTTTCAGTGTTGAGTTAGTGGTTACTGTTCATAGTCAACGCTTCGATCGCTTCGAATTCGCATGATTGTCACTTATTTTCAGCGTTGAGTTAATGGTTACTGTTCATAGTCAACGCTTCGAACGCTTCGAATTCGTACATTTGTCACTCTTCAAGGAATGCCAAATATTCGTCTGTTTGCAACAAATTCAAAAAGATTTTCTTTTGTTTTGTCTTTAAATTTTCGAAAAATCAAAAATTCAAAAAGATTTTCTTTTGTTTTGTCCTTAAATTTTCGAAAAATCAAAAATCCAAAAATATTTTCGTTTGTTCGGTCTTTATTTAAAAAAAAAAATTCAAAACAACAAAAATAATTTTATTTTTAGACTTTTGTTGCAGATTATGATGATGATTCAGAGGGGACAATGCAGGCAGTTTTAGGGTCAGGTAAAATTTTTCGTATGAATTGATATGTTTCTCATTATTCGAATTAGTTAGGTTGTCCCTAGAAGCATGCTGCTGCATGTCGTCCAAAGCCTCCATGACTCAATGTGTGTGTACGAAAGCCTTAATGAAATGTTTCGTACGAAAATTTCTTCCCAATCAGGCTTATATTCACATTAGTCTCTGAGCTACCTTAGTCTTCTCACAATGAGTTAAGAGTTTCCTGTTTGGTCCAAAACATAACAGAGGTACTTTTCGTGTCTTACACCAATCTTTTTCATCCAAAACATTCTTACACGATCACACACAAAGACGTATATCCGAGAGGTCTCTGATCAAACCCATCGAGACTTAGATATATAAAAACTTTGTGTTTATGATCTGACATCATGAGTCCGTGATGGAAGTGCAACCCAAAAATCTTACAAATTAAGGAATTGACGGGGAACATTGTTCCAGATATATACGAAACTTTTGTTTTTGTACCAATGTTTGAAACTCCAAATCATATTCATTTCGAATGAGTGGTCTTGATCAAGCATTCGAAACCCATGATGTTTGTTACCCAACAAGATCCAGTATACAAATTTTTTTTATGAATATGATTTCCGTGTGAGTTTCATTCGAATGTCCTAGTCATGTTAAAATTTTTCAAAGCCGACTTGTCACTGACTACACTGGTCATACAAGTAATTCCTGTTACACTTTATCACCTTATGTTTAGGTTGACATGTAACGAAATTTTGAACCTACCCACGAAGCATTCTTAAAAGAAGCCCTTTGATACTTATAAAAAAGTATTCGATTGTAATTCACGGGAACATACACAAGCTGTTGATCATCTCTCTTGATGATTAACAAAGCAACCTTTGCCCGGGGTTTAACTGCCTTCGTGTCAAATTAAATTTTTGACATCACAAAATTAAAAAAAAAAATTTGTTGTTTCTTGTCTAAACTTTCTTTGGCACACTACACACACGAAATCCTTGAGGTTCTGAGTAATACCAACTCAGGCTGATGATTTCGAACATCTGGCAAATGACTTCGCTTTTTTTCCCAAAAGTGAAAGAGCCTTGCATCCATTCGAAGGGTTCTAACAGTTACAATTCTATTAAGGGGATAATGACAGGCTGTGTATACGTGATGTATGGTATTCTGCCCGGTTTTTTAGGTGATGTGACAAACACTTTTTGACGCATGGCTACCTTTCCGCTGTACAGGTCCGATTTTCAAGGTGCCACGTCGGATCTCATTAAATGCATCCCGCTTCAAATTCAAATCATTTAGGGTTACATATAAAAGGGAGTTCAAGAGTACTTTATACGTTTACGCGATCAAAACTCAAAACTTCCCAAATTCTCTGTTCTTCATCTTTTTCAAACCCTAACAATGGCGACTACTGCTCATGTCGATCCTTCTACTGAAGATACTTCTTCTGCACCAGTTATGAAGATTCAATCTACCAATTATTATGTGGATGGTGAACTTTCTCAATGTCCAGAAGAATTCAAGATGATTATTGTTTCTTTAAAACACTCTGTTTTATCGAAAGCAATGTTCAATTCCTTTTCTGTTCCGGTATCCTGGCTTTCTCAAGCAGGATCTACTGCCACATACAACAAAGCCTCTGATTCGATTACTTTTCACCTAATCAATGACAAAAAGGTTAGGCTTTCCAAGAAACTGTTTTGTCAGATTCTTGACATTCCAAATACACCTCCTTTTGTTGAATTTCAATTCTCCCAAATAATTCATATGTTTAATGAAATGGGATATCAGCCCCCATTGTCAAAGATAAGTGACTTTAAGAAGTCTGGTCTTCCAAAAGTATGGAATTTTTTGTTTGGGATATTTTTGTGTTGTTTAACCGGAAGAACAGTTGGATTAGATAAAGGAAGGATGGAGGTTTATGCCATGGTGGCTGGTTTATACTATGATCTTCCAGCAGACTACTCTACACAGCTATGGAAGGAATTCCAAAAAGGAGTAGAACATACGAATGTTGTTCATGGCATTTCGTGTGCTAGGTACTGGAGTCTAATTCTGCAACATTTTTACAACAAGGAAGGCATCTTGGTTTCAAATGAAGAAGAGAAGGTTACTTTTCAATCTTATCACTTTCCGAAGGAAGTTGTTGACAATGATGATGAATTTTCAAATGTTGCTCGGATTCCAGACGCGATGCTTAAAAGGGTGGATCCTACGAATCCTGTTTTGATTGCATATCTGAAAACATTCGATTCTTCTATTCCTACGGGAATTTTGTTGCCACGCGACGAAAAGAAGACCAAAAAGTCGAAGAAAGCTGATCCTGCTTCACCTGAAAAGAAAACGAAGGGTTCAACATCCTCTAAATCTCCAAAGAAGAAGACAGAAAATGTTGCAGTGACAGTTGAAGCAACACAAGTGATTGAGCCAATAGTGGAAGAGACTCAAGAGAACGTGATTATTCCTTCGAAAACAGGGATGTTTCGAAGAATCAAGATGAAATCCACTCACAAACGAAAGTCACCATCACAGAAGTTGATTCGCAAGCCTCAAATTACTCACCAAGGAGTTTTAATTCGTGAGGTACCTGTTCCTGTTTCTCCCGGATCCAAGAAAAGAGCAGCAGAAGATATGGCAAAACACTTGTCACAACCAAAAAAGAAGAAGACGAAGAAGACTCGAAAGATTGTTTTATCTACTGAGTCTACAGAAGAGGATGAACGAATACCAGAAACTCCAGAGTTCACTTCTATCATTACAAGTTCCATTATTGAGAAGACTGTTATCATACCACCCGAAGTTTCGATTGCCAAGTCAATTTTTGAGGAGGTTCGAACTTCAGGCATCCCTGCACACGTATCTGATACGGATGCAAATGTCAACATGGGTGAAGGTGGTTCGAAAGATGCAGATCAAGGTCCAATTATCTCTACTCCTTTCGAATCATTGGTTTCTGTTACACCAACATCTACTATTCCTCTCACATCAACCACTGTTTCACCAACCTTTGAACATATCATCAATCAACCAATTACTTCCATCTTTTCCTCTCAATCCACTGATACACCCAAACCATCTTCACCCACTGAAACTGATAATGAAGGGTTTGGTGGAACATTCGAAGACCTAGAGTTTCATGATGAAGAAGAAGAATTTCCTGATCATATGTTAATGACAATGAAGCAATACAAAATTCTTAATCAAAAGTTGAACTCCATCATTCAATCCCAAGCTGATCTTGGCGGAGGTTCATCTATTTCAAGTTTGGAGGTTGATTCTATGCTCAAGATGTTTGAATCAAGAGTAATCAACAAAGTTTCTGGAATGATGAAAGCCTCAGAGTCTGTTATTTTAGAAAAGGTTGATTACACATATCAGAATTCTGAGCTTTGTGTTAAAACTCTCAGATATGATTTTATGGGAGAAGTTAAGGATCTGCGAAGCATAACAAAAGAATGACATGTTCTTTTTGTTCAGGAAGTCAAGAAAGTGAGGGAGGATGTTAACTCCCAAATTCACGAACTTCGTGAAGACATGAAAAAGGAAATTCTATCTGTTCAACATGATTATGCGTCCTTGAATCAGAAGGTCGATATCATTTGTGATGCTGTCACTCGATTTGTCAAGCTATACGAAGGTTTGAGTCCTCAAATAACTCAAATCTCCAAGTCTGAAAGTGAAAATTTTGAAGGTGTGATCAAGTTGTTAAAGGAGTTGAAGGAGATCTCAACGAAACTGGTTTCGTCACCGTTGATTACTCCAGAATTTTTATCCCAGAAGTTTGTGCAGTTCGAAGCCATACTTAACAAGCAACTTGCTCCACTATTTTGCATATCCAGTCTTCTTCCCACAACTACTGCCCCTCCTGTTTTCACAGGGGTGCAAGGGGGAGAAAGGAAGTCAACAGAAGAACATTCGAAAGTGGTGGGCAAGGTATTTTCATCTAGCATCCCTTCAACAAAACCAGTAATTGTGTCTGCTCAACCAGTGACCTCAACAATCGTAACAACATTACCAATTACAAGAACAATTTCGAAAGGAATTGTAATTGGTAAACCTTTGGAATCTGATGGAAGTGGTTTGAAGCTAAAAGACGTAACTGAAAAATCTGCTTCGAAAGACAAAGGAAAATCAATTCTGGTTGAAAAATCTAAAGAAGAAAAGAAGGCTGAAGCTGAAGCTGAACTCGAGAAAATAAGGCTTATTCAAAGCATCATGACTCAGAGGGCTGGTGATCCGAAGGGCATGAATAAAGGTGATCCAGCAAAACATTACAACTATGAAACAATCGAAGCCTTGGTTGCCTTTAATCACATGTACTCATTTGATAAGAAGCCAAAACAGAGTTATGTGGTTACAAATACTGATGCATGCCAGTTGGATTTCCCTATAAATGAGATGATGTTCATCATGCCTCAGTTCAAAGCTGAAGGGAATTTCAAAGAAAAAGATGAAGGGACTCATATGAAAATTCGTTTTCATGCAGTACTTAGCAAAGCCCATGAGGATGTTTGGTCACTGATCAAGATCAAGAAGGTGATAAGCATGAAAAAGGATGTGGTATTTGAAAACATTGTTCAAAATGTCAAATATGTTGTGGCCAGGGCAAATGGAAAAACATGCGAATTCACTATTGCAGATTTTCCTCTGATGAACTTGTATGACCTTATACAAGTGGCATTGCTTCTGAAAGACAAATCCTTTTCTTTTCTGCAAAACACAGATCCAGAGGAATTCAAACTTGGAGTTGCTCACATCAAAATCTTCATTGAGAATTATTATGAGTGCCTAGCACTGACTGATGTGGAGTTAGCTACTGCAAAGGGAATGGAAGTAAAAGTTCCAATGGCTCCTTCGTTGACTCAGACTGAGTTAAAGAAATATGCTGATGGAGAAATATGTTTAAAGCCATTTGGAATAGTTTTTGCTGGAAAGGATAAAGCTGGAAAAGCGAAGCGGTTTTTGTTCCAAGCTAGCGAAGTGGAGAGATATTCTACATCTCAATATACGAACTTGATTGTTCGTATGAACCACTACAAAAAGAACAATGAAGGAGACAAGAAGGAATTGAAGAAAATTATTTCTTGGTATACTGAGGTTCGAAGAGTTTTGTTGTACTCCATTACTCTACTTACAAACTGAAGACTTCGACTTTGATTACAAAAGGGGGAGATTGTTAGGGTCGAAATGTTGTAATAGTCGAAGTTTGTATTTAGGGTCTTCGAACATTTTTGTAATGTATTTTACTAGGGCATAATATTCGAAGCTTCATGTTTAGTCCTTAGTATATTTTTTGTATGCTTTTCTCTTCTATAAATAGGAGTGGTTACTAGTGTCTTAGTAACGAAGTCTTTACAGAATACTCATTGTACTCTGTAAAATTTGCAAAAGCGTAATAGAGCCAAACAGATCATATTTACATCGGTGTTCAAATCTTTCAATTCTACTTTGAATTTACACTCTAATTCGTTCAATACTTGATTCTTTGTCTCATCAATCTGCAATGTTATCCACACCTTGTTTGTGATCCTTGGCATCCCAGTCACAAACTTGAAGGGCATAATCGAGATTAAACATGCCATTGAAAAGTTCAATGAATCTCAAAAGATCTAGGAGTTTCAATTCATTTAAAACCTAATTTTCAATTTTTGTTTTTCATGGTGGAAATTGGTAAATCGTCATTTACCTACCTTTAAATGTTCTGCAATTTGGATTACGACATCCCTCTTTGAAATTGTAGAATATTGTGTTGGATCCTAGCATTAATATTTCATTTGGGTGCTATATTGAGGATTTTATCAACTAACTTGAATTTCTCCCATTTTGTAGATGTCAAAATCTAACAACCATGGTCTTCTTGAATCTGTTGGAAAAAGTTTTCCACATGAAGATGATGTTCCATGATTGGATTGTGGAAATGGAAATCATGCTTCACTTCCTCCACCTCCTCCAATAATTCTCCCTGACCCACGTGTTCGAAGACTTGAAAAGTTCAAGGTCACTCAAGCCCTGTTGGCGAAGAAACACGAAGGTGGAAAGTCTGTATGTGCTCATATCTTGGATATGAAGTTGCATATTGATAGTTTGGGAATGTTGGGTGTCGATGTCTCAAGGAAGTTGGCTGTTGACTTGGTTCTTCAATCACTTCCTGAATCATATAGTGAGTTCATTAGAGAGTACTATATGATGGACCACGACGTAACCCTCGTTGATTTGACTTATTTGATTATTGCTGCTGAATCAACAATGATTTGGCGGACTGGTCAAGCAAATTTGTCTGGTAAATCAATGTCCCAACCTTCTATGGGCAATAGCAACATTGGAAGTCCAGAAAAATTTTCTCTACGCAAGAGAAAGGCTGAATCTGAGATGGTCCCGTGTACCATTCCAGAAGAGTCCATATGTTTCTACTGCCAAGAGAAGGGGCATTGGTTACGAAGCTACCCTGACTACCTGAGAGATCTAAGAGATGGGAGAGTCAAAGTGTATGACTCTGCTTCAGGTAACATTCACTATCTAACTCTATTAAGTTCCTATTTGTAGATTCTTAATACATGATGTAATAAGATTACATTTTGATGTTTTGTAGGATTGAAGAAAAGAAAGGAAGATTAAAAGAAGAGTGAGTTGAGTCTGATCGCGAAGAAATGGATTTCGATCGCAGGACTCGATGATTGGATTTTTGAGCTGCTACTTAGAGTTATGATAGATTGCTTAGGAATATGTAAAAGCATAGTTTTCATTGGAATTTGCGTTGTAAGGACAAGTTTTCCGCACCTTTTTATAAATAAAATAAATTTTGAGTTTTGTCTTATTTATATCTCCTTGCAATGTCATTTGTGAAAACTGATGCTATAAGCAATATTAAGTGGATGTGATTCTTAGTTATGTTATTTGTGGTAGTGTCGAAATTTTTTCTAAATAAGGAAAGATTCTCATCGCCCAAGTTTCAATTGGACAGAAACTTGGAATCATGTAACTTGTATTGTATGATGAATGAGAACATTCGTATTTGGAAAATTAAGAATAATTCCTTGTTCACATAAGTATGTGAGTCAAGTGAAGGACTAGGAGATCTAGTTTGCATTGTTGTGCACTAGGTCAAGTCCACCACAAAGAACGATAAGAATATTCGTCATGATTTGCAAAAAGTTTAGTAAATGTGGTTATGCTTAAAGGTTAAGTATGATTCTCAATCATTGGAAAAGTTTCAATGAATAGCAGAACGAATAAGAATCAATTAGGCAGAAAGATAAAAGTTTCTCCAATCTGAAAAGATGGGAGAGTACTTAAGTATCGTGTTTTATGATTAACTTAGTGATTATGAAACCGTGTCACAATTGATCCTCTAAGGACACCTTAGTGCATAAGTATGACTAAGAAGAGGAATCAGTAATTGTTGAAGTGGTTAAATCAAAAGGTGAATCATACTTCGTTCCAAAATCAAGTCTTAGAATCATACTCCAAGATTGTGATATTGAGTGACACGTTATCAGTAAGTTTAAAACACTCATCAAGTGTGGAGTAGGAAAGGTTTTCTTATTCCTGCACATTTGAAATTGGTAAGTTGTGATGTCTTGGATAAGACAAAGACCGACTAAGACCAATTGTATGAAGTGTTATCTTGATCAGAATCCGCACTAACTCTTGAGTATTTGTTTGTCAAGAAATGTTTCTTGACAAGGGAATCTTATATGTCAAGAGGGCAGTGGGAGTCTTAATGATCTTGAAAAGCTTCAAGAACTGATCAATCACTAGTTGACATATTCTTGTTTTCTGTGCCATTCCAGTAAAGTTGATTATGCATGTGAGTTCTAAGAGTTCTGAATTGATTGCATAAAGCAAAGCACCTTGATTGGTGAAAGTTCATTGATTTGTATGGGTGAGCTGCTTGACTACTTGGAAGACATGGTAGGCCCTTGTGCTGTCAGGTGGCAAGAAATCAAGATTGAACAAGTTCAGTCCATATGAGTTTGGATTTGTCACTAACCTTGTCTTGTGATTATGGTTATGACAGATTCACATGGATAGGAACACATACACCATAAAATCTAAGTGATAAGGTTTCTCTCCGCCTCATGAAAATGATTGTGAGGAAACACTTTCACTATGAAGATTTTAAGGAGATACCGATTGTGTAAATTGCATTCTCAAATTCGATTATGACTACGACATCCCTCTTCATAGTTCGAATTGTGAGATTTGGCAATTAGTTTGAACAATTAAGACTTATGTTTGTAAGTCCTGAAATTGTTTAGACACACATATAAGCTATCTAAGGAAAAGTGTATGAGTTTGAGAAGCTTATATAAAGGCTTATCATAGCATCTCGTATCAGAAATATAAACTTTCGTTAAGAAAATCAATAAGTATTGATTTCTAGAAGTCCGGATGTTTTCTGAGTAAATGTCAAAGATAGTGGGAGCATAAGTGTTATGCTAGTAAAGTAATAATTATCATGTTAGTGGGAGCATGATTATTATGTTGCAAGTTAGCAATATTAATTATAGAAAAAAAGGTTTCACTTTGCAAAGTTTAAGGGGTTGAAAGGTTGTTTTGCTATAATTAAAAGAGAGAATATTATACTTCATTTCAAATCTAAAAGCTTAGATTGAGAAATTTTAATCAAATTTAGTCAAAAGATATATATGGATGTTATGTTGAAAAAGATTCAACATAAGGGAATCCTATATATGTAAATATTATAGCAAGAAACTGGTAAAGTATCACGTTTTTTTCATGAATCGTGTCTCATACGCTTCTGGTATAGGATCGATTGCATATGCTGTAATATTCGACCGTTCTAAATTTTCCAAATGCCTAGGGCATTAAGAGGGAAAAATAACGAGAACCAAATATGACTGAAATTAATTAAACAACTTTCAAGAACAATCTAAGGTTCACCAAGGATTGGTCACTTGTGGGCAGTTGGAAGTATAGTAATGGATGGACCTCATTGACATTATTATGAATAGACAGGACTCTATTTAGAATGAGTTGTCATATGGAAAATATGGAAATGTTTCCATAAATGGGAATTGGATATCAAGAATCTATGTCTAGATAGAAACTTTTATGCAAGAAGGATGTTCAAAGGAATGTACTTTGAATGTGAGACTTCATATCTATGGAATTTCCTTGTAACAGTCTCCAATAGAGCACTTTGTAATATCATTGGCAAAGTCTTGGTGACTTTGGTGCTGTGACATTACGAAAGGGTCATTGCATGAAATCTAACATATTCTAATAGTGGCAAGAATTTGGTATTCTTACACTTATGATAAGGATTAGGAGTTGTGAAATGAGTATTTTTGGAAATGTGTTCAATTGATCTATTTCACAAAGTATGGACCATAGGTAAATATAGTGTGCATGCTTTGAGCATGGGACAACTATTGTTATAATTCAATTAATAGGTTGATTATCTGAAACATTAAACAATGAATAATATGTAATCAATATGGTGACTAAATAAAAGGTGTTTTATTTATACTCACAAGTTTGAGGCCATATTGGATTCGATTATTCTTGTGTTTCACTTTGCATGTTTTGACTTCCCGAATAATAAGATTATTCAAACCATCCACAGTCGATCATACTTTGGAAGTAGATAATGAGGTAAGACTGTCATGAATCCGACTGTAGATTGTCTAAAGCGTTTAGACATAGCAAAAGTCTGTTGCAGTGTTCATGAGTACTCCTGAAATAAGATTTGAGCATTGGACTAAACACACGCTCACTTGAATCACATGGATTTCATCACGAGTAATTAGTGAGATGATAATATCTTATATTCTTGAAACTGAGACATGTGAGTTGTAATTAACAAGTCGGTTGCACATTGATAATATGTAAATGCACCAGTAACTTGGTGTTATAAAACATATTGTTGTGTGTGATTTGATGAGTAGGTACAAGCGAGCATTTGAGTCGAACTTTATCCGTTCCTTTTACCCAAAGTTGGATAAATGCGATATCTGTGGGCCCCTCGATGATTTAGTGATGACACCCTAAGCGCTTGGCCAAGCCTGGACTAAGTTGATGTGTTCAATTGTAGTCTATTATCAGTCTTCATAAATCAGAAATCTGGAAACAACACATAAACAGAGAGTATGATTAAAATCCATGTCTCAGTTCATACGATATCTAGAATGGAGGAATATATGATCCCTTATCTAAAGGACGTGTCAGAGTAAGACAACGGCTTTTGAATGCTACGATTGCTGATCAGGTTCTGAAGTCGTACTTGAAAAATAGTTATTAGACTTATCCAAGTGGGAGACTGTTGGATTAGGTGTCTAAGCCCATAACTATTTTGGTATGTACTTGACCCGATTATGAGCATGGTCCTTTTGGGTTTCCTTCACTCATGCAACTTGATAGGATGACAAGAGAAGAGAGAGTAGAATTTATTATATGAATAATAAATTCGTACTCAAAATGGTTTTATTGATATATTACAAGATTAATATATTATTTGGAAATCATATTATTTAATTAGTATTGATCAGAAATTAATTTGGTGGTCAAAAGAGACTGATTAAATAATTGGGGACTGTTATGCAAATCATTGATAGTTGCATAAATAGGCTGATGGACTCCATAGAGTGCAGTGGATGAAATCTATGGGGAAGCCCAATTAGATTTCGTCCAAGGTGCTCTAAGGAAGGAGTCCATGGGATGCTTAAGGCTTAAGCAGTCATATTAGGGTTTCCACCTAAAACCCTAGCAGCCACAATTATAAATAGACTCCATGACTAAGGGATTTTCGGCCAATGCTTCTAAGAGACCCTAAGGGCCGAAAATATTCCCTCTCCTGAATTCATCATGTTGCTTGTGTGTTTGTGACTCCATTAGAGATGCAACACTTGAGGCACTAAGCTTTCAGAAGTCCAGATCAAGAAGGATTGTGATTCTTATCGCTATATAGCAATCAATGTAAGATTCTAAACCCTAATTACATATGATTTTCGAAATTAGTATGCTAGTTCTTATGGTCTATTGCTTTGGTATTCAATGTTGCATGTTTACTTAGGAAAACCTAGATCAAAGCAATTAAGGTTGCATGTACACCATAGGATTGATGTTATGCATAGAACCCATTAATATTCATATGTGAATATAGGTGTTATATGTGATTAGTATGTGAATATCATATACTATTCAATATTTGATTTGTATTATTAATAAAATATATTGATTTACATGTGAATGTATATTCTTATATGAATATTACATCGTTTATTTTGTTTATTTGAATATTAACATGTAAACATACATTTACATGTACATCAAAATATGCTTATTAAAAGTTAAGAAAATATGAAATAAAGTTCTATTTACATGTGAATAAATGATAGTATATTATTTATTCATATGTGATTAAAAGTTGCATTCATATGTTAATAAATTAAAAATAAATGTTTATTAGAAAATTTTATATGTATTCACATGTTAAACAGGAGAAGAATACTCATTGATGAAGACATAATAAATTATCTTGAACTAGTAAATGAGTAATTAGCTTATAAAAGATGACACATTGATGAAGACAATATATTTCTTACATTCACATTTAAATGTTGTATAATTCAATATATTATGTATTTTTTATCATGTGAATGATCATACAATTCATTAGACGGTACATGTCGTCCATCTTAGTACAACATCGAACCGACATAATTGTTATGTGTAAAAAGCTGTATTTACAAACCAATTCATGTATTATATTATATTTTCCATTCATATATGAATAAATGTTGCATTCACGTGTAAATAATTTGACAAAAATTTGTTGTTGATAGGTGAATATATATTGTTGTATTCACAAGAAAAATAAGACAACTACTTTTGTTACACTCTATTGTGATATGAAAAAAATGTTCACAATTTAGTACATCTAATTTTCTATCTATTCATATGTGTAAAAGAAACAAGATGATGTTAGCACAAGTAGCATTGAAAACGTAGTGACATTATCCCAAAATCTGATGTAATGATGTTTACTCTCGGAGTTTGACGAAACTGAAAATGGTTCATGTTAGCAGGTTGTTATTATTATTATTGTGTTTTGTATAATAGTCATGTATTGATGTATATGTCCGACCCATTGGACCGCTCTCTTTTGTATTCGTGTGTATATATATATATATATATATATATATATATATATATATATATATATATATATATATATACATATATATATATATATATATATATATATTGTGAAATAATAGAAGATTAGTTTATGGGAAAATACAAACAATTACATGGTATCAGATCATAATAATTACCTACAATTTCTCTCATCTAAACCCTACTCGACGGTTGGCCTTCTTTTTTTTGATCTTGTTTCTTTTTCTCATCGTTTTCGATTCTGATCTACTATTCTAATTTGTCCGTTCTAGTATGTCTCTACTATTTTCGTTCCCATGATCTTTGGAAACAACTCGACTGATAAACCTACTTCTACCATTGACATCAAACATTTTGTACCTCTTGTTCTTGACTTGGATCAGATGAACTATGATATCTGGAGAGAGATGTTTGAGATTCACTGCATAGGATATGGGGTAGACGTCCATCTTCACCCTCTTGTTGAATCAGTCAAAACACCATCAGAAAAGGAAACAACAAAGTTGATAACAATCAAGGATACATTGCTTCGGATGGACTAAATCATCAAATCTAGGCTCTATGGTATCCTCTCCATCCCTCTGTTGAACATGATTTTTAGGAAACAAGAAACAACCCTTGAGATCTGGGAAAGTCTTGAGAAGTTTTTCATGACAACAAGAGTTCAAAAATCATTCAAATTGATAGGGGTATTTAGAATATCTCAATTGGTAACTTGACAATTGCTGAATATTGTAACAAGATCAAGTCACTTGCAGAGCGTCTTGAACACGTGGGTTCTAAAGTTCCAGATACTAATCTAGTTTCCTATCTGCTGAACGAACTCATCTGAAAATATCAACATGTGGCTATGAATATAAAACATCATGATCCTCCATTTTCTTTTTGGGATGCTCATTCTATTTTTTTCTCGAAGAACATAAGACGATACAGGAAGAAAAGAAAGAGGCGTCACTCTCTTATGTGGATCATGCTTCGTCTCAAACTGCCCTTAACACAGAGACCTCAAACCATACTTTGAATCACTATGATGGCTTCCATGGTGGACGTGGGGGTCGTAATTATCGAGGCGGCCGAGGTGCTGGTCGTAAAAACTACAACAACTACCACAATGGTAGTAATTTTCATGGTAACTCTAGTTTTTCTAATGCATGTGGGCAGCCGGATCATGATCGCAATGGGTGTGTATGGGCATACGGGTGGTTTCAAATCCACCAACCCCCTCAAGGGTATTTTCAGTCGGGCCTGTTGCATAGTCTATTGGTTTCTCCTTTTCAATCCAACGCTAGGACCAAACAACCTCTGACCCAGCACGCAACAGCCCACAAACATCATTTTTTAGCCCAGCTACACCTTCGGTTCAACAGGCCTTCCACACGATCCATCTGGTTCATCAACCAACTAACAAGCCCATTACATTGCCTCAAATCCTCAATACGATGACTCTAAATTACCCGAGGCAAAGTGATTGTTGGATGGATACCGAGGCCACATCGCACCTTCACTCCAGTGCAGGTATATTCACATGTGAATAAATAATAACTTTTTTGTATCCACATTAGAAAATGGTACAACTAAAAGTTTTTTCTTTTACATATGGTTTAGGTATGGGGTCTTTGTTGTTTTTCGTATCAACCTTACCCTTTTAATTTTTTGGTCATATCAACCAGTTTAAATAAACGAGTTAAAATATTTCACCCAAACCTATTTATTTAGTGTTAAGTTTATATCGGGTTAACATGTCATATCAATTTTTGTTACCTCACCTCTAATATTAACATTAGTCGGACCCTTTCTTTTCTCTCTCTCTATCTCTCCCCCTCTCTCTCTCTCTCTCTCTATATATATATATATATATATATATATATATATATATATATATATATATATATATATATATATATATATATATATATATATATATATAGTATGTCTTGATCATGGTCCGGTTTTCCATCATTTAATCCTTTATTTTAATAAAAAAAATGGCTAAACTGCACCTGTGGTATGTCGAAAATTGACACTTTGGTCCAAAAAATTGTGCACTAGCACCACTAGTTTAAAATTTTCATTTGTTGCAATTTTGGTCCAAATATTATAAAAAAAACTTTAGAATGACATTCTTCCATTTTTGTGTGTTTTTTTTTTCATTTTCTCTTTATTTTCTTTACTATTATTTAATTAAAATAAAATAAAAAATAAAAAACAAAATAGAAACATAACCCTTAATACCCACCCAAATCCCACTTCACCCACACTTATTTATACTCTCTCTCTCTCTCTCTCTCTAATATTTCACCGAACACCACCCCACTATCGGACACCATTTTCAGTGTTGGAAACCGCCATCGGCGTCATCAGAAACTGTCATCGTTGTTGTTGGAAGATCTGAAAGATGGCATGAACATCTTCGTCAGAACGCCTTCGATCTGAAAACCCTCCTGGATATTTCCAGATCTGATCGTCACAAGAGTCGTCACCCTTTTTCTTAGTTCGTCCTTTTCCAACTTGATTTCTAGTAGACAGTGGTAGTGGTTTCATGCTGGTTTCCAAAGGATTTGCGCATGTTTACAGATCTAAACACCCCTTGTAGCTTCACCGACAAACTATGAATTGAGTTTCCACACGAAGCAGATGAAGTCGTCGATGTCGAGTTTAGAGAGTTGGATGAGTTCTATTTCCATTTTTTTCCGGTGGATATGAAGCACTACGAATATTTCCAAATTTGTTTCAGTAGTCGTTCGATGACAAATCAAGTCGGAGAAGGACGACTCCGGAGAAGGTAGTGAGAATGGTAAGACGAAGATCTACAGAGTCGGTTTGGGAGTTAGGGTTTTGAAAACGTAAACCACCTTGGATTTGGGAAGACGAAGACGAATAAGCGGCAATGATAGTTTCAGATGTACTAAAAAGATGAACAGGAAGATGACGAGGAAACCATCACCAGAAGTTCAGATCTACGTCAGGATCGGCGGTGGTTAGAAAAAACAATGACTGCAGCCAAATGGTGGTGGTGTTGGTATTTTTTCTGTGTAAAAATTAGGTGGAAGTGGAATATGGGTATTGGAGAGAGAGAGAGAGAGAGAGAGAGAGAGAGAGAGAGAGAGAGAGAGAGAGAGAGAGAGAAGGTGGGGTGTGTTGTATATTTTTTTGTTCTTTTTTATTTTGTAATAAAAAAATAAAATATAAAGGGCAAACTTGTCATTTTGAAAAAAAAAATCAAAACAGATTTGACCAAACTGACAAAAAATCAATGTTTTTGACAAATGGTGTTAGTCCAAAACTTTTGGAACAAAATATCAATTTTGGACATACTACAGAGACAATTTTTGCAGTTTAGTAAATAAAAAACCTAAATGTATTATTATTTATATTATTTATAATAAAGATACAAAACAATATATATATATATATATATATATATATATATATATATATATATATATATATATATATATATAGAGAGAGAGAGAGAGAGAGGTGGGTTCAACATAGAACCAAATTTATTCATAGAACCATATAACAACTTTTTGACCATTTGATCAATTTAGGACTAAAAAGTATGATGGTAAAATACTATTTTAATTTAAAAAGGAAATAATGGTTTATTAATGATCTTCTTTAATTATAGAATTTATTCGAAGTCAATGTATATAAAATAGGAATGAAAAATTCAACCATCAATTAGTAAAATTTAATCTAATTCCATGAATCAACAAAACAGTAAACAAAGAACATCAAAAAATTATGATTATGATTAATGTTCATAGGTTAACATTGATGATTATTATTTAGAAATGAACACTCGAAAGTATAGGAACATTCATAAATGTTCATAACCGACCGTGTATGAATGTTATGACTAGATATGAATGAATGTTCATTACTAAACGTCTATAAAATTATGATCAACTATGAATAAATGTCAAAAATTTGGTAACGTTCGTAACTAAACAATTGTAAATGTTATTATCATAGATGAATATCAACTTTATGCATTTTTTTCAAAAACCCAAAAATTAGTCTTGTTTATACATACAGAACATGTAAAAATATAACCACCAAACATGAATATCAAATATAAAAATGTTCATTACTGAACATAAGTATTCTATTCCGTTATGAACATATATTTAAAGACCAAAAAATTAGTCTTGTTCATATATGTTAAGTACCAGACATGTATGAATTTAAACATCAAACATGAATATCAAACATATACAATATGTCTATGTTCATAGATGAACTTTTATTGAAAAAAACTATGAGAACAAGATTCAATACGCAGACAAGGTTTGAAACTCAAACCTTAAATTAACTTTTAATATCAATGTGTGCTTCTAATAAGTTGGTCCAGTCAAGTCTGGTTAACCAGTTGAGACTTGAAGATGATATTCAACAAAGTATTCAAGTTAGAAAAGTAGAGTAAGAACAAAGTAAAGACAATTTAAAGAACAAGAAGAATGGAAGTGAAAGAGATTTTACTTTCAAGAAATTTTTATAATTGATGTGAAGAGAATAATTGTTATTTATTGCTTACAAACTATGAAACATCAACTCCTTAAATAGTAAAGGGGAGACACAGTACAATCCGAGAACATTCTATGGACTAGTTAATAATAAGTGTCTGACAAATCTGACACTTAAAAGATTTACTGATTTAGTTCTAAGAATTGTTCCATCAACAAAAGAAAAAAAGCATTAAATGCTTGTACAGACTCAATCACATGAAAATACTAATCTCGGAAACGACTTCATTTCAAAACAGGATAAGCTTCAGAATATCTTCACGTCTTAGACTGAAGGTGACTTTGGATCTACTTTAGTTCAGATCGCTAGAGGTTCACTTTTTATGCATTAACAATCTCCCCCTAAGTAAACTTAGCAATCAGTCAACTCAGTTGGCTTCTTCAGATACAAAAAGGTAAGCACTGTGCAACCAGCTTCCGACTTCCTGATACCATTTAATGTGTTCAATGAACTTCTTCTTCACATGCTCAGGAGCTACACTTTTGGCAGCATTGGTGATGAACTTTTGAAGAATGTTTGAAGGAACGAGATGTTTATTAAGAACTCTGAAGAATTCTTTTCGGTTGTTCTTCTTCTTGGTGATCCGCTTCCGAGACCATACTTCTTTTTGAGGATGTGGGTTAATGAGTAGAAAGTTGTCAATGTCTCTTGCTCTGTCTTGATGATAGTTTGTGGATCATCATTCAGATGAAGATGAGCGAATTTGATGTAGAATTTTCCATGAGGAGAGATTGGAAGATCAATTTGGTCAGAATCCTAAGTTGGAAGATCGTAAGACATGAAGGGGACAATATCAATGTCGTGAATAATTCCTTCTCGGAAGAGAGGAGATATGCCCAACATTGGATCCAGATTATCTTTCAGTGCTTGAATCCTGATGCTTTCTTCCAGTGCTAGATCAATCTTTTCTTGGGACCAACCCTTGGACTTTCTGAACGTCCTCACTAGGATGTAAGGTTCAGAAGCAATTTTCATCCTTTTGTCTTGTGGTGGCTCGTTTAAGTCAGCTATGACTTGTTATACTATTTCATAGATGTTGAATTCAGGAGGACGAGTGATCAGGGACTCTTCAGGGAGATCATTTGGTTTCCGGGTTGGAGAACTGTTAACACGCTGTCGCGCGCGTATTAAACAAATAAACTTATCACTGCTGGTTGCACTAAAAATATAGCACATGGAAGCAGGTTCGAATCCTCAGGGCCACAACCTAATGGTCAATGTCGTTCTGCATCAGGCAAAATCTAGTCAATAAAACAGAAATATAAAAGGGGGTCTGTAAATTAAACTAAAAACTAAAATGCAGTGATATTAAATAAACTAAAATCAATATTAAAAACGATTTCAGTTCTACTGCGACTTTCCGAGTCATGCAACTAGCCTATATTTGATTATTCAGAATGCGTTCTATCTAAGCTGGTACTGAGAAAAACTAACAAGCTCTAGTATAATTTTTATTACCTAAATTAGTTAATCAAAACAAGCTCTTTGAATTAACCCTAAGTTTTTACTGTTCAATTAAATAAGCTCTTAATTAAATCAGAAAAATTGCATTAAGTTCTTTGTAAAATTCCCAGCAACATCCAATACTTCTCACAAGCTTGGAAGTGTAAAGATACGATTTTTCAGTTTATACTAGAGTTAAATCCCAACACGGAACCAATCTGATACTTGTTAGTTTTTACCAGTTGACAAAACAATTACGGATTTTATTAACTGATTAACTGGAATGATAAAACCCTAGCTAGGTGATCAGACTAGCAAGAATTTAAAACCAAACATTCATTAAGCTCAAAAATGAAAAATCTAGATAGAAACACAAAACGAAAATCAAATCTGAAAACTAATCACATGAAAAGTACATTTAGTGATAAAAGAAACAAACTAAATAAAACTAAAGTTTAGCCAAACATGGTCAAAAACGAAATCAAACTAAATAAAAGAAACATTTAGTGATAAAACTTCTAACTAAATGTGTGAGATGATTCGCAGTCTTCAGATCTTCAAAAGTTGCTGAAAAAATTCAAAAATCTCCTTCTGATGTGGTTTTTTTCGTTTGGAATCGTCCAATCCTTATAACTGATTATGACGGTTGTATTTATACTCAAGGTGGAAGCTTCCGGAACAAGAAACTGATAACATGCGATCGCATGTATTGAGGTTTCGATCGCATATGGCAAATTTGCGATCGCATGTACATAGGTTGCGATCGCATATTATGACTTTTTTCTCCTAAATGAATTTTTGGCACTAAAAAACCTAGAAGAGAAGTTGCGAGCAAAGTTACGATCGCATAAAGGCTCCATGCGATCGGATGGACAAGAGTTGTGATCACATGTTTTTCCTAAGACGTCCGAAATTTCGTCTAGTTTTCAGAACATTTTGAATCTCATCAATCGGAGTTACGGTTCATGAGATATGATCAAAATACTAACATGGGGTCAAAGTTGCCAAGAACATCCTTTAGCTGCAGATTGTAGATTCTATCTTCGTGTGATCAATTCGATCAAATGTTTCTTGATCAAATAATCTTTCAAGCATTCCTCAACATACTTCATAAGTTCCAAGCTCCAAACGCGCATCCAACTGCTCCTAAAACACTGCTCCTCTCGAACTATCTGAAATTGTCATAAAAACAAGAAAAGTACGAGAATTCTAACGAAAGACATGATCTGGACATTATTTAAATAAATGACATGCAAATGTACAAAATATGATCCTAAATGCTAATGAAAACTACCTAAAAGATGCATAAAATGACATCTAACAAATCTCCCCAAGCTTAAACCTTACTTGCCCTCATGTAAGAAAAAGATAAAACATTATAAACAAATGGAAATATTTAGATAACCTAAAAAGAAATTTAGAATAAAATAAAAGAAAATAAAAACTTAAAATAAAATACTTCACTCTTTTTTTATATTTTAATATATATTTTTATGCGATCAGACTTTACATTGAGGGAATTCCAATCACTACAACCTAGACGACCATCCTGCTACCTTTCATGTATCATAGACTCCCAAAAGTGAGGAAGACCACGAAACTGTGTAACCCAATAGTCCGGCCATAGTTTTATTTAAACTTTACACATTAATTAGCTTTGTGAGCAAATATAACACAGTCCATGATCTCATGTCCTTAAGACTAGATAGTCAAGAACCAGAATCGACGCATCCTTAAGAACTCGTCACGACAAATCAACTTTCGTTGAAGCAGTGGGCCACACCCGTAGGGGCCCAGCTCCTATGCTTTCACTTTCTCGAGAGCCACCAATATCATATCACACAATTCTTCATTCGCTAGATTTAACTTTGAGATGGCTTCTGATTTGATTGAACTTGAATTTATATCTTTGTTTTTGGCTTGAGTTCTTCAATCAACTTTTGAATTTCTTGAGATTTCTTCGATTAAGTGCTTGAAATTTTGATTTGGGTACTGGATATGATAGTTGTACCCATTCTTCCTTCTTTACTGTGTGGATATAATATAAGGGCTCTCTGTTACCGCGAGGGTAACGCATGTCAACAAATAGGTCCGTGTTCTGTGGGTCCAGAGTTGTCGATAAAGCTTCTTTTTAATAATTCAAAAGCAAATCATCCTAAAGTTGTTATTACGGCCCACAAAAACGTTTCAGTATGCCATTTTTTTATTATCTAAAGTTGGGGTCTCAGATTACGGTGTTTGGGTCCCCTAGTTATGATAGCTGATTCTACACTTCTAATAACAACCCGGTTGCTTCAGATTTTTCATTTTCCTTCTTTGCGGAGTTATCGAATGTAAAAAGTTTTTATCAAATGTCCTCAACTTGATGTAAATATTATCCTCATCTCGTATTTTTTAATTTTTTTTCGATTTTTTTTTCGTCTTTCTAAAAGATTTTTAAGAATTTGTTAAATACAGAAAATAAAAATAACTAGAAATAAAATCTTTTTGGGGTTTTTTTATTAATGCAGAAAAATAAAGACAGAAAATAAAATATTTTTTTGGATTTTTCAAATTTTAAATATGCAAATGCAATGCAAAAAAAAATCAAAAAGAAAAATAAAATTTGAAAAATTTTAAATGAAAAACTGAAAAAATTGAAATTTAAAACTAAAAATGCAAAATTTTACACTAACCACCTCCCAAGCTTAAAATGATGCATTGTCCTTAATTCTTAGAGATGAATGAACAACTCAATAAAGAATATAAAAGCAAAAGGGTGTAGCTAGGAGAAAATGTACCTGATAAGTGTGCAAAAATCTGATTTTGACGACAATGTGACAAAAAATCTGAATTTCAGCAACTTGAAGATCCTCTGATTTCCCCAAGCTTGTTTGGAACTGCGACCATATCTTTTATGAAAGCATAAAAAAAACTAAAACTACTCCTCGGGTTGCCTCCCAGAAAGCCGCCCATTTTTAAAGTCGTTGGCTCGACTTTGCCCAACTAGATTTACGAGCTGGTGTGGTTGGGACTTCTCTGAAGCTCAACTCTTTTTCTTGTGACTCCAGATCCCTTCAAATATGGCAAGATGGGTGGATCTGGAACTTGTTCAACAAACTGGAAAGACTCCAGATTTTCTTTAGATAAGTTGTTCTGATGATTAGACTTCTTTCGTTTTCTGTTCTTCTTTTCCTTCCTAGAAATCTTCTATTTCTTTTCTTCAAACTTCCTTCTTTTCAGATTCGTATCTGATTCTTCCTCAGATTCCAGCTCCTCCTCTTCATCCAAAAATTTGTTTCCTTTCAACTTTTTATCTGATTTATCTTCAGCAGCTATCAGATACTCCTCCCTCACCTCCCAAAGCTTATCTTCTGTCAGCTGCTCCAATGTGTATGATAAATTCATGTCTGCAAATATTTCTTGCACATAGACATTAGAAAACCCACAACAACCCTCTAATAAAGGATTGCTGGTACCCATATAATTGACATAAATATTTTCTGAAGGAAAATCATCATTATTAATTTGAAATTTAACCGCTTCCTCATCAAACTCCATTGAAATCATTCCATTAAAAACATCATATTTCGTTTTTGTAGTTTTCATAAAAGGCCTTTTTAAAATAATAGAGTTTGTATCTGAAGTGTCCATGTTTCCCATGTCCAAAATGTAAAAATCAGCGGGAAAAATCAAATTATCCACTTGGACAAGAACATCCTCCAGCACACCTTTTGGGTGTACCGTCAAGTGGCCAGCCAGCTGTATAATTCTCCCGGTCTTTTGTAAAGTTCCCATTTTTAGTTTTTCAAAAACAGAATAGGGAAGGACATTGACAGAAGGTCCTAGATCAAGCATGGATTTTGGAAAATTTAAGTTCCCCAATTTACAAGGAACTGAAAAAATTCCTGGACACTTGCACTTTGGAGGCAAACCTTTTTGCAGAATTAAAGAAATATTTTTGCCAGCTTTTATAGTCTCATTAAATTTCATTTTTTGCTTTGAAACATATCTATTTTTCATAAATTTAGCATATCGAGGAATATGTTTGATAATATCTAAAAGTGGGATATTTACCTCAACCTTGCGAAAAATTTCCATGTTATCCTCATCCTCTCTTTCGCGCTTCGAACTCTTTTGTCTCGATGGGAATAGAGGTACGGGCTTATATTCTTTCAAATATGGTTTCACTGCTGTTGGAGTTTCTTTTTCTTCCAGCTTTTAAGGTTCTTCTTCAACCAACACCTCTTCATATTTTTCCTCTTCTTTTCCAGGCTCTTCCACATCTCCTTCTTCTACCAGAACTTCTTCAAACTCTTCCTCAGCTTCGTTTTCTGGTCCTCTAAAATCTCCTTCTTCAACCAGAACTTCTTCAAACTCTTCATCAACCTTGTTTTCTGGTTCAGATATGCTTGGGCCTCCATATGTTTTCCCACTTCTCAATGAAATAGCATTTACATTGTGCTTCAGATTCCTTTCAGTGTGTCCCGAAAACTTTCCTTGAGATTCCAGCAGACCCACAGAAATGGCAAGTCAAGACACCTGTTGCTCCAGATTCTTGATAATGGCTCTGGTTTCTGTCTGGAATGCTTGGGTGCTCATAGAAAGACTCCTTACTATATCTTCCGAGGTCACTCTGGAACTGCTGGGTTGCTAATGTGTGTTCTGATTCTGGTAATTCGGGTTCTAGAAATTTTGTTGTTGAAAGTTCTGCTGAAAGCCCGTTTGCTGATAATTTCGCTGCTGATGGAATTCGGGTGGAGGCTGAAATTGTTGAATCTACTGATAATTATTCTAAAAATTCTGTTGGTAGCCCCCGACAACTTTTACTGCAACTATATCCTCTTGCAATATTGGGCACATATCAGTTAGGTGCCCAAATTTGCAGCAGATCCCGCAAGCTTTGAATTTTGACTAGATACCTTTTTCTTTTATCAGCAGGAGGACAACCTTAGTCAATTCTGAAATATGAGATTCTAGGTGGGCATTACTTATGGCTTTGACCCCTCTTGGCTGGTCCAGATACCACTCTTCTTCAGTTGCTGAATGTTTTGATTCATTGGCCAACTTCTCGATTAATGTCCGGATCTCCGTTGGTGTCATGTCTGAAAGTGACCCTCCACTTGATGCATTTATAAGTCTCATTTCCATGGGTACTAAGCCTTTGCAAAAACATTGGTATAGCTGGTAATCGCTAATGCCATGTTGTAGGCATCAGACCAACAACTTCTTGAACCGATCCCAATAAGTGTGGAGAGCATCTCTTTTCCCTTGCTTTATACCAAGAATTTCTCTGTGCAAATTTGACACTTTTCCCTCGGGAAAATATTCCTCCAGAAAACGTTTGGCGAGCTCGTTCAAGCTTGTTACGAACCGGACGGGAGGTCATATAACAACTCATATGCTGCATCTTGAACCGAAAAGGGGAAAGGCCTTAGTTTGATATGGTCTTTAGTAACTGCATTAGGCTTCATACAGAACAGATGACATGGAATTCCTTGAGAAATTTATGAGGATCTTCGTTCTCAAGGCCTCATAATGGGGGCAAAAGATGGATTAAACCAGATTTATGCTAAAAAAATTTGAGCTTCTGGAAAAGTGATACATAGAGGTTGTTGGTGATGGGTTTGAGCCAAAAGAACATCCTATATGCTCATGCAAACCCTAATGTTTGGATCTAGGTTTCTTTATTGTACATGCAATTCATCCAAGACTTATAAACCCTAGATCTAGCATACATATTTCAAAATTAACATAAGAAATTAGATCTAGATGATTACCTCTTCTACAATGGCTTGAATCTTCTTGTCTTGGAGCTTAGAGTCACAAATGTCACTCCTCTAATGGCTTACAAACACCACAAGCAAGAGGATGCTAATTGAGAGAGAGGGAATGGGCACAATTTTGGCTATGAAGACTCTTAGGGTTTCCAGTCCCGAAATCTGATGCCTTAGGGTCTTATTTATACTTGTGCTGCTAGGTTTTCAGTCAAAACCCTAATGGATAGCTTATGCCTTAAGCAGTCCAAGGAAGCTTCTGGAATATGGCCTCTATGACCGAAATTAGGATGGACACATCCCTAATTCCGTCCAGGCCTAGTCCATAAGCCTTCTCAGCCCAATACTCAACTATCACACATTTGACAGTTTAAGTCCCTGTTATTTAATTAATGTCTTTTAGTCACAGAATTAATTCTTAATTAATTCTTGTCTAATATTAATTAAACTATATGATTTATCCTTTAATACATTATTCATATAATATATTAATAAACCATAATAACCTCTCCCTTCATAAATCATCCTATCATGTTGCTTTGGTGAAGGCAACCCAAAAGGACCATGCACAACCGGGTCAAGTACTTACCAAATATAGTTACGGGCTTAGACACTAATCCAACAGTCTCCTACTTGGATAAGTCTAGTAACTTAAATGTAAGTACAATCCGATTAGCAATCATAGCTCTCAAAGACGCTGTCGAACTCTGATCATATCAGTAACCTGTCCTTCAGATAAGGGATCGTATAGTCCTCCGTTCTAGATATCTTATGGACAATTACATGGAACATAGTCATACTTATAGCCTAGAAGTTGTTTCTCGATCTCTGATTCGTCTGACATAGAACTTAATTGAACACATCAATTCAGTCCTGACAGGGCCCGACACATAAGTCAAACCAAATCATCGAGGGGCCCAAATATCGCTTTTACCATCTTAGGATAAAAGGAACAGATAAACTTCGACTTATATGCATTTACCATTCACTCATCAAATCATGCACAACAATGCATTTTATAACATCAATTTACTGATGCATTTACACATTATCAATGCACAACCAACTTGCAAATAATAAACCATATATCTAGGTTTTAAGACCATATGATATTATCGTCTTGCGATCACTCGTGATAAATTCCATGAAGTGATACCAGCAAGCGCGGGTCTAATCCAATGCTCAAATCAAACTCATGAGAACTCATGAACGTTGCAGCAAACCTTTGCTATGTCTAATACACTTTAGACAATCTACACACCAATTCATGACAATCTTCTTTCATACCTACTCCCAAAGTATGAGCGACTGTGGAACATTCGAATAATCTTATTATTCAGGAAGTCAAAACATGCAAAATGAAACAATAGGTAAATAATTAACATAAGACAATAACTTTACTTATAAATAATACCCTTTTATTTAATCATCAAATGTCAATTACATTTATCTATTACACGTTTCTAAACTATCTAATCTAAACTAATATCGTCCTTCAACCCGATGCTCCTAGCATGCTGCAAGTGCTTAACCCTACTCAGTCCCTTCGTAAGGGGATCTGCTCGGTTATCCTCCGACGATACCCTCTTCACTACAAGGAGTCCTTCTTCCACCCGATGTCGAATAAAGTGATATTTGCTGTTGATATGTTGAGATCTGCCATGATCCCTCGGTTCCTTGGTCAAGGCAACCGCTCCTTCATTATCACAGAAAATTTCCGTGGGTTCCTTTATGGCTGGCACAACTCCAAGTTCTCTGATGAAGTTCTTCAACCATATCGCCTCCTTTGACGCTTCGCTCGCCGCTATATATTCTAATTCGCATGTTGAATCAGCTACGGTCTCCTGCTTGGAACTTTTCCAAGTCACTGCTTCTCCATTCAAGGTAAAGACCCAGTCCGACTGCGAACGGTAGTTATCCCAGTCGGTTTGAAAACTGGCGTCACTATACCCTCGTACCCTTAAGTCATCACTCCCACCGAGGACTAGAAACCATTCCTTGGTCCTCCGAAGGTACTTAAGAATATTCTTAACTGCGGTCCAGTGTGCATTGCTAGGGTTCCCTTGATATCTAATGCCCATGCTCACAGCGAAGGCCATATCAGGGCGAGTACAAGTCATAGCATACATAATCGAGCCAACTGCGGAAGCGTATGGTACTCAGCTCATTTCTGCTATCTCGACTTCGGTACTCGGGCTTTGAGTCTTACTCAATTTGGCATTACTTTGGATCGGTAACTCCCCCTTCTTTGAATTCTCCATACTAAAACGTTTTAGTACCTTGTCCAAGTATGTATTATGACTAAGTCCTACTAGTCTCTTACTTCTGTTTCTCACTATCCTTATACCCAAAATATATGCAGCCTCTCTGAGGTCCTTCATAGCGAAGCACTTCCCAAGCCAGGATTTAACTTCCTTCAGGGTTGGGATGTCGTTTCCTATGAGTAGTATGTCATCGACATACAATACGAGGAAGCTCACTATACTCCCACTGGCTTTGACATATACACATGATTCATCCTCGCTTCGCAGAAAACCAAACTCATTGACATTCTTATTGAAACAAAGATTACATCTGCGAGATGCTTGTTTCAGTCCATAAAGACACTTCTCAAGCTTACACACTCTATTGGGATGCTTCACATTGACAAAACCCTCTGGCTGATTCATGTAAACATCCTCAGCCAACTTCTCGTTAAGAAAAGCGGTTTTGACATCCATTTGCCATATTTCATAGTCATGAAATGCAACAATGACTAGCATCACCCTGATAGACTTTATCTTCGCAACTGGTGAGAAGGTCTCATCATAGTCAACTCTGGGAGTTTGAGTGAAACCCTTCGCAACCAATCGCGCCTTATAGGTGTGTACCTTCTGATCCATGTCGGTCTTCTTCTTGAAGATCCATTTGCACCCGACCGTCTTACGACCTGGCACATTGTCAACCAAATTCCAAACTTGGTTGTCATATATGGACTGAATCTCGCTATCCATAGCCTCTTTCCATTTCACAGACTCCGGGCCTGCCATGGCTGCCTTATAGCTGTTAGGTTTGTCCAAATTCACTAGTGTACTATCACTAATAAACGTATCCCCTTCAGTAGTGATATGGAAACCATAAAACTGGGGTGGAACACTAACTCTTTCGGAACGTCTAAGAGGTAAGGACTCGTCAATCGGTTCAACCGGAGTTTCCTCCTCGGGTTGAGCGCCAGTGTCAGAGGTTCCTTCATCGCTCGACTCTTGAAGCTCTTCAAGATCGATTTGCCTCCCACTGTCCCTTTGGCTTATGACTTCTCGCTCTCAGAAAACCCCTCTCCTCGCAACGAAGACAACATTGTCACTCGGTCTATAGAAGAGATATCCAAAGGACTTCTGTGGGTAGCCGGTGAAAATACATCGCTCACTACGAGGTTCGAGCTTGTCGTGAGTCTCTCGTCTTACGAAAGCCTCGAAACCCCAAACCTTGATGTGTGCCAACGAGGGAGATTTCCCTGTCCACATCTCGTGAGGTGTTTTGGCAACCTTCTTCATAGGGAATAAGTTAAGGATATGGGCGACAATCTCTAAGGCATACCCCCAGAATGAGATAGGTAGCGAAGCACGACTCATCATGGAACGAACCATGTCTAGCAAGGTTCGATTACGCCTCTCAGCCACACCATTAAACTGTGGTGTCCTAGGTGGCGTTAATTGCGAAAAAATTCTGCATTCCTTGAGGTAGTCGTGGAATTCAAGACTTAGGTACTCTCCACCTCGATCGGATCAAAGCATCTTGATATTCCTGCCCAACTGATTCTCCACTTCTTGTTTAAACTCTTTGAACTTTTCAAAGGTTTTTGACTTGTGCTTGATTAAGTAGATATACCCATATATGCTATAATCATCGGTGAAAATCACATAGAAGCGGCTCGCATCCCTTATGGTGGATCTAAAGGGTCCACATACATTTGTATGTATGAGATCCAATAAACCCTCATCCCCCGCACAAGTGTAGTGAAGGGTGACTTGGTCATCTTTCCAAGTAAACAAGATTCGCACACGTCATCGTCCCTAAGGTCGAATGACTCCAATACTCCATCCTGTTGGGTCTAGAGTGTTGCGTCATAAGAACTTAGTGTCGTTATTTTGTTTACCCGGTTTGGGCCTGTCCAACCGTGGTTTATCATTAGGGTTAGTGCATATAAATATTGCATGCATGTATAGCTTTTAGATTGATCGTTCTCATTAATTACTTGCATTGTAACCCTAGCACACCTCTACAGTCGAAGTTCTTCATCGAGCTCTTCTGAGGTGTGAGTTATTAACTATTCGACACCATTGATCCATTCTCGTGTTCTTTGCTTGATTAAATATTGTTTTTCTGTTTGGAATCTATCGATCTACAACTCTTATATTCCAACAATTGGTATCAGACCAGGAGACTGTGTAATACATACACATGTCTTCTGTTTGAAGAATCATTTAGGTTTTCCGCTTTTATCAATATAAAGACATTGTCTTCCTCCTGTCTACGGTATCTCTAGTGTTTGATAAAACCCTAAGTTCAACTTTACAAGTCTGATTCTAACAGAAATAGTTAATCATGTCTCACGATGAATCGCAAATCAATCCAATCAACATCTCCAACAGGATAGGATCAACTACAAGGATTCCATTCTCTACACTCAAGATTATGAAGTGTGGGCGCATCACTTCGAAGATTATGTAGTTGGATCTGAAGACAATGGCCACTTGATCTGGGAAGCAATAACATTGGGTCCGTTTGTTCACTCTGGAACAAACCAAATAGTCAAGACTCAAAAAGAGTATAACCAACTCCTGGCGGACGAAGAGAAGATGCCTCAAGACGAAAAAGACAAGGTGTTATTCAACGTCAAAGCCATGAGGATGATCCGATTCGCATTACAATCTGATTCCTTTAGTCTAGTGAGTTCATGCACAACAGCTAAAGAAATATGGGATAGGTTGAAAGAATTATATTCAACAGATGAAGATCTAGAGCACTCGATCCAAACCCTTTTGCTCTATGAGTTTGGTTCTTTTGAACAGAAACCTGAAGAGAAGCTTCTTTAAACATTCGAGCGATTCAATCATCTGCTCAGTAAGATGATGAAGCATGACATTGAAAGGAAGGTGATTGAACAAAAGGTTACCTTCATGAATGGATTAAGGCCCGAATGGATGGCGGTAGTTTCGACTGTGAAGGCTCATGAGCAATTTAAGTCATATTCACTGGCGAAACTGATGGGTATTCTAAAATCTCATGAAAAAGTGGTGACAAATGAAGCGAAGGTAGTTTCGGGTGTGGGTTCACTGGCCCTTGTTTCTAAAAACAACAATGTAGCAAACGAGGAGGAGGAATCTGATTTGTCTGGGTGTGATCTATGCAACGAAGAATATGCTATGATGGTCACAAACCCAAAGAAGTTTGCTCGAAGAAAGTTCCCGATCAATAAGAACCGAAACTGGCAGGGAGGCTATAGTTCTGAAAAGGTGAAGGAAGAACCGCATAACAACAACCAAAAGGACGATGAGAAGAAGGAGAGTAAACTTGTGGGGGACTCTGGGTACGATTGCAACTACTGTCATGGAAAGAACCACTTTGCCAAGGATTGCATGCTAAGAAAGATGGCTGAGAAGAAGGAGGGTGAAGATGACGAGACTTACTACATGAGAAAGCTAGAGGAAATTAAGAAGAAGAAAACTGCTAACATTTCCATGAATGCTTTAATTGTACAGGAAAACGTTATTGATGACGAGTTCGGTGGAGTGGAAGTCTGGTCCGCAGATTCTGAGGATTAAGAGGTACGAAGACCCTCGCATGGAAGAGCATTTGTGGTGAGAGAAGGAGTTGCTGAGTCGGCTGGGAAATGCTTAATGGTTACAACCGAAAGTAAGCATGAGGAAGCGAAGGTCATGGAAGACAGATTTTCCGCTGCCAAGCCCATGAGTGAAAAGATCAGCGACTGCGATCAGTTGATCAAGAAGGTACAAACTATCCTATAATCTCATAAAGTACCAATAAAAAACTATGAAAAAGACTTAAATGATTTAAAATCCAAGTTTTCCAATTTAAGTGGTAGTCTTATGCAAACTCGCTTAGCCAATTCTAACCTAACTGACCAACTCAGCAGGGAGTCTTCCAAGAGTGAGGAGAGAAGAATATGGATTCAGCAGAAGGAGTTGGAGTTAAGTAGGGCTAGGGATGAACTTATTTATTTGCAAAGAGACAATTTGAAAATTTTGAAACAAGGAAATGTTTTCTGTTTGATTGCCAAACGCCTATATACTAATATCACTCAGTTACATTTAGATTGTGAGATAGGAAAACAGATTCATAAAATGATTTTGTCTTTCCTTGAATTTAAAGAGGACGAAATCATTGCTGAATGTGAATCTATAATGTCCTCGGATGAAATCTCTGTCACCTACAAATATGGACTGGACAAAATTGAATTTTTCATTGAGTCTAAAGAACATAAGTGTATGCTTAAGAATCTACTGGACGAAAATGATAAATTAAAAACAAAGACCGAGACTATACAGAAATTTGACTCATCCAACGCCAAATTGAGTTCAACAAATAAAATCAATTTAGAAACTACTTCTGAATTTGATGAGGAGAATGAGATGAGCGAAATCTATGTAGAAGATGTTGTCGATTGTTTAGAATTCATTAAAAGCGAACCCGAACCGACAAAACCCCTCATATCTAAAAATTCGGTTGAATACGCTCGAGTGTCAAAAGACAAATCCAAGAAACTCAAAGAAAAGGTTGTTGTTTATCAGAAAGTGCAAACTACACTAAACCAAGTGTATGCAGTCACTGGAGTGACTAAGAAACAAACAGCATAGCTGACCTCCATGGTTGACAAGGGTAATGTTGAAGGGTGTGATAACTTCTTCTGGTCAGCTCCCATCGATAATGCAGACGAAACGGTTGGTCTGTGAGAGCAAACCTCATGGAGAGTTAAGGGACGATACATACCCGAACCCCTCAACAAGCCCTCAAGCTTCGATAAACCCAGCACAAGTGGTACAAAAGATATACCAAAGAAACCTCTGAAAGCTACCAGCGATTCATCAACTACAACCAGTGCTCATGAGAAGAAAGCGAAGCCTAAGGCTAACATTCACTTGACTCAAGAGCAAATTGCTGAACATAAACGACAGAGGAACAAAAGATACATGAAAAATCTCAATGAGAGAAAGCAGTTTTGGCACTCACAAAACCCCTCTTATGTTTGCTCTGAAAAAGCTTCTACTCTCAAAAAGGAAGCACAGGCCAAGTCTCATTCTAGCAATCAACATCAATCGTACCGGCAGGCGAACCGAACGACCCGTTTCGGCCCTAATACTTGTGGTCACGAGAACCAAAAGACAAGTTTTAGTGCCAGCTCCTACTACGCCAAAAACCGAAGGTCCAGTTTCGGTCCCAACACAAGAGCTCAGAACCGAAAGTCAAGTTTCGGTCCCAAATCCCATCCTCCTCACTCTCATCCTAAACCCAACTCCGTGAAGGATGTCAAAGGAAAAGGAAAGTTGTACTCAGATACTGAAATTCAAAACACCAAAAAGTCAGCTACCCTTAGAACTACCAAGAAAACCTCAACTGTGAAACCAACCAACCATAATACACACAAGTTAGAACAAGATAAAAATAAAATCAAAGTGTACACCATCAAACGAAAAGATGAAACCACATTAATAAAAAGAACATATATGGTTGATCTTTCAGTTGCAATTCCTTATACTGTAAAAGTCTCACCAGGGCCCAAGAAACTTTGGGTTCCTAAATCTGCTTAATTTTTGCAGGTAATAAGTGACAAGCAGTTTGACGAATAATGGTATATTGACAGTGGCTGCTCACGTCACATGACTGGAAGGAGGGAAGAGCTTAGGGAGTTTCGATCCCTTGGATGTGTGAAATACGGAAACAACTCTTACGGCACGATGAAAGGGTATGGGATGATCACCAACGGAGAATTCTCAATACGAAGGGTAGCCTACGTGGAAGGATTGCAACATAACCTCATCAGCGTTTCTCAACTTGTCGTAGGAACCAGTTTGAAAGTCTCGTTTGACGATGAGGGCTCTGAAATAATTGAAAAACAAACGAAGAAAATTCTGTGAAAATCTGAGCGAAAAGGGGAGATGTTTCCTCTAAATCTCAATCCGATAAAATGAAAACCAGCAATATGTTTGCTATCAAAGGCGAACTCAGATGAAAGTTGGTTGTGGCACAGAAGGCTATCCCATCTAAACTTCAAAGATATTAATAAGTTGGTGCTTAGTGATCAGGTGCGTGGACTTCCTGTTCTCAAATTTGACAAGGAACATCTGTGGGCAACATGCGAAATGGGTAAGCAAATCCGAAAGAGTCATCCTAGTCGCATCAATACAAAGATCCTCGAACCCCTCGAACTACTGCACATCGACTTATGTGGTCCTTCGGCTATTGAGAGCTTCGGTGGTAGTAAGTTTATAGTAGTAATTGTAGATGATTTTTCTCGCTTCACCTGGGTTTTCGTTCTTAAACATAAATCAGAGGCGACACCCAAGCTGAAGGTTTTTATCAAACAAGTGGAAGCCCGGCTGCGAAAGGTGGTACGGAATATAAGAAGCGACAATGGTCTTGAGTTCAAGAATAAAGATTTCGAAGATTTTCTGGCTGAAAAAGGAGTAACTCACAACTTCTCTGCTCCCTATACTCCACAGCAGAATGGGATCGTTGAAAGGCGAAACCGTTCTTTATGTGAAGCGGCCCGAACCATGCTGAGCTTCGCTTATCTTCCACTATACTTTTAGGCTGATGCAATTGCTACTGCATGCTACACTCTGAACCGATCCTTCCTGAACAAGAGATTTGCCATCACTCCGTATGAAATCTTGAATGGTCGAAAGCCAAATGTGAAGTTTTTCCACGTGTTCGGTTCAAGATGCTTCATTTTCAATGTAACGCCCGTGTTTCTAGGCTAGGCATTAATATTGACATAATAGTCTAGGTTAACCTTTGTAACTCATTTTGAAGAAATGAAAAGGAATTATGTGAATATTATGTGTATTATGTGTTTATGCTTAATTATTATGATTTAATTAATTAAGAATAAAAATGAGCGTCGAAAATAAATATTAGATAAAGTCGATATCTATTAAGAAACTTTTAGTGGGCGTAACAAGGATTACGGATATATAAAGAATACCGAAATCCGAGTTATAACGAAGAAGTTATGACCTGTCGAAGTTTCGCGACAAAACCGGCACGGTGCCGAATGACGTAAAAAGTGAGTTTTTGATAAACTACTTTTTAGCCTTATTGATCTAAACGAAATTCGTAGTGTTCGTTAAACCGAGAGTATGTATAAAAAGAACGCCCAAATCTGACTTCGAGTGATTTTTAGCCGACACAACCTAAACGATAATCGAAGGTCTCGTCAATAGTAGTACAACGGTAAAAAGACAGACGGAAACGGACGTCGGATGAAGAAATTATGAATTTTTAACGGATTTCCTGTCCCGGTCTATTAAAAATAATAATATAAAAATTAAATTCAAAATTAGCCGACGAAGTCTAAACGAAAGTTGTAGAGCGTAATTTTACCTACGCGTGCATATAAAGAACGTAAAAAACGGAGCTCGTATGCGAAAGTTATGGATTTTAGAAGTTTTTGCACAAAATCGAGAAAATTCGCATAGTCATGCTTCGGCCACGTCACCTTCGCTCCATGCGTGCCACGTGTCCGAAATTGATGAGTCATCTGAAGCCATGGCGCATCTGAGGAGTGACGCGTGTGCAGCCTCGTCCGAGCCTCACACCACCTGCAGCGTGTCCGACCTTCGCACCACCTGTCTCCCTTCCCTCTTGCTTCGGATCCGAACCTCGGACCTAGACTTCGGTCCAATCAGAGGTCAGCAGCTGGACCCTCGCACGTGCGAGCCATGTGCCTCCTCTTCGGATCTGCTGACACCTGGAAGCCTCTCAACCCTTGGATCAGAAGCCTCGCCCCTATAAATACAAGGGTGCGAGACCTCCCGGTGGTACTTTGAAAAATTGCCACTTTTCACCCCTCTTTCAATATTTCTTTCATTCCAACTTCCCCCAAAGCCCCGGTATCATACCAAACACCCGAAACACATCCCGAAGTGCCCGAGAAGCCCGAGAAATTTATCTTTTCGGTTTTGAAGCCCAACCCTCGCAGAGCCCGGTTTCTCAATAAAACTCCCGGTTTTATTAGAAACGATCGTTTTAGGAAACGAAGTGCTGCCCGATTATCATTAAATCAAGTGAGTGTGTAGTCACTTTCACCTTACACATAGATATGAAGTATTTACCTTAAAATACGTGCTATGTGTAAATATATTAATTGTTTATTTGAGGTGACTGTTGAATAGATGTTTTATACAAGTTTTAAATTGTATATGTATTTTATCTACAAATATGTTTGGTAAAACATGGGTAGACGAAATAGTCGACGTGTGTTAAAATGGTGAGAGGCCTCGATGTTGTTGTTGTTGTTGTTGTTGTAGTCGTCTAGCGGAGTATAGATGACGACCACTGACCTTTCTACACAGTCCAGTGTAACACTAGCAGGTTCGCAACTTGTAGGTGTTGGTGAACTAAACGTTCATTGGCGTACTCTATCCCCCTCATGGTTGTCTTTAGGACATGTATGGCTGAGGAGTCCCCTTAGCAGCAGTGTCCGTCCCGATGATATTCCTTAGGCTAGGTCCCTTGTGATAGGTGTTTAGGGACGTAAAGTGAGGATAACGGGAATGGGTAATCAGGGTTATTGTTGATTGATGAACTTAATAAGTTTATTATTATTGTGGGTTGAAAACCCTATATGCTCACCATGCTCCCAAGCCTGACCCACTCAGCTTTTTATTATTACAGGTAGTGGACCCCGAGCATAATCGGAGGATGATAAGAGATTTTTGGATTATAGGCCAGTAGTTGTAAATAACCGTTGTAAGGCTTATAATGTCTTGTTTATGCTTTTGATTTGTATCAGAACATGTCATCCCGAGGTTTTGATATGAAATGAAATTATATATTTTCTAAAGAAAGGTTTTGATAAACTTTTATCATGTTTTATTTTGGGGACCAATTCCGCAACATCTTTTAAAATGATTTCTCTGATTTTATTTTAAAAAGCATAAATTAAATCGGTCTTTTCTGGCTGAGAAATTAGGGGATGTCACATTCAACTCCAAAGAGAACCGAAACAAGTTTGATATTAAGGCAGACAAAGGAATCTTTCTCGGTTATTCACTTACTTCTAAAGCATATAGGGTTCTAAATAAACGCTCAAAGAAGATTGAAGTAACCTATTACGTTACTTTTGACGACAATTACGTTAAGAAAATGCAAACAACCGGAAATCCAACGGAGGAAATCTTTCCAGAAACTGGTCAGGTCTCGGTTCCTATTGCTATCCTGTTTGATGAGTACATGCTACTTTTTGATGAACCAGAAAAGGCGATCCACTCAGAAGCGAAAGCAGCAGATAACAAAATTGATAACTTGAAGAAAATCATCGATGAAGCTGCTAAAGTTATGGAAAGAGAACCTCAGCAACCAACCGAGAAGCAGACACAAAGCGAACCTACTGTAGCAAGTGATCATCCAGCTACTGATGACCCTCCAAGAGAAAGCTCAATAATCCAGGGGGAGGGTTCGTCTACTCCAAAACCACACGACATGCCTTTCCAGGGGGGGAGTCCTTCAAAGGCCCCAACCCATGAAGATCCATCTGAGGGGGAGAGCACTGAGCCTAACATTGGTTTCGGTTCGCCATTTGAGGAGGAGAATGAAAATGAAAATGCAAATGACGAAGGTGATATGTCAGAAATGGAAGAAGAAGACAAAGTTGAGTTGGATCCTGCCTATGATCCCAATTACCCTCCTCTCATAAAATGGACAAAGGATCATCCTAAAACACAAATTATTGGTGAATCATCTGAGGGTGTTCTCACACGCTCACAAATGAAAGCGAAGCAAACTGCTTTATTCTCTCAAGTAGAATTATGCATGTTTAATTCGTTTGTCTCTAAAGTAGAACCGAAGACAGTAAATGTTGCTCTTGATCACTCTGATTGGGTGCAAGCTATGCAAGACGAACTCTATGAGTTTGAACGAAATCGGGTTTGGAGACTAATTCCCACACCAAAGGATGCATCTGCAGTCGGTTTGAAATGGGTTTTTAGAAATAAATTGGATAAAGAGGGAAATGTCATTCGCAACAAAGCGAGGCTGGTGGTGAAAGGGTATTGCCAGGAAGAAGGAATAGACTATGAAGAGACCTTCGCTCCAGTAGCAAGGTTAGAATCAGTGAGAATCTTCTTGGCATATGTTGCACATAAAAACTTCGAAGTTTTCCAAATGGATGTAAAATGTGCTTTCTTGAATGGAGAACTAGAAGAAACGGTATACGTTGAGCAACCACCCGGATTTGTGAACGAGAAGTATCTTGATCACTACTACATTCTGGATAAAGCAGTCTATGGATTAAAGCAAGCACTGAGAGCCTAGTATGAAACTCTAACTCGATTTCTCAAAATGTCAAAATTCAAGCAAGGTTCGGTCGACCCAACCTTCTTTCGCAATGGGTACGATTAACGTTTTTCTTGGATTGAATATAAGACAGGAACCAGAGGGCATCTTCATTAATCAGGAAGCATACACGAAGACTCTATTAACGAAGTTCGGCATGACGGGTGATTCCAAAGTAAAGGTTCCAATGGCATTTGGTGCGAAGCTGACTCCATCTCTAGAGAAACCAGCTGTTGATATGACTCTCTATCGTCAAATGATAGGGTCTCTTATGTATCTAACGACAAGTAGGCCAGACATAATGTTTTTTGTCTGTTATTGTGCCAAGTTTCAAGATAATCCAGGAGAACCTCACATGATTGCTGTGAAAATATCTTCCGTTATTTGAAGCGAACCTCGTCTCTCGGTCTTTGGTATCCTGCAAAATCTAGCTTCTTCGTTCAAGCCTTCTCTGACGCTGATCTTGGTGGGTGTGGATTGAACCGAAAGAGCACAACAGGTGGATGCCAGTTCCTAGATGCCAGTTCCTAGATCCAGTGCAACACTCCAAGACAAAGCATATCGCACTGAGATATCACTTCATCAAGGACCATGTTGAAGATGGAAATGTTGAAATTCACTTCGTTCGGTCCTCAGATCAACTGGCTGACATCTTCACTAAGGCCTTACCAGAAGCAAGCTTTAACAAAATACTCCAAGGCTTAGGAATGATGGAAGCTTAGTCAGCACCGAAACCTCCTTCTACTCACTAAAATTGAACAAGCGAAATAGAGTGCATGCTCGGTCTATTTCGGGTCCTGAATTTTCGGGAACCGAAATGAACCGAACGCTCGGTCTATTTCGGTTCTTAAATTTTTGGGAACCGAAATGAACCGAACGCTCGGTCTATTTCAGCTCTTAAATTTTTAGTAACCGAAATAAACCGAACGCTCGGTCTATTTCGGTTCATAATTTTTAGGGAACCGAAATGAACCGAACACTCGGTCTATTTCGGCTATTAAATTTTTGGGAACCGAAATGAACCGAACGCTCGATCTATTTCGGCTCTTAAATTTTTGGGAACCGAAATGAACCAAACGCTCGATCTATTTCGGCTCTTAAATTTTTGGGAACCGAAATGAACCGAACGCTCGGGCTATTTCGCTTCATCTTTTCTAAGGAATGGTTTCGGTTGTATAATTTTATAAAGCTTTGTTATTCTTTCGTGTGTATATATTAAGTTTCTTTTCTGTTTTTATTATTTTTCAGAAAATCCAAAAATCCAAAAATATTTTCTTTTCTGTTTTTATTATTTTTCAGAAAATCCAAAAATCCAAAAATCCAAAAATTCAAAAAAATATTTTCTTTTCTGTTTTTATTATTTTTCAGAAAAACCAAAAATTCAAAAATATTTCTAAGTTTCTTTTTGTTTTTGTCTAAAATCTCTATTCTAAACATCAGTTCAAGATTCAGATGCGAAACACGATGATGATGGGGCAGGTATGATCTTCTTCTCTTTCTACTACTTAAGTGTCCCTAGAAGCATGCTGCTGCATGTAGACCGAAGCCTCCATGACTCTGAGTAAAGCCTTAATGATTTGATAAACACCAATCGTTTCTTCCAAATCAGGCTGCTTAAATCACTCAAGTCACGAGCTACCTAACTCTTCTCATATTGAGTTAAGAGTTTTCTGCTTTGTCCTTCTAATATAGGAGAGGTACTTTCGGTTCCTTAACCACCTCACATTTCTCCATTTAATTTTCGCTTCATAAAAGTAACCCTTGAGACTCTCAACAATTACCACTGAGGTTTATGGTTACACAATCTATGTGTTGATGATCTTAGTTTCGTTTACCACGTGCTAAGTGAAACCCAAAATCCAACACCTTGAATGCATTGACGGTGGACGCTCTAATGTTCAAGCTATTACTTGTTACCTGACGAAATCTCTTTTTCTTTTTGCGTGATCTTTATGAAACTGTCTAACACCAGGACGTTTCTTCGAATAATATCCAGTTTTAATTTTTTTGAGATTTCTAAAATACATCCTGTTACTAAAAATTGTATCAAACCTACTTGTTCAACAAACCACATCGGTTTCACAAGTACTTCACCCTACTTCCGGTCTTATTTCAAGTATCAAGGTTCGGTTGAAGGTAAGCTACCATATAAAGCCTATAATTGAAAAGATGCCTTTCAATGTTTCTTTACAAACATTTAATCGTATTTCACGGGAAACCACACAGACACTTCTCAGTCTCTCTAGACTTTGAAGGAAGAGATTTGTGCCCGGGATCATCAGTTTCATGTCTCAATAGACATCACTTAAATCCCACAAATTTTTTGCTTTGTTTCTTTTTCTTTGGCACACTCTTGCACGAAGATCTTTATGATTTTCCCAACTCTTGTTTGTGGTCCTAATGGTACTTTTCAGCTTTGTGCTTTCGGTTCTAACAGATATGATGGTTCCTTTTCTTAAGAAGGAGCGACGGTTGGTTCAAATGAACCAAACGAATGTGTCTTCTTTGTGGTTGCTTGTTTTTTTCAAAACTGATGAGACGGTAAGTGGATAAGCATTTGAATTGGGCACGTGAATTTGAAACGGTTCCTATCCCACGCCTGCTGACGTATTTCTAGGGAAACCAAGCTGCCAAATCGTGCTTTTTCAGGCGACGTTTCAGAGATCATATCATCATCACAACGGATATTTTCTCTCTCCTAGCAACGGTATAAAAAGGGGATTCTCACACCTTTTGTACCTCCTTACCTTCTTCAATCTCTCTCTTGCAACCAACCGCCGATATTCAACTCTTTATCTTCTTCTTCAATACAACAATGGCGGAAGCATCCTCTCATCAAGATCAAACTGCTTCATCAACATTGCTAGCGATAAAACCCAATCAGAATCTTATCATTCAATTGGACCCTTTTCTTTATGATTCGTACATGCTTCACGTTGTCGAGTGTCTCAAGTATTCTCCATTGGTGATTGCTCCTACGCAAGTCGAATCAGTTCTCATGTCCCTTCTATCACAGGTCTATTTCACTGCTTCATACGACAAACGCAAGGAACGGATCTATTTTTATATCTTTGATCAACGAACATCTGTATCGAAAGCCCGCTTTTGTTCACTACTAAAGCTTGATGCAGATGCTTCTGTTATCTCACTGGATTTCATAACAACAACTCAGTTGTTTTCGATGTTCTACGACATGGGATACACTGAAGTTCTAACTACGGTGACGAGATTTAAGAAGTCTTGTTTACCACCGCAATGGAATGGTCTGCTTACACTTCTTTACAAGGGATTGGCAGAAAGGGTTGCAGGGTTCGATGGTGCGAGTAAATGTTTCATGACCATCCTTTATGGTCTCTACAATGGCATCAATTTGGATTATGGTTCTCTCATCTGTTCTCAACTGGTGCAAAGTCTCAACTCCTCATCTACGGATTCTGAAATTTCATGTGCTCGCTTATGGACTTTAGTCACTCGCAGAGCTATTGAGACTTTTAACATTCCAGTCATGGCGGATGCTCTGTTGTCTTTTATTGGTACTTTTCACACGGTCAAAATCATTTTTGCTGACCCTACTAAGTTCCACTACATCGGTTCTATTCCTAAATCAATGAGCCGATGTGTCTCTAAGGAAAGTAAAGTCATGGCTGAGTACAGAAAATTGACTCCTTCGGGTCCAAGACAACTCACTCCTGAGATGCAGAATGCTTTGGAGGAAGCTGACAAACCTGCCAAGCGAGGGAAGAAACCAGAGACTAAGAAAGCAGAGACCGAAGGTCCCTCATCTCCTAAAAAGCGAAAGTCTGATAAAGCTGCACCTTCGGCTCCCAAAAACAAAAAGGTCAAGTAGATGGCAAAGCGTACAAAGGCACGAACGCCTTCTGTTTCCAATGAAGAAGAGCAACAAGGCAATGAAGAAGAGGAGGTTCAACTCGAACATTCACCAAGAGGAAATACTCCTCCACGATCTCCGACTTCTGATGTACAGGTTCATGTTTCTACTCCTCCTCCTTCTCCAAAACAAACCTCCATACCAGTCTCAGTTGCTCCCGTTCCACCACCTGTCACTTCTCAACCTACTATTACTGCTCCACTACCCCACCAATCTTTTCTCAAGCCACAACAACCACAACCACAACCATTGGCCCTTTGGTGAGTGTCAATGTATCTGATACAGGGGCATATACCGTTGGCATCACCACCCCTGTTACCACTAAACCTCTCTCACCATCGCCTTCAACAGATTCTGAGCCCATTCTGGGAGGTGAAGACTTTGAGTTTGATTCCACTTATTACAGTCCTTATCGACTTCCAACTAAAGATGTTGATGACGCTCCGGTGACTAAGCTTCATCTACAAGATATTCATGATAAGCTTGACAAATTGATTGGTACTTCCACAACTTATTCCGATGTTGTGGTAAAAGCTTTTCTTGATACTGCTCTTCAAGAATATACAGACTCCATTGACAAGTCTACAAAGGCTGTGGAAGCTTCTACATCTACCTGCAAAAACGCAACAACCGAAGTCACAGATCTCGTTCGTGAGTCAAAGATCTTTTTGGAATCACTCAAAGCCCATGCCGATTCCAATGCTGCCAAGGTCAATGCTTTTGTTGATTCTCTCTCCAAGTCACTTCAGGAAGAGAAAGCAAATTTCGATACTGTTCGCACTGTGTTTCAAGCTGATCACACTTCTCTTCTCACTTCGGTTAACTCTCGCCTTGATAAGTTTTAGGTTGACCTTGCCACGGAAAAGAAGCTTATGGACGAACTTGCTCAAAAGACTACACAACTTGAAGTCCAGTCAGCTCATCTTTCTCAAGCCCAGACTGAAATTGTATCACTTAAGTCTGAACGGGCAGTTCTTAAAAGTTGTGCTGGGGATGTTCTCTCGATTCTCAGTAATCTTGTTAACGCACATGATCCTGTTCTAACCCTTACTATTCGCAATCACTTGACTACTAGACTTCTTCCTGCTATTCAGATATTGAGTCAGATGCAGGGTGTTACGTAGTCTGTGGTCACTACGCAACAAGGGGGAGATGGTGCTCAAAATCCTCCAAATCCACCCAAAGTCACTATCGAAAACGAACCGAAGGTTAATGCAGCTTCGGGTTGTGGTGGACAAGAAAAATTGAAAGGTGTTGTGGAAGATAGTGATGACGAAGAAGAAGAAACAATTGCTGAGGCTTTAAAGAGGAAGAAAAGGGATAACGAGCTCAATGAAAATCTGAGGATAGCCAGAGAGGAAGAAGAAAAAGAGCGAAAGCAGAAAGAAGCTAAAGATGCTCTGGTTTGCAAGCAGGCTCTCTTTCCCCCTTGGACATGGGAAATATTAATTAAAGAGGCGATTGAGTCTCCAACTACTCAGTGGCTGGAACCTGTTGCCTCGTTTGATTGTGAAAACTCGAGGGATTCTCAATTTGACATGCCCATCACATGTAGGGCGTTCGTGTTCCATTGTTTTGATTCCACAATTGAAGTCCCTTCACCTCATCCACAGGTTGATCAAGATTTAATCGACTATTATCTTGAATTTTCCCAACCCCAATACTTGACATGGACTGCTCAGAAAATAACCTCTGTCAAGGTATTGAAACCAATCATTGCTAGAAAGTTTATCAATGTGTCGTTCAGGGTGACCCGAGGTGTGGATAAGTCGGTTCACATGATTTCGTTAGTTGATCTTCCCAACCTGAACCCATACGATTGGATTTTGTTGTTCAACATTATGCTTACCAATCAACAACAGTATGACCCGATCCTTGCTCACCTCAAAAGAATGTTGGCTTCCTACATCCATGAAGTTGCTAAGTTGGATCAGGAGATTGCACATGTTATGAGAAAGAAGCCTACTGTGAAGCCTATCGGGAAGCCAAGTGATCTAAATAAGATGAAAATGGGCAAGATAGATCCGGTTTATCACACTGTAATGTTTACTAGAGGCGAAGGTGAAAAATTCCTTTTCGCTCTTGTTGACAAGCACCTGTTCTCCACAACTTGCTTGGAGCACGTACTCGATATAACTCACAGGTGTAAACAGAATAGTGATTCAGATAAGAAGAAATTCTCTGACGTGCTTCGGTGGTATATAGCATTTCGTCACACTCTTTTGGCCATTATACCGAATGTATTCAAGACAGTGAAGAAGACTACACTTACTCAACCGAACTAGTATCTCGCCTCTATTGACGCAAAGGGGGAGATTGTTGGGTCTAGAGTGTTGCGTCATATGGGCTCATTGTCGTTATTTTGTTTACCCGGTTTGGGCCTGTCCAACCGTGGTTTATCATTAGGGTTAGTGCATATAAATATTGCATGCATGTATAGCTTTTAGATTGATCGTTCTCATTAATTACTTGCATTGTAACCCTAGCACACCTCTACAGTCGAAGTTCTTCATCGAGCTCTTCTGAGGTGTGATTTATTAATTATTCGACACCATTGATCCATTCTCGTGTTCTTTGCTTGATTAAATATTGTTTTTCTGTTTCGAATCTATCGATCTACAAGTCTTATATTCCAACACATCCTTTTGGAGTTGGGCTATGCGTTTCTTGTTAACATGTCCAAGACGATAATGCCACAAGCATGCTTTATCCAAATCATTGGAAGAATCAATACACAACACATCATTTCCTAAATTGTCTACAACCATCACAGTTTCATATATTCCATTACAAGGTATTGCTTCAAAATAGAAAACACCATTACGATAAGCATTAATAGAACCCTTTCATTATCAAGTGAATATCTAAACTCTTTTCTATACAAACCATGAAAAGAAATGATGTTTATTGCCATATCTGGCGAATAGCAACAATTATTTAAATATAATCCTAATCCACTACTAAGCACTAAAGAGTAAACTCCAATATTGGTGACAGGCGACGATCTTCTCTTCCCCATGATTAAGTTTATCTTCCCATGCTCCACGTCCCTATTTCTTCTTAGGCCCTGCAAATCAAAACAAATGTGAAAACCACATCCTGTATCAAGAACCTAAGAAATAGCATGTCATGAATCATTAGATTTAATAGTGTAAAGACCTGCGTAGGATGGCTTGATCTTTCCATCCTTGATATCTTGCAGATATTTCGGGCAGCTTCATTTCCAATGCCCTATTGCGTGGCAGTGGTGGCACTCTGCCTCCTTGGGGTTGGAGTTGGGTTTAGCATAACAAACTTTGGTGCCACTGGAAGAGGTGCCATCATGGGACTTTCCCTTATGGTGGCTCTTTGAGGGAGCCTTCCTCTTCTTACCCTTCCCTTGCCCAATTGCCAAGACTGGGGCAGTAGTAGGAGTAGGAGTTGATGCAACATATTTGTCTTTGAGGTTGCTCTCACCAGTCCTCAACAAGCCTTGAAGCTTGCTTAAGGTGACCTCCTCCTTGTTCATGTGGTAGGTCATGTGGAACTGGTTGTAGTAGGGAGGCAAGGAGTGAAGGATGATGTCAATTGCCAGCTCTTCATCAAAGTTCACATTCAACTTTAGCAGGCGATCGACATATCTCTGTATCTTTTGCAGATGAGCAGTAAGGGACTCTCCATTAACCATTTTGGCAGTGATCATCGAAGTGATGATCTCATACCTTTCTTGCCTAGCGCTTTGGTGGTACCGGTCCAGCAGATCTTGATGCATCTCATAGGGATACATGTCCTCGTAGGACTTTTGGAGTTCTACAGTCATAGTCGCCAGCATGATGCAATGGACTTTCGTGGCATCACGCTCATGGGCCTCAAAGGTCGTGATCTCTTCAGCAGAGGCAGTGTTGATGTTGATTTCCTTCAGCTTCTCATCGAGGACATACTCTTTGTCCTCGTCACGAGTGACCATTTGAATTTTGCGGATTCAATCATTGAAATTGGACCCGTCAAATATCACTTTCCCACACAAGTTCATGAGTGAGAACAAGCCAGAGGAATTTGAGCCAGAAGCGTTGTTGTTGACGTTTGACATCTGAAAAGAAAAAAGAACAAAGTTTGATTAGAAACGAATCCCCAATTAAACACACAAATGAGAAATTAGGGCTAGGATCCAACAACATTATTTACAAATTAGAAGAGGGATGTCGTAATCTAACAAGTAAATAATTTGAATCAAGTGAATGCTGATTCACTAATTTTCCACACTGAAAAACAAATTAAAGCTAAGTTTTTAATGTAATGAAAACTCCTAGATCTTTTGAGTTTCATTGAAATTTTCAATGGTATGTTTAAATCTCGATATGGCCCTCAAGTTTGTGACTGGGATGCCGAGGATCATAAAGCGGGTGTGAATAACCATGCAAATGTACATGGTGCCCTCAATGTTACAGTCACCTATTCGATGTACCGGTTAACCACACACGCTCCATCGAACTATGACAAACATTGAGTCACCCTTTGCCACCTTTGCTTAGAGCCCAATTAGTGTGACGGTTAGCCACACACGCTCCACTAACGTCTTAGCAAGGGTGCAAAGTGTAATTTCATGGAATTGCATCAATTCACTTTTTCCTAAAGTAACTAAGATTGGGAATTTTGTAAAAAAAAACATTTAGTTACTTTATAATTTCATTATATTTTAATAAGGAAAGGGTTTCCCTATCCTACCCATTCGGCTAACGACCCTCCACTAGTCAAGGGTGCGGTGGGTAAGAGTGGATACCCAATGGCGGTCATTTTACAGGCCGCTTCCTTAAACACCCCTTATAGACCAGCTTCGTGAATGAGGCTTACTAACGGTAAGACTAGAATTTAAGTTTATACATATATAATAGTTATTCTTATAATATTATAAAGTATAAGGTTGAATTTTAAACTTGTAAAATTCTAGGGTTTGAAATTTAAATAATTCAAATAAACTTTTAATTAAAAAATTAAATTTCAAAACTTGAGGGCAAGTTTTGAACTTTTCAAAACACACAGGATCAAATAGCAAATAATATAAATTAAACATTTAATTAAATGATTATCTAAATTTGATCTATTCTATTTTAATCACAAGATAATTCATCAAATAAATCAAATAATCAAATTTTATCACATAAGGAATTTATTATTCAATTAAATGGTAATTATCTTTTTGTTTTGGTAAGGATAATCATATAATAACAATAAAAATCAGATTTTATTAGTTAAAACCAGTTTTGGAAATTATCCTTCACCAAAACATCAAGAAATCCCGAGATATCCTTTGTCTGACTCCCCGACTCGCCGAGTTCAGCAAGTGACTCGCCGAGTCAGGTCGGGCAGAGGGTAGAAAAACGATTTTCAGCAAGATGAACATACAAGACATCAATACAATAGAAACCAATCAAGGCTCTAATACCACTGATGGGTTTGAGCCAAAAGAAAATCATATGTGCTCATGCAAACCCTAATCCTTGGATCTACGTTTCTCTAGTGTACATGCAATTCATCCAAGACTTATAAACCCTAGATCTAGCTTACATATTTCAAAATTAACATAAGAAATCAGATCTCGATGATTATCTCTTCTACAATGGCTTGAATCTTCTCGTCTTGGAACTTAGAGTCACAAATGTCACTCCTCTAATGGCTTACAAACACTACAAGCAAGAGGATGCTAATTGAGAGAGAGGGAATGGGCACAATTTCGGCTATGAAGACTCTTAGGGTTTCCAGTCCCGAAATCGGATGCCTTAGGGTCTTATTTATACTTGTGTTGCTAGGGTTTCAGTCAAAACCCTAATGGATAGCTTAGGTCTTAAGCAGTCAAAGGAAGCTTCTGGAATAGGGCCTCTATGGCCGAAATTAGGATGGACACATCCCTAATTTCGTCCAAGCCTAGTCCATAAGCCTTCTCAGCCCAATACTCAAGTATCACACATTTGACAGCTTAAGTCCCCGTTATTTAATTAATGTCTTTAGGTCACAAAATTAATTCTTAATTAACTCTTGTCTAATATTAATTAAACTATATGATTTCTCCTTTAATATATTATTCATATAATATAATAATAAACCATAATAACCTCTCTCTTCATAAATCATCCTATCATGTTGCTTTGGTGAAGGCAACCCAAAAGGACCATGCAAAACCGGGTCAAGTACTTACCAAATATAGTTACGAGCTTAGAAACTAATCCAACAGTTGGGTACCTCTTGTGTTGCCCGCTCGCGAAGAGTCTTTTCAGCATCGTCTCCGTTTTCGCTCATGTCTGATTCTTCAGATTCGGATTCTGAAGAATCTGTGGGTTCAGATTTAACGGAAGAGGGTGGGGAGTAAGTTTTATATGGGTTGTTTAGAGGAGAAGATGGGGGTAGTTTCGGAATAAACGAATTTGATTCGTTTCACAAGGGAGTGCCTTGTGGAGTGGAGGTTTCTGGAGGTAGGGATGAAGATGAACCAAAGAGACCACCTGATCGTTTGTTTCTTGTCACCCCTTTCTTCAGTCTTTATGCAATTCACTCGTTTTCTAGATCAAAAACTAAAGGTGTACCTGAACGAAAATTTCATGGCATAAAACTATTAGAAAGCACCGTGTCCCCGACAACAGCGGCAATTTGTTAACACGTTGTCGCGCATGTATTAAACAAATAAATTTATCACTGCTGGTTGCACTAAAAATATAGCACAGGGAAGCAGGGTCGAATCCTCAGGGCACAGCCTAGTGGTCAATGCCTTTTTGCATCAGGCACAATCTAGTCAATAAAATAGAAATATAAAAGGGGGTTTTAAATTAAACTAAAAACTAAAACGCAGTGATATTAGAATAAACGAAAATCAATATTAAAAATGATTTCAGTTCTACTGCGAGTTTCATAGTCATTCAACTAGCCCATATCTGATTATTCAGAATGCGTTCTATCAAAGTTGGTACTGAGAAAAACTAACAAGCTCTTGCTGGATATAGTGTCTAAGTCCATAACTATATTTGGTAAGTACTTGACCCGACTTGGCATGGTCCATTTGGGTTGCATGGCATCATAACAATTAGATAGACAAAATGAGGAAAAAGGACACTTATGATTTATTAATATATTATAAGTTCTAATATATTAATAAGAAATCATATTATTTAATTATTATTGATCAGGAATTAATTTAGAATTAATTTTGTGATCAAAAGGAGACTATTTAAATGTATGAGGATTGATTGTGTAAATCATCCATTCTTATATATTGGGCTTATGATCCATGGTTCATAAGACTGGGCTAAAACCTATAGGGTGCTCCATGGATGTTCCATGGATGCTCCATGGAGGTTAATACCCATGGATCATGGAGTAAGTGAAAGGTCATGCACATTAGGGTTTGCATGGTGTAACCCTAATTCCATGACACTATATAAGGAGCCTCATATGGAGCAAAATCGGCATTTAGACTAAAAGAGAGAGGGGTAGCCGAAAATTGAATACAAGTGTTCTGTTCTCAAGTTATTCCATGAGTTTTTGGTGTTGTGTGAAACATTTGAGGCATCACACTTGGGGTGCTAGGCTCACAAGGTCTCAAGGAATCAAGCAACAAGAAAAGGTATGTCATTCTACTAGTTTTATATTACATATACCTTATGATATGCTAGATAGGATGAAACCTTGGAAAAATTAATATATGCATGTATAATAGATAAAACATAGATCCAAGGTTTCTAGGGTTGCATGTACACCTTAGGAGTGTTAGAATGCTCAAAACCCAACAGTGGTATCAGAGCCTAGGCTTGTTTTCTGTTATATTGCTGTTTATATGTGATTTTGCAAAGCTGGAATGCTGTCTGACTGATCAACTCACCGAGTCCACGAACAGACTCGACGAGTTGATGGTTTTACTCATGGACTCGACGAGTCTGTTCTTGCACTCGGCGAGTCTGATGAGCTGATATGATGTTGTTCGAGTTTTTTTGGCCCAGAATTGGGTTAGGATCACTACCAGTAACTCTTTTCAATCATTTAAACTGATTTTTATGATATGTCAATGATTATCCTAATCTAATTACAAGGTAATTGTCATAATTTCAAGAATTGGTTTAATATAATTATGCTAATGTCTTGAACTTGGATGATATGAATTGTCTTGCTTCTATGAGTTTGATTATGATCATGCTTGCTTGTTTTATTATTATGATTAATTAAATCCATGATGCATATGTTTTAATGGAGTCCATAACTTGTCCTCAAGTTATGGATAACCAAAAGTCTTTTTCCATTAAAGAGCCATTAAATAAAACTCATAGGTTATAAAATGAAGAGCCTTCATTTTATGAGCAATTAAACTCATAAGTTATAGAAATGAAAGGTTTTAAATAGTTTCAAAACTTGCCCTCAAGTTTTGGAATTTGTAAAGCCACTTAGAAAACTTTAATTCCAAATCCCTAGAATTTTAAAAGGTTAAAATTCAACCCTTATACTTTATAATATTATAAGTTAATAATATATATATATATATATATATATATATATATATATAGGGGGGGGGGGGGTATAAGGTTGTTGCCTATAAAATGGCAGCTTAATGGGTGTCCACTCTCACCCACCGCTTCCTTGACTGGTGGAGGGTCGTTAGCCGAATGGGTAGGACAAAAACTATAATTCTGATTAAAAGTATAATGATAAATATAAAGTAACTAAACCTTTATTAATTCCCAATCTTAGTTACTTTAGGAAAATGTGAAAAATGTGCTAACCCATGAAATTACACTTTGCACCTTGCTAAAGTGGTTAGTGGAGCGTGTGTGGTTAACCGGCACACTAATTTGGGCTTAACAAGGGTGGCAAAGGGTGGCTTAAGGTTTATCATAGATCGATGGAGCGTGTGTGGCTAACCGCCACATCGATTAGGTGATAAAATTAAGAGTACCAAGTTAATTTGCATGGTTATTCACACCTTGTTTTGTGATCCTCGGCATCCCAGTCACAAACTTGAAGGGCACAATCGATATTTAAACATGTCATTGAATCGTTCAATGAATCTCAAAAGATCTAGGAGTTTCAATCCAATTAAAACTTAAAAATTTATTCCGTTTTCATGGTGGAAATTGGTAAATCGTCATTTACCCACCTTCAAATATTTTGTAGCTTGGATTACGGCATCCCTCTTCCAAGTTATAAGATATTGTGTTGGGTCCTAGCCTTAATATTTCATTTGGGTGACTTATTAAGGATTCTTTATCTAATCTAAACTTGTCTTGTTTTCTTTTTAGATGTCTACCAACACCGCCAATGGATCAAACCCTACAGGCTCCTTTTCCCTCATGAACTTGTGTGGGAAAGTCACTTTTGATGGAACTAATTTCAATGATTGGATTAGGAACATCAGGATGATTACTCACTATGAGGGCAAGGAGTATGTCCTTGATAAGGAACTGAAGGTTATTGATGAGTCGTATGCTACTCCTGAGGAGATTGCTGAGTACACTACCCATGAGAAAGATGCCACTAAGGTGTCTTGCATCATGTTGGCTACCATGTCAGCAGAACTCTAGAAATCCTATGAAGATTTCTACCCTTTTGAGATGCACCAAGACCTGATGGAAAGGTACCGTCAGAGTGCTCGTCAAGAGAGGTATGAAATCATCTCTTCCATGATAACAACCAAGATGAAGGATGGCGAACCCATCACCGACCACTTGCAGAAAATGCAAAGGTTCATGGACCGGATGCTAAAGCTAAATGTGGACTTTCCTGAGGAGATGGCTATTGATATCATTCTACACTCCTTACCTCCAAGTTATGATCAGTTCTGCATGACTTATCATATGAATAAGGAGGAGGTCACACTTAGCAAACTTCAAGGACTTTTGAGGACCGCTGAAAGTGGTCTCAAAGGTAAATCGATTGTTACTTCTACTCCAACTACTACCCCTGTTCTGGCAATCAGGCAAGGTAATGGGAAGAAGAGGAAAACCCCTTCGTAGGGTACCAAGAGAAAGTCTCTTGATGGCTCCTCTTCAAGTGGAACCAAAGGTGGTCGCATCACTCCTTCTTCAAACCCAAAGGAAGCACAACGCTTCTACTGTCAGGAAAAGGGGAACTGGAAGCGAAGCTGCGCCAAATACTTGCAGGATGTTAGGGATGGGAAAGTAAAACCCACCCAATGCAGGTATTTACACTATATTGTCTAATAACTCATCGCATACTAATTCTTAGGTTCTTGATACAGGTTATGGTATTCACATTTGTACTGATTTACAGGGCCTAAGAAGAAGTGAAGAAGTGGAGCACGGGAAGATAAACTTAATCATGGGCAATACGAAAGCATCACCTGTTACCAAGATTAGAGTTTATTCTTTATTGCTAAGTAATGGGTTAACATTAGATCTGAATAAATGTTGTTACTCGTCTGAAATGGCGAAGAATATTATTTCTTTTCATAGTTTGTACAAGCAAGGATTTACCTTTTCATTTGATAATAAAGTTAATGTTATTGATGCTTTTTATAATCGTGTATTTTATTTTAAAGCATTACCTTCTGATGGTGTATATGAAACTGTGTCGATTGTAGAAAACTTAGGAAATAATATATTACATATTGATTCATCCATTAGTTTGGATAAAGCATCCTTGTGGCATTGTCGTCTTGGTCATGTTAACAAGAAGCGCATAGGCCAACTCCAAAAGGCTGGAGTTTTGGAATCATTTGACCTAAAATCATATGATAGTTGCGAATCTTATTTGCTTGGAAAAATGACAAAGTCATCATTCACTGGTACTTGTGCTAGGAGTGAAGGTTTGTTAGATCTCATACACACTAATGTGTGTGGACCCTTCATAACCGCCACAAGGGTGCTAACCACTTTTATCTGACTTTTATTGATGATTTCAGCAGATATGGTTATATCTACTTAATCAATCATACGTCAGAAACCTTTGAAAAGTTCAAAGAGTTTAAGCAGGAAGTGGAGAATCAGCTGGGCAGGAAGATCAAGATGCTCCGATCCGATCGGGGTGGTGAGTATCTTAGCATTGAGTTCCTTGACTATCTTACGGAATGTGTAATTGTTTCACAATTGACACCTCCTAGGACACCACAGTTGAATGGTGTGGCTGAGAGGCGCAATCGAACCTTGTTGGACATGGTTCGTTCCATGATGAGTCGAGCTTCGTTACCAATCTCGTTTTGGGGGTATGCCTTAGAGACTGTCGCCCATATCCTTAATCTAGTCCCTACTAAAAAGGTTGCCAAAACACCTCACGAGATGTGGACTGGGAAAGTTCCCACTTTAGACCACATCAAGATTTGGGGTTGTGAGGCTTTCGTATGGCGCGAGTCTCACGACAAGCTCGAACCTCGAAGTGAGAGGTGTATTTTCATCGGCTACCCACAAAAATCCTTTGGTTACCTCTGCTACAGACCCAGTGATAATGTGGTCTTTGTGGCAAGGAGATGAGTCTTTCGTGAGAGAGAGTTCATAAGCCAAGGAAACGGTGGGAGGTAAACTGACCTTGAAGAGCTTCAAGAGTCAAGTGGTGAAGGAACCTCAAACCCTAGCAATCAACCTGAGAAGGAAACTCCTGTTGATGAGTTCGTACCTCTGAGGCGTTCCACAAGAGTTAGGAATCCACCTGAGCATTACTATGGTTTTCATATTACTGCGGAAGGTGATGAATTTATCAGTGATAGGACACTGGTAAATCTGGATGAACCTAACAGCTTTAAGGAAGCCATGGCAGGCCCTGAATCTGCCAAATGGAAAGAGGCCATGGATAGCGAGATTCAGTCCATGTATGACAATCAAGTTTGGAACTTGGTTGACAATGTATCGGGTCGTAAGACGAACGAGAGCAAATGGATCTTCAAGAAGAAGACCGACATGGATGGAAATTGTCACACCCCCAAACCAGAATGGCGGAAACGTTCAGGGGCGGAGGACTTCAGGTAAGTATCACAACACATGCAATATAGTAATCAAAGTACAAACAACCATTGCATTAATAAGTATAAGTTTTACGTAAGTGTTTAAACATTACATATTCAAACGCCAAAGTAGGTACAGTAGAAGACAAGAGTCGCAGTACGGTACTAGGTAGTCTTCTCAAAAGCTTCGGGAGTGTACCTGTCTACTGGATTCTTGAGAATACAAGTTATTTTGAAAGAGTAGGTCAGCATTTAAGTTGGTGAGTTCATAAGTATTTTAGTTCTATAATGTATACACTAAGTTCTTGGATAAGTTCGTTGGTTCCTCCAGAAAATCCTATATTTCCTAAGGTGATAATCTGATAACCTCAATAGTTCCCTCTGCCATTACTTAGTTTATACTAGTTATATATAACCTAATATCGAATGGACAGTTAAATGGGTGTATCTGTCCAAAGCCCACAACCAAACAAGGAACAGGAAGTAAGGCGGAAGTCACACATTTCACTGTCAATCGGATATTACTTATGTATAACTCTGATGTAAAAACTAAGGAATTATAGAATTAACCACTAAAGGTCATTTATGTTATACTAGTTTACAAAGAGTGAATGACTAAGTTCCAATTGTAAAAGTAGGTTAATTCCATACACTGTTTCATTTGTAAAAGTGGTTTAATCCCATAAACCGTTTCATTTGCAAAAGTAGTTTAATCCCATAAACCGTTTCATTTGTAAAAGTAGTTTAATCCCATAAACTGTTTCATTTGTAAAAGTATTCTTAGTTATATCCGTTCTACCGTAAAGCATTAGTATTAATCCTGGAAAATATTATATTATCCATAATACTACTTTGTGGTTTTAAATGTTCCAAAACTAGAGGTACAAGTATATTTGTCATACTTGATTTCATGATACGTAGTTTTTACTGTAAGTAAAAACTAACAGAAGGTATATTTGGTCAGGATGTAATTATCTTTTCTTACTGTTTTAAGAGAAGTATATTACTAAGTAATTTACTCGTTGTTTTATCCATGTGAGTTCTATTAACCATACTAATATGACCGATGTGCCTGATGCGACGTTCTTTAGGTGTCGGAAACGATATGATATTTGACACCCTAGGCCTCTCGGCCAAACTGTAGCGAACAATGATGGTGCGGGATTGTCAGTCCCATATAGATATATACACAAATTCACACCCTCCCTACAGGAGATTCTGGTTAATAAGTCAGGACTTAAGGTCGTACTTAGATAAGTACACCATGAAGAGTCTCACAAATTTATTGTTTCAACGAGATTTACGATGTATTATTACCCCGTGATTGCTAACCCTGGTACTCTGTATTGTGCCCTTGTTAATGCAAACCCGGTATGATGTATTATTACCCCCTGATTGCTCACCATAGTACTCTGTATTGTACCCTTGTTAATGCAAACTCGGTATGATGTATTATTACCCCGTGATTCCTAACCCTGGTACTCTGTATTGTACCCTTGTTAATGCAAACTCGGTATGATGTATTATTACTTCTTTAATATATTATCCATATACTAAAAGTATTATACATATCCTGGTGTAGGTAAATGAATTGTTGGTACTTTCCTTGGAATGTGAATCATACTTGTATATTTAGTTTTGAATCATAAATTATACCTATTATAATTTATATGTTCTATCTGATTAGCATGATTTCACATGGATGAATACCTTTGCTCAGCATGATACAAAGGTAATGATACCGAATGAAGTAACCTTTTATATATATATATATATATATATATATATATATATATATATATATATATATATATATATATATAAGAAGGAAACGACCTTCGGACAAATAACACCACCTTAATTCCTCATCCAAACAAGGAAAATGAAATAAGATAATTCATTAGTCCTAAGCCCTTCAAATCTTATTTATATATTTATACATATATAAACATGATTTTGGCAATTATAATTTGAAATAGTTTATAAAACCTTTTTCAAAGAATTTAACGGAGTTTACATGACTTTAAAGATTTAACATGGCTTTAAGTCATTTTGGAAGTATTTGGTAATCCTTAAAAGCATAAGGAAACCCTTTGTGTGATTATTATCACATAAAATTATTAACCCAATTTATATTCTGTTAAAATTGTATTCCCCCCCTAAAAAGCATTTAAAAACCATTAAAAAGGTAGATTATAGGGGTATGAACTCACTTGATAAGTGGTGCTTTGGGCAGCGTTTCGTTTCTATAGATGACCTTTCTCGAAGAAACCGCGAGTTTTTGATTAAAAACCGGGCTTTATGCGGGCAACACTTCGACTTGAAAGAGGTTAGATTCTCAAGAATTTCGGGGCTTTGGGGCTTGCTTCGGGTTTTTGATACGATACCGGGGCCTTGGGGGTTGTTTGTGAGGTTATGGAAGTGAAAGGAGTGAAAAAGGGTGAAAGAAATGTCTTAAATTCCGAGAAATCTCGCAGCCCTTATGTAGGGTAGGAGGGTGCGGTCCGAAGGGAGGAGCAGCTGCCGCGTGTTCGGACAGGTGGCGAAGGCGAGGAAGAGTCAGCAGCTACGTGGCAGCTTCGCATGCGAGGGGGAGGAGGACTCAGCAGCCACGCGTCAGAAGGAGAAGCGACGCTGGAGGCGGTCTCGGAAGCTTCCTCGGTGGTGTCGGATCAGGAGTGGACCGAACTTCGGTCCAATCAGGAGATGGCACGACAACTTCGGTCCAATCATAAGCGAACACATGGAGGAAACGGGGAAGCCTCGCATGTGAGGGTGACGTGGCCGAAGGGTGTCCATGCGATTTTTCCCGGTTTTCAACATTTTTCGATTTTCATGCCAAAAACTTGCGAAATTCATAACTTTTTCATATGAGCTCCGTTTTTGACATTCTTTATATGCATGCGTAGGTAAAATTATACTCTACGACTTTCGTTTAGACTTCGTCGGCTAATTATGAATTTATTTTTAATATTATTATTTTTAACAGACCGGGATAGGAAATCCGTTAAAAATTCATAACTTCTTCATCCGACGTCCGTTTTCATCTGTCTTTTTACCGTTGTACTACTTTTGATGAGACCTTCGATTCTCGTTTAAGTTGTGTCGGCTAAATATCGATCGCTTTATATTTCGAATTTTTAGCTGTCTACTACTAAACCGAAACTTAGAAAAATCATAACTTCCTCATACGAAGTCAGATTTTTACGTACTTTTTATGGAAGTTCTCGGTTTAACATATTCTACAACTTTCATTTAGATTCTTAAGGCTAAAAAGCCTTTTATCGAAAATTCACTTTTTACACCGAACAGTGTTCTGCCGGTTTTGTCGCGGATCTTCGATTGGTCATAACTTCTTCGTTATAACTCGGATTTCAGTGTTCTTTATATTTTTGGAAACCTTGTTACAATCTCTACCACTTTGTTCATCCCAATTACGATTATTGATCAATTTATTTTTGACCTAAATTTGACTGGTGTCACATTATCCCCCCGTTAGAGGGAATTTCGTCCTGAAATTAAGTCTAAAGTGATACTCATGGACTAGGCGAAAGATGTGGATATTTTCGTTTCGTCTAATCTTCCCTTTCCCAAGTGAATTCTGGTCCCCGGTTTGTAATCCAGCGAACCTTCACTAACGGGGTAAGACTTTGCTTGGTTCTTTTGATTTTCCCTATCCATGGTTTCTATTGGTTCTTTTACAAAGTGTAGACTTTTATTTAACTTGATTTCATCGAGTGAAATAAAAAGTGTTTCATCGGATAGACACCTCTTTAGTTTAGATATGTGAAAGGTGGGATGAATGTTATTAAGTTTTTGTGGTAGTTAAGTTTATAAGCTACAAGACCGATTCTGGTAAGAATATCGAATGGTCCTATGTACCTTGGATTTAGTATTCCATGCTTTCTCAAGCGTATATTGTCCTTCCAAGGTGAGACCTTCATATGACAAGGTCATCAACCTGGAATTGCAAGGGTTTTATTTTATCGAAGTCGTAGCTTCTCTGATTAACTATGGAAGCTTTATGTCACTTCCTGATTCGTATTTTCTTTTTGGTAGTTTCTCGGATGAATTCCAGATCAGCGAAGTTGTTGTGTGGAAATTGGACCTCTAGCTAGTTGCGTATTACCTAATTTAGTCCAGTGCAGATAGGATCTGCACTTGTGACCACAGAAGGTTTATAATGAAGCAACTTTAAATGCTAGCATGGTAAAGGACTCGACTAATTGGTAAATAGGTATCCCATGCTTTACCAAGGTCGATCACATACGCTCAAGACTACTCTAGTTCCCATGGATTTCTGAAGTGACCGCATGTGCTGGGAGATGATTCTATTATCTCAACAGAGATAACAGATATTGGAACACCGTGCACTCTGACTAATCTCTCTAACACACGTTCTAGTTATCTTCTCTATTTGCATGTTTCCTCAAAATTGTAGGAAGTGCGCGGACTTGGCTAATCTGTTGATGATCACCCAAAATGGCATCAACTCCACCTGTTGCCTTGGTAACTTAATTATAAAGCCCATTGTAATCCGCTACCACTTCCACTCAGGTATCTCCGGTTGTTGTAGTAAGCATGCGGCTTTTGCTTCGAAGTTCATAATAAGACTCATACTTGGCTCATCCACCATCACCTCGTGTATACAAGTCGTATATAATTTAGATTTCATAAAACGTTCGGATTGGTGACTCTGCCCCAGGTCCACAACCAAACAAGGAACAGGAGATAGGGCGGAATTACACATCCTTAATCTTGTTAAGTCTAAATTATATACCACTCTCGTGTATACACTTAGCATCGATAGATTAACCTAATGAGTTCTTAGTCTCTATTCTTGAACTTGACCTGCCGTATAATGATTTTCCTATGAGATCTATTGGGGTACTTTGGTGGTTACTGACTTCTAAGACTACTTCGATGCTTTTCGTTTGAAGTTTTCTGTCTACGGAGTAGTCTAAAAGGGTGTGGTACCCTTCACATAGGTACTTCTGAAGTTTTAAAATGAGAGACAACCTAAGAGTTTGCGTTATGGATTGGAAGAATTTCATCTTACGGTTGATTAAGGAAAAAGTTCTCTTACACAGCATAAGCATTTTCACATGGTAAGGGCCAGGCCAAACCATGTCGAATGAGGATGTCGGAATTTTTCTCAACAAAATAGATATTAATTCGTTCTAGGAGGAATGATTACTAGGATGATATCCTATGTACCTAAGTTTTCAGCGCTTCCAGTTTTATTTTGTTATTACTGTTACGAATCCCCTTTTTGATTCGAAATTGGCGGGTACTACCAATACGAGGGTTCTGATAATTATGAACTTCCATGAAATGATCCTTACTAGGTCTCTCTATAATCGCTTGGCGTATATAAGTTATGTATAATTAAGATTGGTAAGACCTTTGACTGAGCAACCCTGCCCTAAATACACAACCAAACAAGGAACAGAAAATGAGGCGGAATTACTCACTCTAAGTCTACAAATCTTAATTATAAATGACCCTTATGTATACACTAAGTCATCATAGCTTACCTGTTAGGGTTTCAAATTTTATATAAATTTTGTGATTTAATTTGAACGGGAGAGTACTCATAATTATAGATAATTATCGGGGTTTGGTAGCGTACTAAAATATAGCAGGGTTCTTTGATGCCTTCCCATGCATTGGGGTCAAACTCCTCCTGCTGCCTCGTCGTTCTTCTCTGTTGGACAGTCGCTCTTGTAATGTCCTATTTCACCACGAAGGTGACATATGGGAATGGTTCCGACATTGGCAGTTGAAGTGATGAACTCAACCGGAGTTCTACAGATGCGGGTGGTGTGCCCCTTCATGTTGCATCTATTGCAATGCAGCTCTCGGCAAACTCCATGATGATGGTAGTTGCACTTGCTGTAGTGTGGGAGGTTTCCTAAGTACGGCGTGGTCGGTGCTAGAATAACAGGGCTGATGGGGGTATTGCCTGCCTTAGTTCGTTGCCCTTTGTTAGGTTCTTGAGTTGAACAACTCCCTTTCTTGTTCTCGAACTTTCGTTTCAGGATATTAGGCTTAAGGTTCAAAGTGTCCTTACAAGTACGTGCTCGTTGTTGTACTTGGCCATCACCACGATCGGGGTTACCGATAGCATTACCACTAACATTTGCATTGTTAGCATTAAGGTGTGCCATGACAGCTGCTGTGACTGCAGCTTGAAACGTAGCCACATCTATTTGAAGGATTGGTGTTTTGCCGGTGGGTTGGTTACTTTTCTTTGGAGGCATGATTTTGTTTCATGATAAGAAAATGAGCTCGTGAGCGACTATCGTTGGCTCTAGATGTATTCTAACCATTTGTATCTACGTATAAATCTTTCGTTTTGTTATATTGTTCTCAATGATTCGACCTGCATCCCTATGATGCACTCCTGGTGTAACATCCTGAAATTCAGGTATATCTATTTAACCCTTCTTCTTTTCCAAGTTGTCAAGTTTAACCCTTAAAGGAAACATTTAGGCCAATGAGTACGTTGGGCGTACTGAAGAGTACGCTGCGCGTACTCATGCGCTTAAGTTGGACGCAGACTCGCCTAGGTACGCTGGGCGTACCAAGGTTACGTCGGGGCTAATCGGCCCAGATGCAAACCCTAAATTGTGGCTTGTGCACAATAAAAGGAATGTTAAGGCCTTATCCTCAGCCACCATTTCAGAGAGTGCAACCCTAATAGAGAGATACCCTTCGTTCCTAGCTTGTGTGTGTGTGTTCTAAGCTTCAAAGTGCCATTTGAAGGTGGTGAAAGAGAAGAGGAGGCCATTTTAGGAGCTAGAAGTTAGTGGACAAGAGTAGATCTGAGTTCTACAGAGGTTGGAGCTTCTTTCTGAGGTAAAAAGCTCAAAGCTTTCCTTTTCATTTGTGATTTGTGCTTCTTGGACCAATTTTAAGGGTTTTTGGTCCCAAGGTGGAGACTTTATAAGCAAATGGTCTCCATTGGCCTAGATCTGCCATATTTCAGGGTAATATGAGTTGTATGTTCATAAAAATCCAATCTTGGATGTGAATATTGAGCCATGCATGAGATCTAGACTTTATGAAGAAGAAGGAAAGGTGTTAGAGTGATTAGGGACCTTTACAGCCATGCAAAGGCTTAAAGGTCTCGACTTTATGGATTAAGTGATCTTAGAGAAGTCAGATCTAGAGTTTGAGTTTATGTCTTAACCGTTTAAGACCAAAATCCAAGAAAGGCTGAAACTGAGACTTACGATGGGCGTAAATCTCAGTACGCGCAGTGTAAGGGTCTGAGACCCCGATTCTGGATCGCCGGAGTACGCCCCGCATACAAGAGCTGGTACGTGCCGCGTACTGCCCCTGTTGACTTTCGTTGACTTTTAGGGTTTTGGTCAACCTTCGGACTTTTTGGTCAGGAAGGGGTAAAATGGTCTTTTACCCTTCTGTGGGATTGTAGGAATGGATGTAATCTAGCCTTTGAGAGCCATTATTTATTCGAGAGTACTGTTTATGTGTTTAGGCGGGGGCTAGATCAGTGTTTTCGTGTGCGAGATTATCCGACATACCCGAGGTGAGTCTTCTCACTATATTGTACCTGGAAGGGTACCTATGTGTGACCGGAAGGTCTTGTATGCTATGAGGTGTATATATTGTATGTTGTTATGTGATATGTATGTGTTATGTATGTCATGATGTGGACCGGAATATCAGGATGATATGGACCGGAAGGTCAGGGTGATATGGGCCGAAAGGTCATTACGGGTAGGGCCGGAAGGTCTACCAGAGTTATGGGACGGAAGTCCCCTGAGACACAGAGACCGAAGGTCTTATAGCCTTGAGTGGCGTATGTGCGTATGTGGTATTTTCTGGAACTCACTAAGAATTTATGCTTACAGTTGTTGTGTTATGTGTTTCAGGTACTAGCGAGGATCGCGGGAAGGCGCCGGCATGATCCGTACACACTTATGGAGTTTATGATTCGTGATCTTGGTATATGTTTTGTTTGATGACAATTGTTGAACATGAGATTTGAGAATGTTTAAATGAAAATCATGTTGTTTGAAAAATGAAAAATTGTTTTGAAAATTTACGTTGTTACAAGTTGGTATCAGAGCCTTGGTTTGAGGGATTTGGATGCACCTTCGGGCGAATATGAACTCAAAATGAGGGTTTGAGGAAGTTTTTCACAAAATAAACAATTTTTCTAAGAAAGTAAAAGAATTTGAGAAAAGCAGAAGGAAGCAGTGTGTACGATCAGTCAGCGCCCGAACGGTGATTTCCCAAAATACCCTTACATTATGTGCTATGAGATATGTTATGATATGTTATGCATGCTAGAGTAGGCTAGGTACTCATATTAGGACTAGAGTGGCCTGATTTGTGATGCCTTAGCCTAGGAAGGTTTCTGCTGCCATGAGATGCTTGAGAGTGAGTAGGTAGCAGTGAGGAGATTATGAGAGGTCTACCGAAGGGTAGCCTATACTAGCGAGATGTAGAGTACTTGTGATCTGGGATCCAAGGAGGAGGACTTGGGGTGATTACTGATGCGGTGTGGATGGTAGTATAGGGCCCGTACTACTGTAGACACCGGATCGGTGCGTAGTCCAACTAAGAATCCTTAGGGGACTAGGAAACAAGTAGGGTTGAGTTATCGAGTGCGAGTATGCTTGAGCGAGTCTCTGATATTTTTATGTTGTATTTCAGAGACATCATGGTTGGGACACGCCACAGACCATAGACGAGCGGCGTGAGTGACGAGGAGCTTCGACAGATGATCCACGACGAGGTGGCTGCGGCAATCCGGGCCGAGATTCCGGAGATGTTTGGGTCTATCAAGAGCACATTGATTGAGACCTTTGATGAGCGGTACGCAGCGGTTACTGAGGCTGCGGCTGCTGCAGCTACTGCAGCTATGGCTGCTGCTAGACCTCAGGGGGGTGACTCGTTGTTGTACCGAGAGTTCAGCAACACGAAGCCACCAGAGTTTGATGGGACGCAGGATCCGATTGTTGCGATGAGATGGATTTCTGATATCGAGGGATGCTTCTACACCTGCTCGTGTCCGGAGCATCTGAGGGTTCGGTTTGCACTGAACCAGCTTCGCTTGGGGGTGAAGGACTGGTGGAAGTTTGTGACGGCAGATTTCTCTACGGCAGAGCTTACCACGGTGACCTGGGAGAGGTTCACCGCGATGTTTCGAGATGAGTATATTCCCCCTATGGAGAGGGAACGTTTAGCCCAGGATTTATTGTCCCTCAAGCAGGGAACTGAGTCTGTGACAGTGATTACGAGGATGTTTCATGAGAGGGCGATGTTTTTCCCTGAGCACGTGTCGTCTGAGCAGGCATGCATGAGTCAGTACTTGAGCATTTTGAGGAGGGATATCAGGGAGTTCGTGTCGAACTCGTCATACCGGACATTTGCTGAGCTCCAGGCAAATGCCCGAAAGAGGGAGATTGAGCTGGAGACTCAGGCCAGGGAGGAGGCCGAGTCTCAGAGTAGGGACAAGCGACCGGTGCAGGCGCAGCCGGCTGCCAAGCGGACAGAGTCCGCTGATATGAGATCTGGAGGCCAGAAGGGCCGCACTTGTGGGAAGTGCGGCAAGGGACATGATGGGGTCTGTCGATCAGGTGCTTGCTACAAATGTGGCAAGGAGGGGCATATCGCCAAGGATTGCCCCAAGGGATTTATGGTTTGCTTTCATTGCAACCAGACTGGCCATCGGAAGGCCGAGTGTCCGTAGTTACATTAGGGATCAGCACAGGGATCTGCACCTGCTACTAGGGCTACCGAGATTCGGCCAGTGAAGGCCGAGGCACCGAAGGCTCGCGGAAGAGCTTTCCAATTGACAGCGGAGGAGGTTCGCGCAGCGCCCGATGTTGTGGCAGGTATGTATTCTTTATTTATTTATGCTGAGCTGAGATCTTGTGCTTATTTTATGATATGCGTAGGTACTTTCCTTGTGAGTTATGTACCTGCTTTGGTGTTATTTGACTCGGGTGCGAGTCGGTCATTTGTGTCTTTAGCGTTTAGTCAGCACATCAGTATCCAGCGGGAGGCGTTGAGTCGACCGCTACGGGTCTCCATAGCTGACGAACGAGCGGTATATGCTACGGATGTGATTCGAGGTTGTGTACTCGAGATCTTCGGTGTTGAGTTCCCGATAGATCTGGTTCCTATAGCGATGGGGGACGTGTGTGTCATAGTGGGCATGGATTGGTTGAGCCGGTTTGGGGCTGTTATAGACTGTGAGCGACAGTTGGTGACGATACGAGACCTTAGTGGGGGAGTACTTACGGTGTACGGCGAGGGTACCCGTTCTGGGTCAGCATTTTGTTCAGCTGCTAGAGCGAGGCGGAGTCTAGAGCAGGGCTGTAGCGGGTTTGTGGCATATGTGATGGATTCACGAGTGGCCGCCGAGGGGCCAAGATCGATTGATGATGTGCCGATAGTACGTGAGTTCCCAGATGTGTTTCCCGAGGAGTTGTCGGGTGTGCCTCCCGAGAGGCAGGTGGAGTTCCGCATTGATTTGATTCCGGGGGCAGCGCCTATCGCCAAGGCGCCTTATCGCCTTGTGCCGCCAGAGATGCAGGAGTTATCCTCGCAGCTTCAGGAGCTCCTGGGGAAGGGGTTTATTCGACCGAGTAGCTCCCCTTGGGGAGCGCCGATACTTTTTGTCAAGAAAAAGGATGGTTCACACCGGATGTGTATTGATTACCGGGAGTTGAATAAGTTGACGGTCAAGAACCGTTACCCCTTACCGAGGATCAACGATCTGTTCGATCAGTTGCAGGGAGCGTCTTGGTTCTCCAAGATTGACTTGAGGTCTGGATATCATCAGATGAGGGTGCGTGATGAGGATATCAAGAAGACGATGTTCAGAACTCGTTATGGGCATTACGAGTTCGTGGTGATGCCTTTTGGGCTCACCAATGCACCGGCAACGTTCATGGATCTCATGAATAGGGTGTGCAGACCGATGTTGGACCGATCGGTAATCGTGTTCATTGATGATATTCTGGTGTATTCGAGGTCCCGAGAGCAGCACGAGGAGCATTTGAGGGAAATCCTCGGAGTTTTGAGATCGGAGAGGCTGTACGCCAAATTCTCCAAATGTGATTTCTGGTTGCGAGAGGTCCAGTTCTTAGGGCATCTCGTCAATCAGAAGGGGATATTGGTCGATCCGGCTAAGATTGAGGCGGTGATGAGTTGGGAGGTGCCGAGATCTCCCACCGAGATCAGGAGTTTTCTGGGGTTGGCCGGCTATTATCGGAGATTTATCAAGGATTTCTCCAGGATCGCTGTGCCTCTCACCAGGTTGACCCGGAAGGGCGTTGCTTTTTCGTGGGGTCAGGAGCAGCAGACCTCGTTTGAGACTCTTCGCCAGAGGTTGTGCGAAGCCCCGGTGTTATCCCTTCCGGAGGGAATGGAGGACTTTGTAGTGTATTGCGACGCATCGATATCAGGGTTGGGTGCGGTGCTTATGCAGAGGGGGCACGTGATAGCGTATGCATCAAGGCAGCTGAATCCTCATGAGACGAGGTATCCCACCCACGATCTGGATTTGGGGGCAGTTGTGTTCGCCCTCAAGATATGGCGCCATTATCTGTATGGGGTTCGGTGTACTATATACACGGACCACAAGAGTTTGAAGTATCTGATGGATCAGCCCAACCTGAATATGCACTAGAGGAGATGGTTGGATGTGGTAAAGGATTATGATTGTGAGATCCTATACCACCAGGGCAAAGCTAATGTTGTGGCTGATGCTCTGAGCCGTAGGGCAGGGAGTGCCCCGATTCGAGACCTTTGTATGCGATTGACGGTGATGACTCCGGTCTTGGACACCATTCGGGAGGCCCAGGCAGAGGCCGTGATGCCAGAGAACCGCAAAAGGGAGCGGCTGATCGGGCAGGTGTCCGAGTTCGTTACCGATAGCCGAGGGTTGATCACCTTTCAAGGACGGATTTGGGTGACGTACGCAGGCGGGACACGTACCATTTTGATGGAGGAGGCGCACAGATTGAGGTTTTCGATCCATCCTGGGGCCACTAAGATGTATTTGGACCTGAAGAGAGACTATTGGTGGCCCTGTATGAAGAGGGATGTTGCGTGGTATGTGGAGAGGTGCTTGACCTGTCGCAGGGTTAAGGCCGAGCACCAGCGACCGCATGGCAAGTTGCAGCCACTTGAGATTCCCCAGTGGAAGTGGGAACATATTTCCATGGATTTTATCACCAAATTGTCGAGGACTGCGAGAGGTGTCGATGCAATTTGGGTGATCGTTGACCGGCTGACGAAGAGCACACATTTTCTTGCTATCAGTGAGAGCTCTTCTGTTGAGAGGCTGGCAGAGTTGTATGTGAGAGAGGTGGTATCGCGGCATGGAGTACAGATCTCGATCGTGTCGGACCGAGATGTGCGTTTCACTTCTAGGTTCTGGAAGAAATTCCATGAGGAGCTGGGTACGAGGCTGCATTTCAGTACCGCATACCACCCACAGACGGACGGTTAGAGCGAGCGGACGATTCAGACGCTCGAGGATATGCTGAGGGCATGTGCATTGGACTTCGTTGGAAGCTGGGACACGTACTTGCCGTTGGCTGAGTTTTCCTATAACAACAGCCACCATTCGAGTATTGGTATGCCTCCCTTCGAGTTGTTGTATGGGAGGAGATGTCGGACTCCCATTTGCTGGGGAGAGGTAGGGCAGCGCGTGATCGGTAGCACTGAGATAGTGCTTCAGAAGAACTGAGCAGATACAGCAGGTCAGGCATAGGTTGTTGACAGCTCAGAGTCGCGAGAAGAGTTATGCGGATAGGCGACGATCAGAGCTTGAGTTTCAGGTGGGAGACTTCGTACTCCTGAAGGTGTCTCCTTGGAAAGGAGTGATCCGATTCAGGAAGAGGGACAAGTTGGGGCCCCGGTGCATTGGTCCGTTCAGGGTGACCGCGAGGGTGGGCAGGGTAGCGTATCGTTTGGAGCTACCTGTGGAGTTAAGCCATATTCATGATACCTTCCACGTGTCTCAGTTGAGGAAGTGTATTGCCGACGAGATGATAGTGGTACCGCTAGAGGAAATTCAGGTGGATGCGAGCCTGAATTATGTTGAGAGGCCAATCGCGATTGTGGATCGAAAGATCAAGGTTCTGAGGAACAAGGAGGTGCCCCTGGTTCAGGTCCAGTGGCAACATCGGAGAGGGTCCGAGCTAACTTGGGAGCCGGAGTCAGAGATGCGGGAGCAGCATCCAGAGTTGTTTTCGGCATGAGACTTCGAGGGCGAAGTCTGGTTCTAGTGGGGGAGAAGTGTAACATCCCGAAATTCAAGTATATCTATTTAACCCTTCTTCTTTTCCAAGTTGTTAAGTTTAACCCTTAAAGGAAACATTTAGGCAAATGAGTACGCTGGGCGTACTGAAGAGTAAGCTCCTCGTACTCATACGCTTAAGTTACACGAGGACTCGCCTAGGTACGTTGGGCGTAACCAGCCCAGATGCAAACCCTAAATTGTGGCTTGTGCACTATAAAAGGAATGTTTAGGCCTTATCCTCAACCACCATTTCAGAGAGTGAAACCCTAATAGAGAGATACCCTTCGTTCCTAGCTTGTGTGTGTGTTCTAAGATTCAAAGTGCCATTTCAAGGTGGTGAAAGAGAAGAGGAGGCCATTTTAGGAGCTAGAAGTTGGTGGACAAGAGTAGATATGAGTTCTACAGAGGTTGGAGCTTCTTTCTGAGGTAAAAAGTTCAAAGCTTTCCTTGTCATTTGTGATTTGTGCTTCTTGGACCAATTTTTAGGGTTTTTGGTCCCAAGGTGGAGACTTTATGAGCAAATGGTCTCCATTGGCCTAGATCTGCCATATTTCAGGGTAATATGAGTTGTATGTTCATAAAAATCTTGGACGTGAATATTGAGCCATGCATGAGATCTAGACTTTATGAGGAAGAAGGAAAGGTGTTCGAGTGATTAGGGACCTTTACAGCCATGCAAAGGCTTGAAGGTCTCGACTTTATGGATTAAGTGATCTTAGAGAAGTCAGATCTAGAGTTTGAGTTTATGTCTTAACCGTTTAAGACCAAAATCCAAGAAAGGCTGAAACTGAGACTTACGCTGGGCGTAAATCTCAGTACGCGCAGCGTAAGGGTCTGAGACCCCGATTCTGGATCGCCGGAGTACGCCCCGCGTACAAGAGCTGGTACGCGCCGCGTACTGCCCCTATTGACTTTCGTTGACTTTTAGGGTTTTGGTCAACCTTTGGACTTTTTGGTCAGGAAGGGGTAAAATGGTCTTTTACCTTTCTGTGGGATTGTAGGAATGGATGTAATCTAGCCTTTAAGAGCCATTATTTATTCGAGAGTACTGTTTATGTGTTTAGGCCGGAGGCTAGATCAGTGTTTTCGTGTGCGAGATTATTCGACCTACCCGAGGTGAGTCTTCTCACTATACTGTACCTGGAAGGGTACCTATGTGTGACCGGAAGGTCTTGTATGCTATGAGGTGTATATACTGTATGATGTTATGTGATATGTATGTGTTATGTATGTCATGATGTGGACCGGAAGGTCAGGATGATATGGACCGGAAGGTCATTACGGGTAGGGCCGGAAAGTCTACCAGACTTATGGGACGGAAGTCCCCTGAGACACAGAGACCGGAAGGTCTTATAGCCTTGAGTGGCGTATGTGCGTATGTGGTATTTTAGGGAACTCACTAAGCATTTATGCTTACAGTTGTTGTGTTATGTGTTTCAGGTACTAGCGAGGATCGCGGGAAGGCGTCGACATGATCCGTACACGCTTATGGAGTTTATGATTGTGATCTTGGGATATGTTTTGTTTGATGACAATTGTTAAAAATGAGATTTGAGAATGTTTAAATGAAAATCATGTTGTTTGAAAAATGAAAAATTGTTTTGAAAATTTACGTTGTTACACCTGGTAAGGAACATAAATAAGTTTCTAGAATGGTTGTGAACCGAGTATCATCCGAACTAAGTTACCTTCGATTGGTGGATATCGTTTTCCAACTTTCGAAAATATTCGAAAACAATTCAAAACAGTGTCTATATAAAATAGACTTATGAATTTGAGAAGTAATCACTATCAATTGAGATTTCGTGATCTGATTTATTGTTATTAGCCGTGATAGGAAAAGAAGATAAGCTCAAAACCTAATGTGAGTAATGTAATCACTAACTCACTAGGTTGAATAAATTTACTAGTTAATACTTAGATGAAAAGGTGCTCAAACACTTCACATGAATCACACGTGGTTTTCCTTTGTTCTCTGTTCTATTCTGGGTGGTAATGATTTGTTCTCTCCTGGTATCTATAGGGTGTCCTTCTCTACCGTATGTATATTGAATTCCCGAGCTATCTTACTTCCGATTCTGCCACTGATCCCCATTATTTCGTAATGAAGATTTTGAATCTCGGAAGTTCATGCGAATCTCTCATTAGTGTCCTTAATAGGGGAAGGGCACTAAATGATTTCTATAGTTTATTTACTTCTCATTTGTTTCTTTCTCGGAATTCTCCTAATGAAATTCTGTTGGATCCTCCTTGACTCTTCTATTGGTTGCTGGAGTGACTACATCTATCTAAGGGGTTTATACAAGAATGGGAATGTCTAAAGAATCTATGAGAAAATTTAAATTTTTACGAAGGTGATCCTTTCTGGTCCTTCTATAATCATATGCTGTGTACCGATTATATATAATCCAGATCAAATAGACCTCCGAATAAGTAATCCTACTCTAACACCACATCCAAACAAGGAAAAGGAAGTAGAGTGAAAATCACATATTCTAAGTCTATAAAATCTCAACTATATATAACCTTACCATATCCATTTAGTAATTATAGACTTATCAAAAAAGATCTTTTTAATCATTTCCCCAAAGTTATTTATGGTATCTAAAATACCTCCATGGTATTTTAATTATAAGTTTGATTCTTTGACTTCTAGATATAAGAAGTTGATAAGTTTTCAGTTTTCTAGTTATAGCATCCTAAAATACTCCTATAGTATTTTAACCTTTATGTTTGGTTCTAGAATTCTTCTGGTACCTAGGTAAGTTTTAGACTTGTTGTAACACTACAATCACTCCCAAACACATGTTGGTCATATCTCAAATGAATATAGTTGATCAGGCTATATTGATCCCAGATATGATTACGTCACTATCTAGGTTTAACTGTAATGTCCAACATCCAAATACTTTTGTTTTGTTCTTCTTGTGATACTCATTCTAGTATATATATTCTGCATGTACTTATACTTTTATAAAATATTGTTATCTTTTTAAAGTATAACTCTTCGTCAGAGTGTTTTTATCCCAATGGGTTTATAGTTGTATATCTTTTATGACTGATATACTGAGTTCACTATAAACACTGCTCTGATACCAATCTGTCACACCCCCAAACCAGAACGGCGGAAACGTTCGGGGGCGGAGGACTTCAGGTAAGTATCACAACACATGCAATATAGTAATCAAAGTACAAACAACCATTGCATTAATAAGTACAAGTTTTACATAAGTGTTTAAACATTACATATTCAAACACCAAAGTAAGTACAGTACAAGACAAGAGTCGCAGTACGGTACTAGGTAGTCTTCTCAAAAGCTTCGGGAGTGTACCTGTCTACTGGATTCCTGAGAATACAAGTTATTTTGAAAGAGTAGGTCAGCATTTAATCTGGTGAGTTAATAACTATTTTAGTTCTATAATGTGTACACTAAGTTCTTAGATAAGTTCGCTGGTTCCTCCAGAAAATCCTATATTTCCTGAGGTGATAAACTAATAACCTCAATAGTTCCCTCTGCAATTACTTAGTTTATACTAGTTATATATAACCTAATATCGAATGGACAGTTAAATGGGTGTATCTGCCCTAAGCCCACAACCAAACAAACAACAGGAAGTAAGGCGGAAGTCACACATTTCACTGTCAATCGGATATTACTTATGTATAACTCTGATGTAAAAACTAACGAATTATAGAATTAACCACTAAAGGTCCTTTATCTTATACTAGTTTACAAAGAGTGAATGATTAAGTTCAAATTGTAAAAGTAGGTTAATTCCATACACCGTTTCATTTGTAAAAGTGGCTTAATCCCATAAACCGTTTCATTTGTAAAAGTAGTTAAATCCCATAAACCGCTTCATTTGTAAAAGTAGTTTAATCCCATAAACCGTTTCATTTGTAAAAGTATTCTTAGTTATATCCGTTCTACAGTAAAGCATTAGTATTAATCATGGAAAATATTATATTATCCATAATACTGCTTTGTGGTTTTAAATGTTCCAAAACCAGAGGTACAAGTATAATTGCCATACTTGATTTCATGATACGTAGTTTTTACTGTAAGTAAAAACTAACAGAAGGTATATTTGGTCAGGATGTAATTATCTTTTCTTACTGTTTTAAGAGAATTATATTACTAAGTAATTTACTCGTTGTTTTATCCATGTGAGTTCTATTAACCATACTAATATGACTGATGTGCCTGATGCGATGTTCTTCAGGCGTCGGAAACGATATGATATTTGACACCCTAGGCCTGTCGGCTAAACTGTAGCGAACAGTGAAGGTGCGGGATTGTCAGTCCCATATAGATCTATACACAAATTCACGCCCTCCCTACAGGAGATTCTGGTTAATAAGTCAGGACTTAAGGTTGTATTTAGATAAGTACACCATGAAGAGTCTCACAAATTTATTGTTTCAACGAGATTTACGATGTATTATTACCCCCCGATTGCTAACCCTGGTACTCTGTATTGTACCCTTGTTAATGCAAACTCGGTATGATGTATTATTACCTCGTGATTCCTAACCCTGGTACTCTGTATTGTACCCTTGTTAATGCAAACTCGGTGTGATGTATTATTACTTCTTTAATATATTATCCATATATTAAAAGTATTATACATATCCTGGTATCGGTAAATGAATTGTTGGTACTTTCCTTGGAATGTGAATCATACTTGTATATTTAGTTTTGAATCATAAATTATACCTATTATAATTTATATGTTCTATCTGATTAGCATGATTTCGCATGGATGAACACCTTTGCTCAGCATGATACAAAGGTAATGATACCGAATGAAGTAACCTTTTATATTCATATATGTATAATATATATATATATATATATATATATATATATATATATATATATATATATTTATATAATTAAGAAGGAAACGACCTTCGGACAAATAACACCACCTTAATTCCACATCCAAACAAGGAAAATGAAATAAGATAATTCATTAGTCCTAAGCCCTTCAAATCTTATTTATATATTTATACATATATAAACATGATTTTGGCAATTATAATTTGAAATAGTTTATAAAACCTTTTTCAAAGAATTTAACGGAGTTTACATGACTTTAAAGATTTAACATGGCTTTAAGTCATTTTGGAAGTATTTGGTAATCCTTAAAAGCATAAGGAAACCCTTTGTGTGATTATTATCGCATACAATTATTAACACAATTTATATTGTGTTAAACTTGTATTCCCCCCCTAAAAAGCATTTAAAAACCATTAAAAAGGTAGATTATAAGGGTATGAACTCACTTGATAAATGGTGATTTGAGCAGCGTTTCGTTTCTATAGATGACCTTTCTCGAAGAAACCGCGAGTTTTTGATTAAAAACTGGGCTTTATGCGGGCAACACTTCGACTGGAAAGAGGTTAGGTTCTCGAGAATTCTGGGGCTTTGGGGCTTCCTTCGGGTTTTTGATACGATACCGGGGCCATGGGGGTTGTTTGTGAGGTTATGGAAGTGAAAGGAGTGAAAAAGGGTGAAATTTGGGTGAAATGGGTGAAAGAATGTCTTAAATCCGAGAAATCTTGCAGCCCTTATATAGGGTGCGAGGGTGAGGTCCGAAGGGAGGAGCAGCTACCGCATTTTCGGATAGGTGGCGAAGGCGAGGAAGAGTCAGCAGCTACGTGGCAGCTTCGCACGCGAGGGGGAGGAGGACTCAGCAGCCACGCGTCAGAAGGAGAAGGGAAGCTAGAGGCGGTCTCAGAAGCTTCCTCGGTGGTGTCGAATCAGGAGTGGACCGAACTTTGGTCCAATCAGGAGATGGCACGACAACTTCGGTCCAATAATAGGCGAACATGTGGAGGACACGGGGAAGCCTCGCATGCGAGGGTGACGTGGCCGAAGGGTGTCCATGCGATTTTTCCCGGTTTTAAACATTTTTCGATTTTCATGCCAAAAACTTGCGAAATTCATAACTTTCGCATACGAGCTTCGTTTTTGGTGTTCTTTATATGCACGCGTAGGTAAAATTATATTCTACGACTTTCGTTTAGACTTCGTTGGCTAATTTTGAGTTTATTTTTAATATTATTATTTTTAACAGACCAGGACAGGAAATCCGTTAAAAATTCATACCTTCTTCATCCGACGTCCGTTTTCGTCTGTCTTTTTACCGTTGTACTACTTTTGACGAGACCTTCGATTCTCGTTTAAGTTGTGTCGGCTAAATATCAATCGGTTTATATTTCGAATTTTTAGCTGTCTACTACTAAACTGAAACTTAGAAAAATCATAACTTCCTCATACGAAGTTAGATTTTTACGTTCTTTTTATGAAAGTTCTCGGTTTAACATATTCTACAACTTTCATTTAGATTGTTAAGGCTAAAAAGTCTTTTATCGAAAATTCACTTTTTACACTAAACGGTGTTTTGCCGGTTTTGTCGCGGATCTTCGATTGGTCATAACTTCTTCGTTATAACTCGGATTTCAGTGTTCTTTATATTTTTGGAAACCTTGTTACGATCTCTACCACTTTGTTCATCCCAATTACAATTATTGATCAATTTATTTTTGACCTAAATTTGACTGGTGTCACAGAAATGTACACACCTATAAAGCGCGGCTGGTTGCGAAGGGCTTTACTCAAACTCCGAGAGTTGACTATGATGAGACCTTATCACCAGTAGCGAAGATTAAGTCTATTAGGGTTTTGCTAGCCATAGCTGCATTTCATCATTATGAAATATGGCAAATGGATATCAAAACCGTTTTCCTTAATAGAAAGTTGGCTACGGATGTTTACATGAGTCAGCCAGAGGGTTTTGTCGATGCAAAGCACCCTAATAAAGTGTGTAAGCTTGAGAAATACATCTATGTATTTAAACAAGCATCTCGCAGATGGAATCTTTGTTTTGATGAGAAAGTCAAAGAGTTTGGTTTTTCGAGGAGCGAAGATGAGTCTTGTGTATATGTTAAGGCTAGTGGGAGTATAGTTAGCTTTTTGGTATTGTATGTGGATGACATACTACTTATAGGAAATGACATCCCAACCCTGAAGGAAGTTAAGTCCAGGCTTGGGAAGTGTTTCACTATGAAGGACCTTGGAGAAGCTGCCTATATCCTAGGGATAAGGATATTGAGAGAAAGGAGTAAGAGACTAATTGGACTTAGTCAAAGTACCTACTTGGATAAGGTGATGAAAGGGTTCAGCATGCAGGATTCCAAGAAAGGCGAATTACCAATCCAGAGCAACGCCAAACTAAGTAAGACTCAGAGTCCGAGTACAGAGGCTGAGATAGTTGAGATGAGTCATGTACCATATGCTTCCGCTATGGGCTGAATCATGTATTATATGACTTGTACTCGCCCTGATGTGGCCTTTGCTTTGAGCATGGTCAACAGATATCAAGGGAATCCGGGCAAGGCTCACTGGACTGCGGTGAAGAATATTCTCAAGTACCTATGGAGGACTAGGGACTGGATCCTTACCCTTGGTTGGAGTGATGATTTGAGAGTAGTGGGGTATAGTTATGTTGGCTTCCAGACTGATAGGGATAATTTCCGCTCTCAGTCGGGATGGGTCTTTACCCTAAATGGAGGAGCAATTACTTGGAAAAGTTCCAAACAGGAAACAGTGGCTGATTCAACTTGTGAATCAGAGTATATAGCGGCAAGCAAGGCAGCAAAGGAGGCAATATGGCTAAAGAACTTCATTGGAGACCTTGGAGTTGTACAATCTATTAAGGAGCCTATGGAGATTTTCTGTGACAATGAGGGTGCAGTTGCCTTAGCTAAGGAACCAAGGGATCACGGCAGATCCCGGCGCATCGATAGAAAATACCATTTCATTAGACATCGGATTGAAGAAGGACTCCTCGTGGTGAGGAGGGTATCATCGGATGAGAACCCAGCAGATCCCCTCACGAAGGGACTGTGCAGGGCTAAGCATTTGCAGCATGCGAGGCGCATTGGGCTGAAGGATGATATTAGTTTTACAGATTAGATAGTTTTCTGAAACTTGTAAAATGTAAATTGACATTTGATGATAAATAAAAGTTGTTGTTTATTTATAAGTAAGGTGTTGCTATCTTGTGTCAATTGTTTACTATTGTTTCAATTTTGCATGTTTTGACTTCCAGAATAATTACTTTATTCAAACTCTCCACATTCAGTCATATGTTGGAAGTAGATATGAATCAAGACTGTCATGAATTGGGTTTGTAGATGTCTAAGGTACTAGACATAGCAAATGGTTGCTACAACATTCATGAGTGCTCATAACTTCTGAGTATTGGATTCAACCCACACTCACTTGTATCACTTCATGGAATTTATCTCGAGTGATCGTGAGACGGTAATTTCATATAAGTCTTCAAACCTAGAGATATGAGTTGTTGATTATGAGTTGGTTGTGCATTGATTGTACGAAAACGCATTGGTAACTCGATGTTATAAAACGTACTTTTGTGTATGATTCAACAAATAGTTAGTACAAGCATATGAGTCGAAGTTTATCTGTTCCTTTTAGTCCTCGCAGGATTAGAAGCGATATCTGGGCCCCTTCGATGATTTTGTTTTGACCTATGTACCGGGACCGGTCAGAACCAAATTGATGTGTTCAGTTTAGTTCTATGTCAAACAAATCGGAAATCGGGAAACAAACTGATGGACAATAAGTACGACATTGTTCCATGTATTTGTCCGCCTGATATCTAGAACAGAGGATTATATGATCACTTATCTTAAATGGCGCATCATCATCATCTTAGTTCCGCGAGACTTTGAAAGAGCTACGATTGCTGGTCGGTTCCTGAAGTCATACTTGCAACTATAGTTATTAGAGGTATCCAAGTGGGAGACTGTTGGATAAGGTGTCTAAGTCCATAACTATATTTGGTATATACTTGACCCGACTTGGCCTGGTCCATTTGGGTTGCTCGGCATCTCAACAATTGGATAGACATAATGAGAAAAAGGACACTTATGGTTTGTTAATATATTATAAGTTCTAATATATTAATATGCAATCAAATTATTTAATTAATATTGATCAAGAATTAATTTGGAATTAATTTTGTGATCAAAAAGAGACTAACTAAATATATGAGGATTAATTATGTAAATCATTCATTTCTTATGTAGTGGGCTTATGGTTCATGATTCAATAGATTGGGCTAGGACCCATTCGGTGCGCCATGGATGCTCCATGGAGGTTATAACCCATGGATCATGGGGGAAATGAAAAGCCATGCACATTAGGGTTTACATGGTGTAACCCTAAATGTGACACACTATATAAAGAACCTCATATGGAGTAAAATCGGCCACTAAAAACAAGACAATGAGGGCTAGCCGATTTTGTGATCAAAGTGTTCTTCTCTCAAGTGATTCCAAGAGTTGTAGGTGTTGTGTGAAACATTTGAGGCATCACACTTGGGGTGCTAGGCTCACAAGGTCTTAAGGAATCCAAGCTACAAGAAAGGTATGTCATTGTACTAGTTTTTTATATTACAAGTACCCCATGCCATGCTAGTTAGGATGAGAACCTTGGAAAATCAAATTTTCATGAATATTAGAGAAAACATAGATCCAATGTTTCTAGGGTTGCATGTACACCATAGGAGTGTTAGAATGCTCAAAGCCCATCAGTGGTATCAAAGCCTAGGCTTGTTTTCTTTGTATTTGATGCAAACTGCTTGAAAAAATCGATTTTTCTGCTCACTGTTCAGTGAACTCGCAGAGTCCATGGGGGGACTCGACGAGTCCAAGTGAAAATGCATCCTACTCGTCGAGTAGGTTCTTGCACTCGGCGAGTAGGAGCCCCTGTGTGCAGAATTTTGAGTTTTGCTGCTGGAAATGGACTAGAATCATTACCCTAAACTTTTTTTGGACTTATAAAACCTGTTTTTGATGGTGTAATGATTATGCTAATTCATTTACAATGGTTATTATAAAAATTTTAAGTTTTATATGTGTTTATATGATTCTTGAAATTGTTGATATTACTTATGAGTTTTAGAAGATCATAGGAGTTATTTGCAAATTTTTTGTTAGTGTAATTCTGGATCTTGATGCCTATTGATGGAGTCCATAATTTGTCCTCAAGTTATGGATTACAAAAATTCACTTATTTAAATTGTCATTAAAGATCCATAGATTACATAAAGTGAAGAGTCTTCATTTTAATAAACCATTAAACTCATAGGTTATGAACATGAAAGGTTTTGAATAGTTTCAAAACTTTCCCTCAAGTTTTGGAATTTGTAAAGTCCTTTAGAAAACTTTAATTCCAAACCCTAGAGTTTTAAAAGTTAAAATTCAACCCTTATACTTTATAGTATTATAAGTTAATTATATATATATATATATATATATATATATATATATATGTATATGTATAAGAGCAAGTCAGTTTTACCGTTAGTAGGCCTAATTCACGAAGCCGGTCTACAAGGGCTCTTTTGAGGAGAAGATGGGGGTACTTTCGGAATAAACGAATCTGATTCGTTCCACACGGGAGTGCCTTGTGGAGTGGAGGTTTCTAGAGGTAGGGATGAAGATGAACCAAAGAGACCACCTGATCGTTTGTTTCTTGTCGCCCCTTTCTTCAGTCTTTATGCAGTTCACTCATTTTCTGGAGCAAAAACTAAAGGTGTACCTGAACGAAAATTTCATGGCATAAAACTATTAGAAAGCATCGTGTCCCCGACAACGGCGACAATTTGTTAACATGTTTTCGCGCGCGTAGTGGTCAATGCCTCAGGGCACAGCCTAGTGGTCAATGCCTTTTTGCATCAGGGACAATCTAGTCAATAAAACAGAAATATAAAAGGGGGGTTTTTTAATTAAACTAAAAACTAAAATGCAGTGATATTAAAATAAATGGAAATCAATATTAAAAACGATTTCAGTTCTACTGCGAGTTTCATTGTCATGCAACTAGCCCATATCTGATTATTCAGAATGTGTTCTATCAAAGTTGGTACTGAGAAAAACTAACAAGCTCTTGTTGGATATAGTGTCTAAGTCCATAACTATATTTGGTAAGTACTTGACCCGACTTGGCATGGTCCATTTGGGTTGCATGGCATCATAACAATTTTATAGACAAAATGAGGAAAAAAAGACACTTATCATTTATTAATATATTATAAGTTCTAATATATTAATATGAAATCATATTATTTAATTAGTACTGATCAGGAATTAATTTGGAATTAATTTTGTGATCAAAAGGAGACTATTTAAATATATGAGGATTGATTGTGTAAATCATTCATTCTTATATATTGGGCTTATGATCCATGGTTCATAAGATTGGGCTAAAACCCATAGGGTGCTCCATGGATGCTCCATGGAGGTTAATACCCATGGATAATGGAGTAAGTGAAAGGTCATGCACATTAGGCTTTGTATGGTGTAACCCTAATCGCATGGCACTATATAAGGAGCCTCATATGGAGCAAAATCGGCACTTAGACTAAAAGAGAGAGGGCTAGCTGAAAATTGCATACAAATGTTCTATTCTCAAGTTATTCCAAGAGTTTTTGGTGTTGTGTGAAACATTTGAGGAATCACATTTGGGGTGCTAGGCTCACAAGGTCTCAAGAAAAGGTATATCATTCTACTAGTTTTATATTACATATACCTTATGATATGCTAGATAGGATGAAACCTTGGAAAAATCAATATTTGCATGTATAATAGAGAAAACATAGATCCAAGGTTTCTAGGGTTGCATGTACACCATAGGAGTGTTAGAATGCTCAAAACCCAACAGCTCTAGTATAATCTCTTTTACCTGAATTAGTTAATCAAAACAAGCTCTTTGAATTAACCCTAACTTTTTACTGTTCAATTAAATAAGATCTTAAATAAATCAGAAAAACTGCATTAAGTTCATTGTAAAATTCCCAGCAATATACAATACTTCTCACAAGCTTGGAAGCGTAAAGATACGATTTTTCAGTTTATACCAGAGTTAAATCCCAACACGAAACCAATCTGATACTTGTTAATTTTTACCAGTTGACAAGAACAATTACGGATTCTATTAACTGATTAACTGGGATGATAAAATCCTAGCTAAGTGATCAGACTAACAAGAATTTAAAACCAAACATTCATTAAGCTCAAAACTGAAAAATCTAGATAGAAACACAAAATGAAAATCAGATGTGAAAACTAATCACATGAAAAGTACTAGTCTATGCAGAACTGAAAACTAAAGTTTAGCCAGACATGGCCAAAAACGAAATCAAACTAAATAAAAGAAACATTTACTGATAAATCTTCTAACTAAATGTGTGAGATGATTCGCAGTCTTCAGATCTTCAAAAGTTGCTGAAAGAATTAAAAAATCGCCTTCTGAAGTGGTTTTTTTCTTTTGGAATCGTCCAACCCTTACAACTGATTATGAGGGTTGTATTAATACTCAAGGTGGAAGCTTCCAGAACAATAAACTGATAACATGTGATCGCATGTATTGAGGATGCGGTCACATATGGCAAAGTTTCGATCGCATTTACATAGGTTGTGATCGCATGTTTTTATTTTCTTCTCCCAGATTAATTTTTGGCACTAAAAAACCTCGGAGACAAGTTGAGAGCAAAGTTACGATCGCATAAAGGCTCAATGTGATCGCATGGACAGGTGTTGCGATCTCATTTCTTGCCTAAGACGTCCGAAATTTCGTCTAGTTTTCAAAACATTTTGAATCTCATCAATCGGAGTTACGATTCATGAGATATGGTCAAAATACTGACAGGGGTCACAACTGCCATCAACATCCTTTACCTTCAAATTGTAGATTCTATCTTCGTGTGATCAATTCGATCAAATGTTTCTTGTCCAAATAATCTTTCAAGCATTCCTCAACATACTTCATAAGTTCCAAGCTCCATTTTAAGCTCCAAATGCACATCCAACTGCTCCCAAAGCACTGCTCCACTCGAACTATCTGAAATTGTCATAAAAACATGTGCAATACAGGAATTCTAACGAAAGACATGACCTAGACATTATTTAAATAAATGAAATGCAAATGTACAAAATATGATCCTAAATTCTAATGAAAACTACCCTATAATATGCATAAAATGGCATCTAACATGAACCTTCATCGATTGGAACTATTCTCGGAGAAGGGATTGGAGACAACATGGATTTTGTAGCTCGGAAGGTGTCAATAGTTAGTTTTGTTTTGAGCTTCGCCATTTCATGAATTCTTTTGAACACATCTGCCAACGATGATGACCAAGAGACAGCGGACTATATCCTCCTTTCTTCTTCCTAGAGAACATTCATTGGTTGTTCCTTGGCAGCTTGAAGTCCAAGAATAGCATTTTCAATTAGGTCTTCATCTTCTTCATCATCTTTCTCAAGAGGTTCCATGGATTCAACCTTGAATAAGTTTTATTCTTTGAATTCATCTTGGAGTATGAATTCCGAGGCAGACTTCCATTGGATTTTTCTACCTTTTCGACTTGGTCCTTCTACCCCTCTTGCGTCGGAAGGCCCAACATTCGATGCAAGTTTGGCATTGGTTTGAAATTTGGTTAAACGTTCAAAAACTCTCTGAAAACTCATGTTAATTTTTTTAAAGAGAGAGAGAGAGATAGAGAGAGAGTCGTAGGCTTCAGCAGTGGGGGCTTGGGCTTTTAGGTGATCAAACAGCAAGCCTAAAATCGAAAGCATTTCATCAAACATATTGTTTGGAACCTCAACAATGTTCCAACATACTCAGAGCAGTTTGATAAGGACCTGTTGCATTATCAGATTCATTTCATCCTTCTTCCGAATCTCCTTCTCTAGCCTTTGGATTTGCTTTTCATGAAGAACATGGGTTTGTTTGATCAATTAATTGGTTGCATTGATCATGTCGTCATGAATCTTGAGCATGGTAGTAGTGGTGTAGATGTGGTGATCAAAGCTGTCGTTGTATTTTTGTTCGACTTCCTCCAAAGTATGCTTGAATTGGAGAGAAATGAGCTAATCAAATTGATTTGCTATAACGAGTTCCGAGGGGCCGGCTTCTTTGATCTCGGAGAGAGATTTAAGAATAAGTTCAAGTTTGGAGTCGAGGCTGGTGACCTTCTGATCGAGCTTGGAGTCGAGTTGAGCTACAGTCTTGTCAAGTGAATAAAATTTTGAAGCAGCATTGGCGACGTTGTCTCGGAGTTCTAACAATGCAAAGGGATTTGCACTGTTTTCATTCTAAGAGCCAGTATCTGAGATAGAGTTCTCGAAGTTTCTGTCATTGTTATCATTATTATCATCACCATCATCATCATTTTTTTGGTTTGGAAGGATATGGGTTAACAGGTGGATTGGTTTCAGCTTCATTTACTTGAATGCCTTGAGCATTGGCATCAACTTTTATTTCTTTTTCTTGTTCCGAGGAGGATGAGGAAAGGCCGAAATCGTAAACCGGTTTGGAAGAGGACGGTTTCTACAATGACTTGAAGGTTATAAGAATTGGAAGAGCACCAACATAAATTCTATCTTCATCGAACATGATATCATCAGAGTGTTCTTCATCGGAGGAAGGATTTGGAGTTTCTTCACTTGTAAACTTCGAAGGAGGATCATCCGAAACAATTGTTGGATCAGGAACATCTCATGTAGCTGCATTCTGGGCTGGTTTGGAAGAGGTAAACTCTTGATCTATTTCTTCATTAGTAGGAATGGAGAATGACAGATTGCTTTAAATGGCCCTATAACGCATGGAGATAAGCGTGTAGTCTACTTGAGCTCTTGTTAGCTCCGGATGGCGTGTGTGAGCCATGTCTACAAAATTAGACCAATTTTCATCAGAAGTATCTGGTCTTCCTTTACCTGAACCAGGTATCAGACCCGTTGGGGCTCTAGAAGTAAGAAGGACAACTCCAGCTTCTGAAAGCTTAGAATCAAAAGTAGGGAATTCTGATTGTGCAGGTGTAGAACCGAGAGGGATTTCCAAGATGACTCGTGGGTGTGTCCGAGGGGGTTTCAAGGGACTTTGATCAATACCAGCACCATCTTTTTGGGAAGATGGGGGTAGATTATGTGCAGACTACCCGTGTGTGTCTGTGTGTGCATGTGATATTGAAACTCCAAAGGGTACTTCGGAAGAGTGGATGGTTGGGGTAATCAGTGATCCAGAGTCAGATCGAATGTCAACATGCGATTCCTTTTGAGAGGAACCACTGACTTTGGTTCTCTTTTTTGGCTTGAACTTTTGGGGGTGATATTTTTCATTTCGCCATCTTCTTCTTTCGGCCACCAGTGGAAACTGGTTTGTTCGCATCCTTGCTCATCCGAGACTGGGGCAAATTGTGTGGGGTCATACACAAACCGGAGTCTGTAATGGTGTTTTGGATAAATAGATTCGGATGGAAATGCTGCCAACATGTATTGTGGAAAGCGACGAATAGGTATGAAAGTGTATTGGTTCGGAAGCCTATAAGTTTTAATGGCATTAAAAGAAAGATATACCTCTTTAGGATCGGAATTAATAGGGATGGATTCTCTTCTTTCTTCATACAGTTGTTGAAGCGTCAGAGCCCAGAATCTCGGACTCGATATCTCGTTTGGCTTCCTTTTGATGGAAAACTTCCAAAAGTCCTTCCATAACACTTTGTTCAAGTTGAGAACATTGCTTCGTACGGAGTACATGTCGTACATGGCGTACAACCAATACTTGCTCATGGTGTCAGTACCACCATGCTTCCATGATAATCCACGAAGGATTAGATGCATCAAAACAGTCCATTAACCATGAACAGCCGATTTCTTAAACTTCTTAGCCTTGAATTCACCGATATACCCAATTTCATTCAGAAAGGACTGAAACTCTTCAGATGTAGGTTCTTGAACACGAAAACCTTTGGGGTTATCTGGAATACCAATGGCCTTGAGAAAGGTTTTCTTGTGCACATGGACGATCCTGTCACCGACGAGTTTGGTTTCAAGTACATCATTCTCGATCTTAATCCTATCAAACTCTTTGTGAAGAATGCTTAATGGAAGTTTAGGGTTTGGGGTTTTAGTAAGTGGAACAACAATGGGATGATGAAAGATAAACTCGATCAAGAAGCGAATGGATTCGTCGTAATCCATGGGGTCGAGTGAGAAAAGTTGGGTAGTTTCTCTGAGAATCGGTTCAGTTGATGACGAAGAAGCGGAACCCATAGATGATTTCTTGTTAGTTGCATGTTTGTGGATTTCAGGAACATTTTGTGAAGTCGCTATTGTTGAGTGCTTGAAAGCTTCGAAGAACAGAGTATAGAGAAAGCTCTAAGGAAGAAGATGGATAACGTGAAAAGTTGGAACGGTTAGGATTCAAAATCCTTTTATAGGTTGTATATTCTGAGTCGAGTCGAATGGAAAGCAATGATGACACCCGAATTCAGAATGGGTTGCATTTAATTCGTTTCCGAAAATGGCATCCTTAAAAACTGTAAACACAAAAGATGGGATGTCCGTTTGTGCCAAAGAAGAAAACCGTCGTTTCAGTTTTGAATTGACATGCACTTTATACGAACGTGTGCCAAAGCACGTTTATTGAGAATTAAATGATAATCATCAAGGAAAATTCCCGTTAATTTAAATGAGAAAACGTTTCAGATTTAAAAACTTTAATGAAAACCTTTGAAATTCTTTTTACAGGTGAGGATCTCGGAACAATTAGATTCTGAGACGAGATGTCATAAGATACTTCGGAAAGAATATTAACACATCATTAGTACATGGTATAGAGTTCAAGCTGGCACAATCTTAAACTGAATATCAGAGGTAAGAATGCATGAAGATCTAAGAGGACCATTTTCAAACGATTTAGATTCCAAGACTTGAAGGATCAGAGCTCGGATAAGGAAAAGAGATGAACGCACATTCCCGTTTCGGATTTGAATTTCGAGGTGAACTTCATAATACTTGATTTTGAAATAAATTCTGAGATGAGATTAATGCAAAAAACACCAATGTAACTATATTGTTCAGGAGCTTCAAAAGATGACGAAAGTTGTACAATTTAAAAAAAAACTAGGAGAAGAGGTTAGACAAAAAAACACATAAAACGATCCTATATTTTCTGAGATGAAACGATTCCGAGGTGAAATGATTATGACTTCGGAATTATTTCACTTTGTGATGTTTCTATCAGAGAGTACAAGCCTCTTGGAAGAATTATGGATCATGCATAATCATACCCATTTTGTTCAGAAACCCATTAAATTTGGTTTCGTCTAATTCCTTAGTAAAGACATCAACAATTTCATCGTCAGATGGAACAAAAATAAGTTTGATGTTTCCTTTTAAAACATGATCTTTAATGAAATGGTACCTAATATCGATATGCTTGGTCCTGGAGTGTTGAATTGGATTGTGAGAAATCGCAATGGCACTTTGAGAGTCACAATAGATAGGAATTTGTTGAAATTGATAACCATAGTCCAAAAGATGAGATTTCATCCAAAGAACTTGCAAACTGCAGCTTGCAGCAGCGATGTATTATGCTTCGGCTGTTGAGAGAGCAATACAGTTTTGTTTATTAGATGGTCAACTAACCAATCTTCCATCCAAAAATTGACAACCTCCGGAGGTGCTTTTTCTGTGCAGTTGAAGACCTCCATAGTTTGAATCGGAGTATGACTGAAGAAGGAAACTTTCATTTTTCGGATACCAAATTTTGAGGGTCTTTGTTCCTTTGAGATATCGGAATATTTGCTTGACAACCAAAAGATGAGACATCTTCGGATTGACCTGAAATTTGGCCCATAGGCATGTAGAGAACATGATGTCCGGACAACTTGCAGTAAGGTAGAGTAGCGATAAAATCATTCCCCTTTACTTCTTTTGGTAAACAACAACACCTGATGGGTCCGAGAAGATCTTGTGTCCGACACCCATTGGAACCTTTGCAGTGGCGCAGGTGTCCATTGAATATTTTTTTAGAAGTTCAAAAATGTATTTTTCCTGGTGAATAAAGATTCCTCTGTTCGTTTGCTTGACTTGGAGTCTGAGGAAGAAACTTAATTCACGATTCATGCTCATTTGGAATCGACTAACCATTAATTTTGCGAAATCAGAAACCATCGTTGAATCCGTGGATCCAAAAATGATGTTGTCAACATAAATTTGGACTAACATGAGATGGTTTCCATTTGATCTTCATAATAGGGTAGGATCAAGAATTCATCTTTGAAAACCAAACACTTAAGAAAATTAGTGAGAGTCTCGTACCAGGCCCATGGAGCTTGCTTGAGGCCATAAACAACTTTTTTGGAGTTTGTAACAATAGTTCGGATAAGAAATATTGACAAAACTAGGGGATGTTGGAGATACACTTCGGTATCCATTTCACCACTGAGAAAGGCACTTTTAACGTCCATTTGGTAAACCTTAAATCCTTTGTGAACTTCATAAGCAAGAAAGATTCAGATGGCTTCAAGACGAGCCACATGAGCGAAAGTCTCGTCATAATAAATTCCTTCGATCTGAATGAATCCTTTGGCCACCAATATTACTTTGTTTCTAATAATAACTCTGGCGTCATATACCTTGCTTTGGAAGACCCATCTTGTGCCAACAATAGGATGATCCTATGGAGGAGGGACAAGAGTCCACACTTCATTTCTATCAAATTATGCTAATTCTTCTTGCATGGCTGTAATCCAGTCAGCATGTTCTAGTGCTTCCTTGATGGATTTTGGTTCAACCATTGAGATGAATGCCGAGAAATGACATTCGTTTTGGATGTTCGTAGCAGAACGAGTTTGAATACCATCGTTGAGATTTCCGATGACTTGATTTAGAGGATGGTCCTTTGTCCAGATGTGTAATCTCGTAAGTTCTTGTGCAGCGGATGTTATGATGTAAACAATGGGGTTGTGTTGCTCCCCCTGAACAATTTGAATTTGAGAATGATGCTCCCCATGAACTTCTGAACCGGATATGTCGACGTCGTCATCGTTCGGAAATTCAAAGAAGTTAGCATGGACTTCGTTGTTGTTCGAAATAGGATCAAATTCAAAGAATTGATCTGTTGCATCTTGAAATCCATCCATATTTGATTCGATGGAAGGAGGACCATTCTCCCCCATCAACCTGAGAAGGTTCAAACAGTTCGGAATCAAATGGAGGAAAGGTAGGTGTCGGGCTAGAAACGTTTTGAGAAATTAGAGTTGTAGTTGATGAGGACGGTCTTGATCAAGATTCTGAGTCAAGAGTAGTTTCTAAAGGTCCGAACAGGCTTTCGAAGTCAAGTTCATAGATGATTTGGGAATTCGGAGATCCTGGAGATGGAGCATCAAACTCTATGATGTGAGTGGTAACATGAGTTGGGCCAGAATTCTGAACAAAGTTGTCATCAAAAGTGACATCAAAGATTTCTTCAAGTGCACGAGTTCGTCGATTCAATGCTCTGTAGGCTTTGGATTTGGCTGAGTATCCTAAAAATATTGCTTCATCGACTTTAGGTTGAAACTTGGTGAGTTGAACACGGTTGTTTTTGATAAAGCATCTGCAGCCGAAAACATGTAAGAACGAGATACTCGTCTTGCGACCATTCATGGCTTCATACGGTGTCATGTTGAGACGACGATTAATGATGCTTCAGTTTTGAGTGAAGCAGGCAGTGGACACAACTTTAGCCTAGAGATAAAGAGGTAGATTATCAAAGTTCAACATTGATTGAGCGGCTTCAAAGAGAGTTTGTTTTCTTCTTTCAACCACACTGTTTTGTTGAGTAATGTAGGGAGCAGAGAAATTATGGTCGATGCCTTTGTCAGTGAGGAAGTTTGACAAGAACTTCGATTCATTTGATGAAATTAATAAATTCTGAGGCTGTTTCAGATTTTAGCCTAAGGAAGATGACCCAGGTGAACCTTGTGTAGTTATCAACAATCACAAGAATGTACTTTTTGTGATGCAGACTTTATACGATGGAGGGTCCACAAAGATTAATATGAAGAAGTTCTAATGGTTCCGAAATTGACTTTTCAATGATTACATGATGACCTATCTTGGATTGCTTCCCACATTCACATCCAACATAGAGATGATTGTTTTCGAATTTTGAGGAGTGGAAAACCTCAGTCCATTTAACCGGAAACAAGATCATTCATATATTGGAAGTTTAAATGAGCGAAACTTCGATGCCATAACCAACTAACGCCAGGAACGGCCTTTGAGAGAAAACAAAGTTGAGGCTTTCCGATGATCATGTTGATGTCTAAATGATACATGTTTTTGTTGCGATCTGATTTGATTAGACATTCTTTCCGATCTTCTGTCATGACATAGCTATGCTTTTTGCAGAATTCAACTCTTCGGTTTGAATCAGTGAGTTGAGCCACACTAATCAGGTTATTTTTAAGGACAACTACATATGCCACATTGGTTCCAGAGAAATTGTCGTTGGTGAGGATGCCATAACCTATGATTTGTGAATTTGAGTTGTTGCTATACGTTATGTAACCAGCGTTTGGTGTGAATTTGGGATCACGCATAAAGTCTTTCTGCCCCGTCATGTGCATGGAACAAACACTATCAATATACCATATTGCATCTTGTTTTGAAGCACAAAGTGCCTACAAAATGAGTGAGTTTTGGAGTTTTTAGGCTCCGAGTTAGGTTTATGGACTTTGGTGAGGGCTTTGGACTTGGATTGTGACTTTTGAGCAACTGGCATTTAGGAGGTTTTGTTCCAAGGTACTTTGTGAAAGAAGCAGAATGCCTTGCTCTTTTTATTTATCTAAAAATCGTATGCGTTTTCAACATTTTTTACTTTCCATTCAAAATTTTCTTTTGAATCTTTTGAGGATTGATCTTACCAGCCTGTTTTTTGGTTGCTGATTTTGATGGCACATTTGATTTTGGAAATTGTTGTGGTTTGAAAATCATACCATCAGATTTAGAAGGAGTCTCAACAATAACCTTTTTCGGATTAGGACCGGCATATTTGTTTTTAACAACTGAACTAGGAGGATTGGATGGCCTTTTTAAGAATCTTAAGAGGCGTAAAGGTATTGTGGTTCCTAGTGACTGGACTAACTGTTCGACACACTTTCTTTTTGGATCTCTCAATGAATCTGGAATTTTGCCTTGACCTAATTTCTTTCTACAGGACATTTTTGGCTTCGATCTTAGGGTTGATAACATCTTTCTTATTTAACCAAGGTTTCTTCCGAGAGTCAGATGATGACTTGGAAGTTTGTCCGGATGATGGATTGTCAAACTTAGGCTTAATTGGCACTAGAGTTGTTTTCGAAATCACTTCATAGTTTGAGAAACAAGAATCTGATGAATCATCACATATAATATCTTCATCAATGTCACTATCTAATGATGCCCAAACGAAGTCTGATTTATCGAAGTCATGTACAGTTGTCGTGGGAGTTATTTCCTCAACAACAGAATTTTTTGGAGGACCAAAGTTTGTAATTTGAACTCCGGTACAAATGATGTCAGGGAATAAATCCGAAGACTGATTTCGGTACAGGGGTATTAGAGGCGAAAGAGGCGTGGAATCAAGACATTCACAACTATAGGTTGGAACTCAGGAATCAGAGATTGGAACTGGTCCGAAGTCTCAGGAAGGGGTGACAATTGTGAGACAGGGGTATCCGAACGAGTGCAGTTCGGAATGTATCCTATAAAAGTTAGATTTTGCAACTCCTTCAAGGGATGAACAACAGGTTTCGGAAATTCGCTTTTGAGGCCTGGTGCTTTGGACCATGGTTAACAAAAATTATGTGTCACCTGTTCGTTTGCTTCAAGAATATCAATTGAATGATGTAAAGCATCAATTTTGGCATTAAGACGTTTGTTATCAGAAACTAGTACATTCCTTTCACAAAAAGTGATTTCACATTTGTCTTTTAAAATGATATATTCATCGTTAGACATTACAAGCTCTCTTTCAAGTGATTCTATCTTGAGCTAGCGATCTTCAAAGCGTAATCTAAGCCGAGTCAGTTCACTCTTCAGCTTCTCACTTACTACTATGGCAGACTTATAGTCTTTATGGATGATGGTCATATATGATTGGATCTGGGTTAGATATGGTTCACAAAGAGATAAATAAAAATTATTTTTCAGTGATCATAGATCTTACCTGCTGAACGATGCTTCTGCCTGGTGGATCATTGGTTTCCATATAGCAAAAATTTGGCTCAACATCTACACCATCTCTTTCTGAACCTGATAACCAGTAGCCTTCATCATATTCGATCGATTTTCTTTCCATACGACAGATAACCCTTCCAGTTCTCACTTCATCCTCATCTCCTGAAGACCAGTACCCTTCAACATCTCTTGACACAGTAGTAATAAAAGCTTTCTCACTTGCTGCCAGCTCTTGAGCTCTGCGAGCATAGTATGTAGAATCTTTAACCTTCGGCTTCGGAGAAGTTTCAATGAAACAATCTTTGGCAAAATGGTTACCAAGACCACACTTATGAAAAACTATCTTGGGTTTGTCTTACTTCGGATTTTCGTGGGATTCCGAGGAGTGACTTGATGAGGAGATGTTGGGTCTGTAAGCAGGTGGGTTCTATGAAGGTTTAGGAAATGGTTGAGGATTATTTTGATGAAGGGCTTGGAATCAGTTTATGACTGGGATTCCATGGACGCTTGTATTTCATGGATAATAGTGCAAACTCCTATTGAAAGCAAAGTTCGGACTCGACTGGATCGAGATCATTATTTTCTGAATGGTTTGCAATAGGTGGAGTAGGTGGAATAAGAAATGTTGGTTGAACAAGCGAAACAAGTGGGATAGTTCCGAAGGGATCTGACACAGATGGGTTCGAAATAAGTGGGTTAACACAACTAACCACGACAAGAGGACCTCCTCACAGTTCTCTTAACGTTTGTGCAGTGTTAGATTCGTGGCCTTATAGTTCGGCAAAGAGTTGATAGTGATTTAGCTTCTCCAGAGATTCATTACTCTGAAGAAATGACTTGACGTTCCTCTAGCCTTTTCCAAGGCTATTGATAAACTTTAGATTGTACTCGAGAGGAGTTCTGATTATACCGTGTGCAGTCATGTTGTTCACAACAATTCGGTACCTATTTGAAGTCGAGGCTACAGATTCACATGGAGTAGTGGTGAAGGTATCAAAATCGTTAACAACTGAAGTCAGACGTTTATCTTTCCTGTTCTCGGACCCTTCGAACAGGTCCTGAAGAGTGTCCCAAATCTCTTTTGCCGATTTGCACAATTTAATGTGGTCAAAGAGAGACAGAGGAACACCAAACAACATATCTCAAAATGTAATCTGGTCTGCATGCAACTTTTCGATGTCTGCAGTAGTAAGAGGTGATGGACGTTGTTCTTCTTGGCCCATGAGAGTTGCAGCAACATATCTCACCGTTGGTCTGGAACATGAGGACCTTCTTTCACAGACCTCCATATTTCTTCACTTTTTTTCTTTCCAAGTAAAAATCTTTCCATCCTAACTTTTCAGTGATCATACTCTTCAACAACTAGAAATAGGGCACGAGAAGGGCAACCCACACTATTTGCTATTTGCATCGAATACATTTGCTGAGTTTAATTAGGAGCAACCATTCAAGTTAAAGTATTAGAGAATAAGCGGTATATAGAAGAACTTTTATACTGAACACATAACTGATTGAGATACCAAGGTAATCTCAGATCAATTATAATCTGTTCTTATAGATTCAAAGGACAACCACTCAAGCTCTGATGCCAATTGTGAGAACAAGATTCAATGCGCGGACAAGGTTTGAAAACTCAAACCTTGAATTAACTTTTAAGATCAATGTCTGCTTCTAATAAGTTGGTCCAGTCAAGTCTGGTAAACCAGTCGAGACTTGAATATGATATTCAACAAAGTATTCAAGTTAGAAAAATAGAGTAAGAACAAAGGAAAGACAATTTAAAGAACAAGAAGAATGGAAGTGAAAGAGATTTGAATTGCAAGAGATTTTTATAATTGATGTGAAGAGAATAATTTCTATTTCTTGCTTACAAACTATGAAACATCAACTCCTTAAATAGTAAAGGAGAGACACAGTACAATCCGAGAACATTTTAAGGATTAGTTAATACTAAGTGTTTGACAAATCTGACACTTAAAATATTTACTAATTTGGTCCTAAGATTTGTTCCATTAACAAAAGAGAAAAAGCATTAAATGTTTGTACATACTCAATCACATCAAAATACTAATCTCGGAAACGACTTAATTTCGGAACATGATAAGCTTCATAATATCTTCACATCTCGGACTGAAGTTGACTTCGGATCTGCTTTGGTTCAGATTGCTAGAGGTTCACTTTTTATACATTAACAAGAATCAAACCCAATTACCAAAAAAACCCCAACCCGTATAACAAAACAACAATAAAGCCACCTAATTTCCTACAAATCACTAATAATTTCATTGATATATGATCTTATAAACTCTTATGTAACCAAAACAAATCAAAAGTTTTACTTTTGACTAGAATTTTGAACGGACTTCTTTTCCGTGGTTCCCTCAAGCATTATAAACCTAAAAATAAGGCAAAACCATTTTTAATATCATATTGCATTAAAATTGAAAAATGTTTTCAAATAGACTAATACAAAATACCATTGAAATGGCAAGACACTACCAAACAAAACAATCAAAGTTTTCCATAAAAGAAGATTAGTTTGATAGCTAAACCTTTGGGAATACGAGCACATAAAACGCCAATATATGTTCAATTACAAACATCAAGTCA